>NC_139221.1:268954470-269554470 GCF_055691185.1 Crinia signifera
GGCTTAAGCAGACTTATAAATACAATTGGAAATCAGACTCTATCCTCTATCTCGGCATTCAAATACCCAACTCCCTATCCAAAACTACAGAGCTTAACTTCTCACCACTTGTGGCCCAAATAGAATCATTGACAAAGAGATGGGTAGATTTGGAAATATCATGGCTAGGGAGAATAGCAGCCTTTAAAATGTCAATTCTACCAAAACTAATGTACCTGTTTCGCTCAATACCATATTTGATTCCCCAGAAAGTTATCAGCCGGATACACTCCATAATTCTAAAATATATATGGAAAAAGAAGCCCCCAAGAATAGCTTATACAAGGATTTCTAAACTGAGGAAACTTGGCGGCCTAGGAGTTCCAGATTTGAAAAAATACCAACTTGCTTGCCTAGCTGCCCAAATATGCGATTGGTCCCTACCTCAGGGTACGAAACAATGGGTTGACCTAGAGAGACTACTATACCCCTATATCCCCTTAACGGACCTACTGTGGATCCCAACCCAACAGAGACCCCTCTCACGAAATACCCCTCGGTCCATTTCCGACTCACTGAAAGCATGGGACGAGCTAGTACTCCCACCTAGGTTACTTACTCTGCCTACCCGTAAACTCTCCCTACAGGCACTCTCCCGTATAATCCCAGATTTGAACCTGACCTCCTGGCAATCCCTAGGCATTGACTCTATTACTGACATAGTAGATGGCACATCGATCACCCCTTTTACTTCGCTACAATCTCAATTTAAACTCCACCCCTCTGAACTCTTCTCATACACTCGGGTAGTACACTGGATAAATAGCGCCATACGGTCCTCAGGGCCGATAATTCTCCCCCCACCTATTATCTTGGCCAAAATATCTTCTGGAAATTGCAAGGGATCTATTAAATTCTGGTACACGATAGCTCAAGCAGACCCAATGAATAGCAAATCATCCTCACAATTGAAATGGGAATCGGATCTGAAATGCACATTCACTCAGAAACAATGGGAATCAATCTTCACCTCATCACATACCATGTCCAAATGTACTAATCACACAGAAATGCATTTCAAATTGCTACATGGTCTCTATTTCACACCGGTTAAATTGCACAAGATTTGGCCTACAATATCCAACCAATGTTGGAGGAATTGCGGCCAGTTGGGAGATATTTTTCATGTGTTTTGGTCCTGCCCTAAGATCCTCCAACTATGGAAAAATGTCTTTGCCTTAGCGGCGAAAGTTCTACACCACTCGATCCCACTATCCCCCGAACTAGCACTGCTCCATATCTACCCGAACAATCTACCCAACACTTGTCATTATGTACTGGGTCATATCCTAATAGCCACCAGAGCTGCAATAGCACAAAACTGGAAAACTCCCTCACCCCCATCTCTCACCAAAATCATTAGGAAGATCCATCACGCTTTCCAGATGGAAACTATAGGACTACCATACTCTCTTAAGGCCAATTCTCCCCTAACCAAATGGTCTAGCTGGCACAACTTCTCCACCTCAAGTGAGGGAGCTAACCTTCTACTCGAAACTGATTAATATTGTGCGATTGTAAGTTATTGCTGTAATCTCCTTGTAATTTAAGAATGTTATCTCGATGTATAATTATCACTATGACGCTATGTACCTGGACTTTCCCCTCCCCTTGTTCTCCCCCCCCCCCTCCCCTTTTTCTATTTTCTGTACCCCATCCCCTTCCGTGTTTATCGGAACAAAATTCTTAATAAAAACTATTGAAAGAGAAAAGTGTGGGACAAGTACAGCATATGTGTGTGTTTAGTAAAGGTTCCTTGAAGCAGCAATGGTTTCAATTAAAGCACTGACAAGCGTCCTATTAGTGAGTAATGAGTAAAGGAGTCGATTGTATTGGGTTCAGGTGTTAATGCTTGTAGTCATTAGGCGTTCCGTTCGCCTACCGCAAGACCGAGTGGTTTCCGCAAAGCAATACTTGACTTATGGACACCGCACATTTCTATCGGTTTTGGTCGCGTGCATTTGGAGTGCTATCGGAATGCACGCCCCCCAACATAAGTGTACTCCCCCGTGTCCGCCCATGTTTCCTCCCAGTTTTTCCCACTTTGAAACTACGCCCATGTCTCATTCCGCATGACGCCCATAATACGCCCATATTTCCAGACTGATTGCGGTGCACAGTTTTGTACGGGATTTGGCCGAACAGGTACGGAGTCAATGCGTGGCACATGCGCGTTGCGTTCTCCACGCATGCGCAGACGCCGTAAAGACGCTATCCGAAAGTATGCGGAAAAGTACGCATCAATCAGAATAAGGGCCCTTGTGTCTATGCAGGTAAGTGCATACTTCGGAGAATTCTTTGCGTTTTTGAGCCACTGCTACTGAGAAATCTTGAAATATCAAGACTCTCTGGTCGCCCATTTTGAAATCTTTTGTTTTGCGGTATGCCGCCAAGATATTCTCCTTTCTCCTATAATCTAAGTAGCGGGCAATTACCGGTCTTGAGCGGTTAGTGGCTTCGTCTCGGGACGGTCCTAGTCTATGCGCTCTTTCAATGTGTGGTATATCAGTGGTGTCTGTGATGCCTAGGGCCTTAGGTAAGTCCACACTTAGGAGGGTTGTAAGGGCATTGCCCGTGACAGATTCTGGGATACCAATGAAGCGCAGATTATTTCTGCGTGACCTATTTTCTAGATCCTCTAGCTTCTCCTGCAGTTGTTGTATGATCCCCTCCTGAGGGGTTACATCATCCCGATATTTCTGCATATCGTCCTCTACATCGCTAATGCGGGATTCCAGGGCATTGATGCGGGTGGTATTGGCTTCAATAAGTGCCAGTCCCGCATCCACACTAGCTTGCAGATTATTAAACCTTTGATCTAGGAGTGGTAGCATGAAATCTGAGATTTCTTTTGCTGTGAGGGTGGCGGGTCCCCCTTCAGATAGGCCTGGAGAGTCCTCATGGATACTACTGGGGGATGAGGGGCCAGATTTTTGGTTTGTGCCCCTGCTTTTCCCTGGTTTGCCAGCATTTGCGAGTGATTTAGTAGGCATGTTTTTTTCAATAAATTTGTCCATACCCCAAGGGGTAGGGATTATGTGGGTTTTCTGTTATTATCTGTCAGTTAAGTTCTATGTATCTTGTTGTTACCCAGTAATACAAGCACAGTGTTTGTCCCAGGTGTATTGTTGGTTAAGACATCAAAGGAACATTTTTAGGTGTTACTAAAACAGTTGAATTAAATAATAGCAATATAGTATCTCACCGCTAGGTGTCAGTGTTGTATCAACAGTAATAATACGTTTCAATAAAACAGTATGTAATGGTAGTTATCAGTTATTGGATTTGTATATTTTGATAAATCTATTCCAACCAGCAGTTTATATTGTATAGTTAACTGCTATAGTGGGGGCAATTATGTAGCACAATAACTTGAGGGGTATAGTGTCTCACTAAGCACAGGATTATGACTGTTTTCTGTTATTTAATATTAGAGAAGGATTTTATGCAACTATAAGACAGTATCCCTAGATATCATTACTATACCGTACATAACCATAGAGCAATTGTGAGCATTGAGTTCTGCAGTCCTGGCACGCAGTTAAGGTGATAGTGGTCTTTTCACTCCTGTTGATGAAATTGTTGATGGGGTGAATATGGTGCGTTGCTGCTGGTGTCTTATTATAAGGTTTCCTAGGCTGCGAAGTGTTTCAGTAGCAGAGGTATTCAGAAGGTTCAGTTTGGTCCTCTTTTTGTGTTCTCTCCCGTGTGGGTCTCTGTTATTGTCCTTTTCCCTCGGTCTCTGCCAATGGTCACAGTCCCTGTGCAGGTCTCAAGTGTAATGGGCTTGGATATGAGCCAGGTGTTCTGGCAATAGTTGTGAGTTAATGAGTGGGGCAGCGTTGGGAGATTTTTAGTGTCTCTCTTTATCCGGATTTCTTCCTGCAAGCAGTTTTACCCGCCTTCCCACTCCTGGTGCAGGGTTAGGTAAATGTTTTGGGTGCCCTTATGTCTAAGTCTCGGGTATTGGGTGGGTTTGGGGTCTCTCAGTTTTTTTAGAGTTTGCAGCTTTTCCCTGTCACTCTTTTGTAGATGCTGCGTTGAGCCCGTCTTTCTGCCTGCAGAGAATGTGGCTCCTGCGGGTTGTCAGTCACGGGTGCCCCTTTGTAGCAATCAGGTTGAGGATAGCTGGGTTAGGGGTTTTATGTGGGTGATGCAAGGGGGGTTGTAAGCGGGTGCTTCGGTAGCCGCTCAGCGCCTCCAGTGTGTCAGTGCACACGTGTAGCGGCTTAGTCTCAGGTCTCCTTCTTCAGTAGTTGGAGGGGGTAGGGGCAGGGTATGGCTTTCCCAGGCACTGTTATTCTGGGGTAGAGGGAAGTGTGCGCTTCAGGGGGTGTCTGTCAGCGGTCAGTCACCTCCTCAGCTCTCCGATGCGTCTGTGCGGCGCGTCAGCCGTGTGTCATCAGTCGCAGCGATTCGTGGTAGTAGCCGGTGTTAGCGGGGAGAGGGTAAGAGGATGCCCGGTGTTGTTGGCTTGATAGGGAGGTAGGGGAAGGCGTCGGGTGGGCTTACCGGCGGTTGATCACTGCTGACCGGGTCCTCCGCTCACTCCGGGCGCACGTGCGGTCCGTCCCTCCTGCCCTTGCTGTCTCGGGTGCAGCGGTCTCACATTTTAGTTGCACCGGGCTTTGGTTATTGGGCAGCGTGTTGTTGGGTGGATGTCTCTCGTACGGTGTCCCGTGTTTGGGACCGAGTTTCGCGCCCGGTTGCAGGTGATCTGGTAGGCCTCTCGATCAAAGGCCAGACTCCGGCAGTAATCTGCTCCCCCGGCTCCAAAAAGGTATCAGTGTGGCCAGCACACTGTCAGCTCCTCTGTGTTGTAGTTTGAGGGCAGCCAGGGTGTAGCTTGAAGGCGATGGTGGTGGATTCTTTTCACAGCTACAGGGAGCTCCATTAAAATGCGGCTGCACAAGGCATCCCGCCCACCGGAAGTCCCTAAACTTTTGTTTTTAAATGTTTACTGTAAAATTATTTTCATAAGAAAATGGGAAACATCCTAATACACCAATATACTCTATATTCACATCAAATTAAAATGAACGTATTGTTGGAGATGTACAGTACACTACATTTGTAGTTTGTCTTAGACATTTTTTTTTATGGTATATTTGTAGAATTTTGGTGAGCATCTCCTAAGACTTACTTACTGTAGCATTATTTTTTATTTTTTTATTTTATTTTATATATATATATATATATATATATATATATATATATATATATATAAAGTCCAATTAGCGCGCAAGTCCTTGGGATTGTCTTTAAACAGGAACCAATCAGTCCCTTCTGAGTAGTAGTTCACAGCACTTGAGGTCTGTTGTAAGACCGGCAGCTTCCTCCAATTACCCTTGCGGGCACCTTGATTCTCAGGTAGTGGATTTTCTAGGAAAGGAAAGAGGAGCGCTCCAAATAGTGCTTTATCTTTTTTATTTTTCAAGGTATATACAAGATGGTATCACGTACCGCAAGAGATGGTTAGCCACAACCGCGGGTGATCAACAGCATGAACTTTTGCTGCCCCAAGCAGCAGTGTACTGGAATACGAGTGCTCTCACCACTCTCTCGTCCAACACGGAGTTCAGACCGACGCCAGGCCACGCCCCTATGTGTTTTGTCACGAGGACTTCGTCAGAGTAATGGTCCTGGCGTCGGTCAGCACCCCCTTTGTAGCCTGGATACAACCCTACGTCACTGCTAGTGACGCACTGGTTGCTGCGGCTGAAATCAATTTAAAGTGCCTATGCATATTCTGACATTACAAATATTTACCCGTATATTTTAAAAATGTTCTAGCTTAAAAGCTTTTTGCGTGCAGCAGAGCCCCAATGGGGGGTCCCGCCCGGTGGAAAGAAAATGTTGGGAGGTATGCCTTATTCCCAAATCAGTATTAGGCCTAAAGTGTACCAGGGACTCTGAACTGCAACTTTAGCAGCTCAAGAATTTGTTTTAAATTAAACACATAAAAAATTGCAACTGAAGGGCAATGGAACTTATTAGGGGAATGGAGAATTTAAGCTACGAGGAGAGATTGAGCAATTTGGGACTATTTACACTAGAGAAGAGACGTTTAAGGGGGGACATGCTCAACATGTACAAATATATCAGGGGCCAATATAAGGAACTGTCAAACACCCTTTTTTCTGCTAGAAAGGAGTCTAGGACACAAGGGCACGAGTTTAGATTAGAAGAAAAAAGTTTTTGTTCATCGGAAAGAAAAAAATTCTTGACGGTCAGAGCAGTCAAACTTTGGAACTCTCTTCCTGAAGAAGTGGTGTTGGCAGACACAATAAATACGTTTAAAATAAGGTTGGATAAACATTTATTGGTTAAAAACATCAATGGGTACGAATAAGTATCATAATCTGTCTTTAAAATATCGGTACATAGTATGCAGCAAGGGATAAGCTGTTATAACCATAGGTTGAACTAGATGGACACAAGTCTTTATTCAGCCTCACCTACTATGTAACTACAGTATGTACAGCTTTATGTACATTTGTAATGCACTTACATTTTATTTTAAATGGTGGAAATTCATCTAAATGATTGGTTAATTTTTTTTTAATTAAAATAAAAAACAAATTAAATCGAGCAGTAAACTTCATCTGGCCTGTTCTTATTGCATCCACGTTCTCTATAAGGAAACAGGGTATAGTGTCGGGTCTGTGAGTGGATGCAGAGAGTTGATATTTTGAGGTATTTTAGTTAAGGTCCCTTAAGGTCCATACATACTAGGTGATTTAGCCCAGCATGTATGCACAGTGATGATGGGAAAAATCGCTGGGCTCAAATTGCCCAGTGCAGACACACTGACTGATTTTCCATAGACGCAGGACGATATAGAAAGCTGTTCACCCTGTCGTTCATCTGCTGGTAATATCTGCAGATGAGCGGCCAGGCCAGCGATGATGCGGGAGTGCCCATCGCTGCTCACCGCTCATCTTCTGGCCATACACACTGGCTGGTTTTGAACTGAAATCAGCTCAAAACATAATAAGTGAGCTGCTTTCACCTTAAAATTGCCCAGTTTGTATGAGCCTTTGGGGATGACATTAAAGTCATTGTTTCCTGGAGGATCACCGAAGCTGCTGAAGGCAAATGAAATTAGTAATTTGTCTGGTCACAGATGCCAGGCTTTTTTTTTTACAAAAGTGGGCATGGTCACGTCTCCTGGGGGGGCATGTTCACACAACACTAGGGTAGTGGCTACTTGACAATAGGGGTGTGGTCACATTACACAGACCCTTTTCTTTACACTGTGGAGCAATGTTCCCTCTAATTTTACGAAGGCTGTGTGCGGCAAAAGATATTGGCTGTGCAACTTTGGAAGGAAATTTACATTTTTGTGCGTCACATAACGTATACAGGCCTAGGTTTCGAGTTCTGTTGAGTTAATAAAGCAATTTGAATGTTTACAGACTTTACACACCACACATATAGGCTATAGCAGTGATTTTCAACCTCGTGGCACACTAAACAAGATTTTAACCTTTGTGCGCTCAGTTGTAATGTCTGTGCGCGGGCTTGGCGAGTTGTGTGCGCGCGCACACGCGCACAGCTTAGAGGGAACACTGCTGTGGAGGCAGAGAGGAGAGTGCTGTGTCACCACTGGATTACAGGTATTGATAGGGTTTTTACACTGACACACTGCTCCCATTTAGCTACTGTAGGGAGCTGTGTTCTATTTGATCACTGACAATAAGCTGCCCTCGAGTGAAAAGAATTCCCAGCAGTTCAGGCTGAAATGTGTGCAGAAGGTGTGACAATAAGACTCTGTTCACCTATGTAACACCTTCCCCAATCACTGGCCAGTCATTTCTCCAGGCTAACTGTAAATGGAATCGGGATTGAATCACACTGCACTGTGTACACATACGATTTAGACTGTATACCAGTAGTACAGAGCTGTACTATATAGTCTTGCCTATTTGAGTAAGATCCCACCACTGTAAACTGCGGTGGGCATAGGCGTGCGCAGCCCATTTTATTAGTAGGTGCACAATTGAAGGGGCATTTCTATCACCGCCCACTGGGCGTGTCTATCACCGCCCACTGGGCGTGTCTATCACCGCCTACTGGGCATCAATGCGCATAAATGAACTAGAATAAACCCCAGTGTCTTATATAGAGCAACAGATTCCGTTACAGTGTCTTATATAGTGCAGCAGATTCCGTTACAGTGTCTTATATAGTGCAGCAGATTCCGTTACAGTGTCTTATATAGAGCAGCAGATTCCGTTACAGTGTCTTATATAGAGCAACAGATTCCGTTACAGTGTCTTATATAGTGCAGCAGATTCCGTTACAGTGTCTTATATGGCGCAGCAGATTCCGTTACAGTGTCTTATATGGCGCAGCAGATTCCGTTACAGTGTCTTATATAGCGCAGCAGATTCCGTTACAGGGTCTTATATAGCGCAGCAGATTCCGTTACAGGGTCTTATATAGCGCAGCAGATTCCGTTACAGTGTCTTATATAGCGCAGCAGATTCCGTTACAGTGTCTTATATAGCGCAGCAGATTCCGTTACAGTGTCTTATATAGCGCAGCAGATTCCGTTACAGCGTCTTATATAGCGCAGCAGATTCCGTTAGTGTCTTATATAGCGCAGCATTAATGACAGTCATGCTACAGCACAGCCGTCACTTCCACCTGCCATCGGCTCCCTTGCAACCAGCATCACCATGTGTGCATATGACTATACACTTGCCGATGCATACCACTTTACATTAGGTGCGCACCAGTGGTGCCTCCAGCAGAGCACCACTGGCGCACTACCTGTAGGGGTACCCCCCCCCCCATCACCCCCCGACATTCATAGTGACGTAGGAGGCGAAACATCAGCGCACCAGTGGTGCCTCCAGCAGAGCACCACTGGCGCACTACCTGTAGCCCCCCCCCCCCCATCACCCCCATTCCCCCCCGACATTCATAGTGACGTAGGAGGTGAAACATCACAGAGCCTGCCGCCTGTGTGATGACTGACAGGCAGCAGCAGGGGAGCTAGCTTTGGCGTACTAACCCAGGAGGGGAGGTGGGAGCGGAGGCTTCCTAATATCTGTGATGTGTTTTGCTGGGGCAGGACTAACCTGCCCTAGTAGGTTTGTCCTGCCCCAGCAAAACCAACAACTCAGGGGGTTAATTGTTAATTTTTCACTTATGAATAAAAACCTAACCTAGCTTGCTTCCTCCTAGGAGGAACACTACAGGCAGCCAGGTCACTCACGCTGGCTGTCTCCTACTCGTGGTGGATCATTCACTGCAGTGCCTCTGCTGCCAGCCCAGGGCGCGTGCTGCTGCTGGGCTTGCTCTCTCAGGCAGCAGGAGGACGGCGGGAGCGTGGGCAGGACGACGGCAGGAGCGCGGGCAGGAAGACGCAGGGAGCGCGGGCAGGAGGACGCAGGGAGCGCGGGCAGGAGGACGGATGTGCGGTGCGATGTCACCACGTCCGTGTGTGACGTTTATAGAGGCGGGGCCGGGTGCTTATGTGACACGCCGCCGGCGGGGGTAGGTAAATACCTTGAGCGCTGGATACTCTTGGTTCCACACCGGTTCTTCGTTGTGTCGACCGCAGAGAACACACCACCCTAGGAACTCAAGCAAGGCGCCCAGCAGGTACAACTACTTACGTTTTATTTAGTGTACAGGTAAATCAACAATTGTCATACGTGTAAACGCCCTGAAACAGCTTAGCACTATCCTACTACCTAGCAGGTTACCTGCTTCTTATGCATCAATTATTTCACATTCAAGTATGCCGCGGACTTCTCGTGGCACTGGAGAGTGGGAGCACACATCCTGCAGGCCGTGAACCAGGTTCGGGGAGGATGGTGCCCTCACTCGGCAATACTACAAACCATATGTGGGTCTAGCCACCTAATAGATGGAATAACGATATGCACGGAATATAATGTAGACAAAGTACAATTAATATGAGACACACAATGTGACCTTCAAAACTTATCTATCTAACACTGTCCTGAATGAATCTCTCCTAAGTGTACACCCTAGGATGCTGTCCCGGGATGAAGGATGAATCTTGTAACTCCAAATAAGAATATAAACAGGCTCCTGGCAGTATGAACTTCAGGCCACCATGACGGCAGAGTTCTCCCTCTCTGTAGGTGCAGTAACAGCAGCGTCTCTACAACCTTAGGCCACCTCCAAATAAACATGCACTGAATGAAGGGCTGGTCCCCTTAGTTTAGTGGGGATCCCGTGGGGCTGTCCTCGCCCTGCTTGGGGTATTCCCTGGGTGCCCGGCGTTACAGGGGCTCTGGTGCTTCCATGGCTGTCACCCCTTATTCTCCTGGTGGGGTGCTGAGGGTGACATGGGGTGTGGGCAGGAGTAGGTGCGCTCATGGGGGGCAAAGGGGTGTCCTTCCGGGTATACTGCGTTGGTGGCAGGGAGTGGATAGGGAGTGGATAGGGAGGCAGGCCTGGGGTGACCAGCGCAGGGGGTACCTGGCATCAGCAACAAGTTGCAGGCTCCTGCCCGTCACGATAGGGTCCCCTGGCGTCTGGACGACTGGTGCAATCTTCTGCAGGAGGGCACGCTAGTGTGGGCGCTGCGGATGCAGCGTTGCCGCACTCAGCTGCGCCTCTCCTGACCGCTGGACTCCACGCTGGCTTCTCCCTGCTGCCGGCTGCTTCACTCGCCCGGCGCCTCCTCTTCTTTCCCCCGACGTCAGCTGGCTCTCCGGCGGTGTTGAGGCTCTGTCCCCGCCTCACCGACGGAACAGCGCCGTTCCGCTCTCCTCTTCTGCCACGCGTCACCACTTTCTTCCTCTCTCTCCCGAACACCAGCGCCCGCGCGTCCTCCTGCTCCTCGACCTCTGCACCCCACAGGTACCTCCTCCTCCTCCTCCTTATTGGTCCCCCATTGGCTGTCAATCAGCCTGGGGACCCGTTTTCGCGCCCTCTGCTGAATGGGGTATTAACCCCTTGAAGTCCGCGGTCCTGGCGGCATATAAAACATGGTTGCTCAGCAACCCTATTAACACGGCCCCCGCTGGACAAATTGGTCCAGGTCGGGGTGCCACACTTATGTGAATGGAGCTCACTGAGCTGCATAGCCCACGTCCCGGCCAGCGCAGCGCTTCCAGGCTGGAGAACGGCAGCGGGCAGCGGCCGTGGCTGGCAAGTGAAAATGTGCTGCATTTGAAACATTTTGCGTGCAATCGCGTGGGGGGTGCCGACGGGCATTAGGAGGTGCCGTGCACCTCCGTGCGCACGCCTATGGCGGTGGGTGTCGTGGGAATTAGGCCAGATGAACAATTCTCCTACAGGTGAGTTTCCCCTATGGGCTAAACATGTGGGGGCTATAATCTGCACTCTTCATTCTCATAAACGAGTGCAGACAAATTTGGGCAATGAAAAGTGGTAAATGTTTTGAATTCATCTACATTTATGCTCAAAGAGAGAATTGAGTTCTAAAGAGGCGTCACTTCGAAGGCAAAGTTCAGTGAGTGCAGTAATTACTTCCAACTATGCATCAAGCACAAATAATCGAGAACTTCATCTCTGCATGTGTCACCTGAAACCAATGTGTCAACACACCGGATTGCCTGGTTGCTGGACCCGGGATATTTGAAATGGCCCTTTCACACCGCACGCTGACCCGACAGCAACCCGGGATTTACCCAGGTTATTTGTGCGGTTTGAAAGGGGTATTATTTAACACCAATTGATCTCTAATATACTGCATGTCAAGTGACTCTTAATAAAGCGGCGGTAACTTGGAATCTGAATATTGTTGCATTCCTATTAATTATTAATCTGATATTTTACATGTGCCCCAGCTTGCACAAGTTCACATCACTCCTGATTGCGCTCCTCATGTTAATATAATCTGCAAAGGAAAATAACATTTAAGTTAACCATTTCCTAATTAATTTTAATGAGATAATTTTAATCAAGTCTATCGTAGATCTTCAATGAAAAATGTTTTATTCTAGTACTTATTGGCTTGCTCTAAAACATACAGTATCATTTACACATTAGCTGCCATTTTAGGTTGAAACAGCGAGAATCTCGAGGATTTTTTAAATTTTAATTTTATAACAGATTAACAGTTTTATTTGGGCCGAATGCGTAGCATGTTTAGGGTACTTTGACAATAGGTGCACCTGATCTGGTGTTCACATGGACAGATCGGTTTTCAGGTGCTTTGAACCCACCTCTCCGGCGGAAATAGAGGCCCTTGCCTATTCAATGCAGCCATTTCTGACAGCCTTGTAGGCAGTTTTCGACAAAACAGATCCGACTTTAAAACAAGTCCAATCTGTTTTGCCAGAAACAGCCGCATATTTATGATTTCATGGCCTTTTATTGATAATATGCTGTCGTTTCTGCCAATTCTCGGACTTTCCAGCACTCGACAGCTGGAACATTGAATTCTGACTTTGGCGCTACTGTGGAACATTAAGAAAACGGCCCGGGATTCCAACTGTTGGGACATTCTGACAGTTGGATTGAATACCCCTCTTAGTAGAATAAGAAGGATAATATGAAATGACTGGCTTTCATGCTATCTCTAAGTTGTAGATATCACATCAGCCGCCCTCCAACCCACCCCCACCCCCACCGGCATCGGCCAGTGACAGTATATACCGGGACCCCGCTCCGTACATGCCTCGTTGACTAGATAATAAACATTAGGCTGCATCAGGGCCGGATTAAAGCAGGGGCAAAAGGGGTCAGTACCCCTGGGCTAGGGGCCCCCTGTGGTTGGCATGTCTTTTAAAAAATATATATATATTTTTTAGCTAAAGGTTTTGTGCATGGCAGTGGGGTAGTGCTGCAGCTTCACCTATCTACCAATGTGACAATAACTAATGGTGCTGAGCATGGGGTGCCAAGGCACACTGACTGCATAAGTGTGCAGTGCATAAATGGGAGTTGACTAAGTCCCATGACACTTTGCACAAGAGGGCAGAGGCTGAGAGGTTTGTGCTGAGCTCTGATTGGTGTAGCTCATTACATGCTTCTCAGATGCATGGAGGACAGCAGCAGTAACCTAGTCATGGGAGGGTTTTTAATCAGAGGCAGCACTGGGAAGTCTCCTACAAAGTAAGGTGCAGAGGGACAAACAGAGGCTTTTCATGTGGTATATATATATATATATATATATATATATATATATATATATATACATATATATATATATATATATATATATATAGATAGTAGCAATATTCTCCTGGGACGGACCTCTAGGAAAAATGAGTGGCACTCTCCGGATTTTTGCAAATACACGTTTTTAGTGCAAAAGTTATAGATACATAGTCGTCAACGTTTCAAGGCCTCAGCCTTTTCGTCAGGACGGACATAAAGTGCATACAGTGCTGTGCAAAGGAAACAGCACTGTATGCACTTTATGTCCGTCCTGACGAAAAGGCTGAGGCCTTGAAACGTTGACGACTATGTATCTATAACTTTTGCACTAAAAACGTGTATTTGCAAAAATCCGGAGAGTGCCACTCATTTTTCCTAGAGGTCTGTCCCAGGAGAATATTGCTACTATCATTTCCTTGTGTGGAGGCACCACGGTCTGTGACCAGACATTAGCCGAGAGTGCCGATCAAACCCTCTTCCATAGATATATAGATAGATATATCTCCCCCTGCAGTTACCCATTGACCAAGTTTATACTGCCTTTGTTTTGACAGTGTAATATTCTCCCATGCAGTTTGCGTCCAGTAATGACAAGTGCAATGGGGCCCCCCTGTCTTAAAGTGCCCCGGGCTCCCCAAAGGCTTAATCTGCCACTGGGCTGCATGTACAGATGATGGGGGTCATTAACAATGTGCAGGAGTGTGGATCTTTAATAACATTTAGCGCACATACCAGACGATTTGCACTATATATTATTAACGATATAGCCCAGTGTGTACCCAGTATTCCTTTTTCCATTATTTCTGTATATAATGGTGCTAAAACCATGATATTTTTTATAAGAAAATTAGTTGATGAACTATTTTTGTCAACACAAATACATGTATTAATGATTGTTAAATGCCCTGGAGTGTAGAGCTTGAAGGATTAGCGTAGCAAGAATCACAGTCAAGGAAACTGTAGTCAAGCGAAGCTAACTTTTTGCAACATGTCAATGTAACAATTGATCTCTTGTAAGAAATTGTTAGTCTCATGCACACACAGGCCCAGATGACGTGTGCGGCTCTCATTGTTCATCCTTGGAATTTAGGGTATGAAACAGCACAATGTTGACAGGTCTCCAGCAGGCATGGTTAATCGGTAGCTGGGTGTCCCACTGTACAGTTTTATGTTAGTGACATGAAATGAATGTGCTAAAACTGGGATCCTGTTCATCCAGGGAAAGTAAATTATTATAATTGGCTTGAGAGCCAAAAGCAGCCACTAGGGGTGAAAATATAGACAAAGAGCACAGGAAATTATCATACGTTATTACTCAACATCAATTTGTGATTTAGCTGTCGTGGAGCAAAAGGTCCTGCATACGCTTCTCATTAAACACAGGATGTGGCAGAGTGTTGGCATAAAAAACATTGTGAATGGTATTAATAAAGAATTTGACAGTGAGCAATGTCTATGTGGCCTGTATTGTCTGCCAATTTGCATGTCTACTTTTAGAGTTAATTTAATTTGCTTAAAGACTTAATGAAAACTTCATGGAGGTTTGCCTAGTCCATGTTATACACACAATACACTTCATTGCCTAGTCCATGTTATACACACAATGTTTTAGTATGGTAAGGATATGTTATTTTTTAAATTACATATTATACCTGCAGGAAAGTCTCTTAGTTCATCTGGATATTGTAAAGATCAAGATAAAAGGGGTATTCAAGCTCCCGCAGCCATCTCCCAACAGGGGAGATGGCTTTGGGGCCCTATTCAATGCTGTCGTCCCCGACAGCATTGAACAGGGGATCTCGGCAGAAAGAGCCCGACTTCACAAGCAGTCGGGCTCCTTCTGCCAAGAACGGCCCGGCTGCAGCCCGCCTCTTCCCAGCCACAGCTCGCAGCCATGCCCTCTTCTCGTCCTGCTGCAGACTGGACAGTGAATCCCGTCTGCAAATTCTCGGTCGAGCAGACTGAGAATGGGACAGGGTCATGGCTGTCGGGGCAGCTCGACAGCCATGACCCAAGATTGAATACCCCCCAAAATGTTTCCAGAGTAACCAGTGATCACCAGGGTTGCCATCAGAAATTGCAGGAACCTGTAAAAATAGGCAGGGCCCCCTTCAAGAGGCAAAATACACTGTGGTATACCTTGGTCCCCCCTGCCTGCCCCCCTCATGCCTGGCTCGAGATGGCAAAGGAATTAGTAATGTGCCAGTAATTATCGCATGTGAGCAATTGGATATCTGTGATAAAGTAGGTCATGAAAACCAGAGGCGTAACTATAGCACCGCAGCCCCCGCAGCCGTGGGGGGGCGCTGTGCATGTGTGGGCGCCAGGGGGCTGTGGTGCTATAGTTAGCCCCCTCCCGTCCGCCCATCTGCCACCCACCAATCCGCCGCCCGCAGCCTTACCTGTCTTGCTGGTCCCGTCCCGGCTCTCTTGCTGGCTTCATTCTTCTGCTAGTGAGACGGACCACAATAAAATGTCCGCCCCATATAGAAGACAGTTCTCTGAAACTGTCTGCTGTATGGGGGCGGACATTTTGTGTTGGTCCGTCTCACTAGCAGAAGAATGAAGCCAGCAAGCCGGGACAGGACCAGCAAGACAGGTAGGGCTGCGGGCGGGGGGCGCCCCCCATTAACGGTGGGGGGGGGGGGGGCGCCCAATTCATAGTTACGCCACTGATGAAAACAGTTGTGTTTTCCATCCCCCCACACACACACAGAAATGGGGGGGGAATCATAGTTCATTGGATAATTCCATAAAAATGTTCCCTCATCAGTTTTTGATCAACTTGAAATCATCTCAATCTGTGTATGTCAATTATAGGTTTTGGTACTTGTGTAGTTTCACGGTGGCAGTTATGTAGTTAGCGTAGCATCCCTGTCAGAATCAGCGTAGTGTTCCCACGGCTAGCGTAGTCAACATCCCTGTCAGAATCAGCTGTGTTCCCGCGGCTCGCTTAAGTAGTTAGCGTAGTCAATATAGCGTGTTCCCGCGGCCTCTTAAGTAGTTAGCGTAGTCAGTCAGGCATCCCTGTCAGTATCAGTGTTGTCTTCCCGCCCGTTCGCGGCTAGCCGGAGCTTACATAGTTAGCGTAGTCAGTCAGTCAATGCTTATTTCATTGTGTGTGAACCATTGACCATTTTAACCTGCCTGACAATACAGGTGTGAATGTGTTCCTGAAACACCCCCAATATTGACGCCAGCCCGAAGCGTGGTGAGCGTACGCGGTACGCGTCCTCCCGACTTGTTCATACCCCCACTATCCACGTCGGCGTGGAGTTGATTCTATAAGCCCGATGTGTGGTGAGAGGACGCGGAATACACGTCAAGTAATCAGCGTCCGCTCGACATTCTTCCAAGTTGGTGGCTCGCTGCGCTTGCCACACTTTAGAAAATCTACTCCACGCCGACATGAATAGTGGGGGTATGAACAAGTTGGGAGGACGTGTACCTCGTCCCCATGCGTGGCTCGCTATGCTTTGAGCTGGTGTGGATAGTGGGGGTTTGAAATGGAGGCATTTGCCAGTATATAACATGGAGCACTGGCAAATGCATCCTTTATTGTGCATGAGACGCACTTGCGCACCGCACCCCCCCGCTACTAAACCCCTAACCCTGTCCGCAGGGTTGCCGTACCCTGCCGCCATCGTTACTGAGACGCATATGCGTCTGAGACACTCCTGCGTCTTATACAGATAGAGTGCCTCTCCGCAGGTGCCCGCATGATCCCCTCTCCGCCGGCGTCCGACAGCACGGGGATCTAGCGGTTACAGGTGCAGGACACCGGGGACAGAGCTGCAGCTCCCGGGGACAGTGCGGTGACTACGCTGCCTGACGGGGACATAATGCTGACTACACAGGGCTGCCGCGGAGTCACTACGCTGACTATGCTAGGCAGCCATTGGGCTACGCTGACAACGTAGCTACACCTACTCTGAAAATGTAGCGTAGCCTGCCGCCGTGAAACGACACAAGTACCTAGGTTTTCTCTCCACTGCAGATCTGTGCCTAGGAATGCACTTGCTAAATCCTTTGGCCTTTTTTGTTGAAAAAGTTGTTATTGATGTTTCTTAAAAATGTTGTAAAAGATTGACTGCGGGGAAATAAGGAATTTTTTGAGCTGCACCTCTGGTTTGCATAATCTATATCCATCCCACTGATACTGACCACAGACCCCAAAACCATAATCAAGCAACCCAAAAAACTCATTATCATAATCCCTTGAATAACAAACCCATCCCACAGCAAGCCCAGAAGTTGTTACACCCCCAGATAGCACCCACTCCTGTCCCTTAGATGGGTTTTTGCATTATCTGGTACTCTGTGAACCAGCAACAGTTGTTTAGGTGGGAGACAGAAGGGAAATGGGGCTACATCCCCCCAAAAAAGGTCATCAGCTGGCAGGTGGCCTCACAGGTGCATCAGCCTCCTGGGAATCTTCCCTCTATGGCCAATCCACCGCACGGTCAGCAGCTCACTGGACACTGGCTATGCCTAATAGTGTTGAAAAACCAGGAGTGCAGATTTTGATTGCGCCATTGCCACAACGCCATGCCCTTTTGTGAGATCTCACCCCCATTTTGGATTGTGCGGCAGGCCATGCGCAAGACTCCCAAGTTTACAAGTTTCAAATTTGGGAGGTGTGATACCCGAACCTATTTCATATAACATATACTTTTTTTAAGTGAAGTGCATAGTGGTTTTCGACATTACTGCAGCCAGTGGAGTGGGGTGGGGGGAGGAAAAGGAGCAAGCAGATCTGAAGAGCGGTCACAAACTCCACAGTAGTGCTCTTCATGTAGTCCCTGGCTAATAGGAAAAGCACTTTGCTGGCTGATAGCCAAATGCATTCAATTAATCCCCACTCTGCCTCTATCATGGCATTTGCATCAACAGGTGCTATATTCTTAAATAAGCCACTCGCATTCATCCTCAGCTCTAAGACATGCCACATTAAAATCAAACATCAAGTGTCTCCGTAATGGCCAGCTGCTTCTTTCTGAGGACATACATTACCACGACAATTATATGCACAAGTCTTTCCAATGGCAAAGCAACAATGATCTCAGGCAAACATCTCCTGTCCAACGGAGAGTAGATGAGTTTAATTTCATGGAGGATCAACTTGGTGATATCAACTAAATCCCCGGAGAGCAGCGTGAGTGGTAATTTCTTATTATGGCCTGCTTCCATTTCCAAGTCATGCAGCATCACAGGTGAATAATTAGCTGTATCCACTCTTTGTAAATGAAACATTGCTGACTAACATGGTAGAGAGAGGGGGTTGTAAATGGGTAAGTGTTCTAGGCTAAAAATTGTCCTTACCCTAAGATGTTGATCAACTCCCTTATTGCATGATGTCAGTCTTTATCAGAAGTTGGTATCTGAAGTTGCTTAATAGAATCAGCAACTAATCAGGGAGTAACATTTGAAGGACAGAATGTTACACACCAAGAAAAGGATACAGACTCAAGGCCCCCATACAGTTATGTGATTTGGGACGATTTCATCCGATTATGAAGGATTAGGCCGAGAAATTGGGTGAAATTGGACCAAATAGCATGTTTTTGACATTACGTCCCATCATGCCTGCACAACCGACCTCTGATCCCGGCAGTGTGGCATCGGTCACATGCGATACATCACATGCAGAAGGACTACATACAATGTCTCGCATGCAATCCTGCCATCCGCTAAGATCCTGGGCAGCTCAAGGGGGCTCGGAGAGTTGTGACTATTTTATGGATCTATATGGCCTGGTTGTTGTAATTAGCCTCACTGTGTCCCCCATGTGGCCCCATCTGTAGCGGCACATTTACTGTAGGACATTCACCAAGGACATAGCTGCTGGTCTGTTATAGCAAATCATTTCACCTCCAGCTGATACAATTGTTATAAAGAAATCAAATAAATAATAATGATAAAAATAAATCCCTTCTTTATGTATAAGATGGTCCCAAGCCTCTTAGACTGTAAGCTCATTGGGGCAGGGCCAGCTTTACTTTTTCTTTCACGCCATTGTACTGTATGTAATATGCCTGTGTTACAAACCCTTCAGTGTACAGTGCTGTGTAGCATAGGTGCCGATTCTGTGGGTGCTCAAGGGCCCGAGCACCCACGGAAATTTATGAGCACCCACGGGCCTGAGTCGCGCTGCTGGGCCGCCGTATTAACTTGCTAATATGTAGCTGCAGCACCCGCATCGCTAGCCCTGCCACTAGAAATCGTGGGGCCCGGGTCGACCCAGACAGACCGCCCCCCCCCCCCCCCCCCAAAAAAAATAAAAAATGTCCCTGTGTGTGCTATATAAATAAATATATACATATATATAATATATATATATAGACGTGTAGATACGGCCCGGCACTCCAACTCACCAATACATCAACCTTGGTGCCTTCCGGATACAGAGGTATAGCAGTATGAAACAGACAGCGGCACTCACAGGATTTTCAAATATTATATTCAATAAACGTGACCAAAAAAACAACGTTTCGGGGACTAGCCCCTTTGTCAAGGTGCAGGTAGAACCTGCACCTTGACAAAGGGGCTAGTCCCCGAAACGTTGGTTTTTTGGTCACGTTTATTGAATATAATATTTGAAAATCCTGTGAGTGCCGCTGTCTGTTTCATACTGCTATATATATATATATATATATATATATATATATATATATATATATATAAATACACATATATTCATATATATATAAATACACATACACATATATACATATATATATAAATAGACATATACATATATAAATATGAGAGAGAGAGAGAGAGAGAGAGAGAGCACAGCTTGTCATAGCAGCACTCCCTCACCTCACCTGTGGTTTCTATTAAAATACCAGGGTAAGGAACTGCTGGGAGGAGATGCTGGTGAGGAATTGCTGGGAGGATATACTGGTGGGGAACTGCAGTGCTGGGATGTCCTGATCAGCGCCCCCGTTATCCCGGGTCTCTGACATGGGGGCGGGTGTCCTCCGGCTGGCTTGTCCCCCGGCACATGCGCGGAGTGACGTCATTGTTGTGGGGGCTTCCTGTGCAGGTTACTGGTTGGGCTGCTGCCTACCGCACTCCCTGCTTCAGCGTCCCAGCAGGCAGTGGGCACTACTAGGACCTGGAGCTGGGCTCTGGCCACTCGCCAGGGGGCTGCTGTGCGGAGGGCTCAGATGAACTGCAGCCCGCCGCTATGAGGGGGAATGCCGGCCGCCAACCAGCGGGTAGGGCCTAACGGCGGCCGGCAGCTTTGTAGTAAAGAAGCAGGGGGGTGCTGCGGGGATGCAGCGGACCTGGCCGAGCCCTACTCCCCATAGCACCCCTCTATCGGCGGCCCTGCGGTTATCATAGAGAAACAGCTGCAGGTCCACAAGTTATGTGTAAAAATAATTTGAATATTGGAGGCAACTGTGCTGCATATTGGTATTATTTTGTGGCCACGCCCCTTCCCCTTAAAGCCACCCCTATATTTTTGGCTTGAGCACCCACCAGCAAAACCATAAATCGGCACCTATGTTGTGTAGTATGTCTGCATCATATTATAAAGAAAGGTTAATAACTCCAGATGATAGCTTCATTGGATATATAAAAGAAGGGACTCTCTGCTATGGTATTATATAATCTGCAGCAGGAGCTATGGCCAGATTACGCACTATAGGCCTCCTCCAAGCTGATGTGATATAGGAAAATGGCCTCAGAAATAGGGATGTTATCCTACAAACCAATTCATTACATATTCTTAATCTAAATATTTTGTCCCCAAGATAGAATTGAAAAAAAGAGACATGATTGGTTTTGATCTTTGCATTTTCTTATTTGTAGTTATTACTCATTCATTGTTATATTTTTACATTTTGTCATGTTTTTGCATATTATCTACCATATATTTATATACCTATACTCTTGTTGTTGTTTTTCTAGCATTCAAACCCCTAATACAAGGTGTATTGCAAGTGGTTTGTGTTTCTGTATTTTTATTCCTGCTTCCTGATTGGTTGCTATGGACAACATCCCCTCTTCAATAGAACTGCCATCTTGGTAAATTTACCACTCGTATATGGAGGCAGCACTCAAAGGAAAGGACTTTAAAAGTAGAAAAAAATGAAGTCACAGCAAGTATAGGTGTAAATCTTGCATTTGAATAATGAATCCTGCATTTGTCCTAGACGCCACCATTGTGTATTTAACTTATGGTATTTAGGGCCTGATTCAGCTGTTTAGTGAGGCCCTGAAACGCCACCCGCCTGAATTCCACAAGTGCTGCTGTTCTTTTTCACTTGACTCAAGCATCAAATAAGAAATTGTCTTTTAACTATGTTAGAAAAAGGAATAACAAATGTTATATAAACGGTATATTCTTTCCTTATGGCAGCGGACATCTCATTTCATTGAACTGTCTTCTGTGTTCCTCTAGGCTTAACGTGGAAAGATGATTACACCCAACACATCATTGCAAATGAATTATCAAATCTTCATAAAATTTACAGCAGTCACTTAGACTCGATTCCTTCCGATGTTTCCAGCAATTCAAGGTAAGATTGATAATCCTTCTTTTCCTGGCACAGTAAATAGAATACTATCAATGTCACTTAGAATATTACAGTCTGTTAATACAATAAGAAACAATACGCAGTAGAAACTTAAGATGGCACAAACAATAAAATGTTAGCTCAGATTTGATCAGGAAGAAGAGCAGGAGAGAGGGACTGATGGCCTCATTCATGTGGATAAAGAATCTGTGGAAATTGAGATGCAAATCTGTCTTTCTGGCCAATGACAAGGGGGTAGATTTACTAAAGGGGGTTATTGGCCATAGCAGCCAATTTATCTCCAGTACCCCCTTGATAAGACTTTTTCAAATATGAATAAAAGCATGAGGAGACGCTGCTGACGCTGCAGACTGAACTAGAAGTGATGCAACGTGGTTCATCCCCATGACAATGGGAGGCTTCTTCCGCCATTGGGAGACTTCATATTCTTTATCAATTACCAATATTATTTTCAAGTACCCAAAACCCGATCTGCAGCGTACCCCAGGTTGGGAACCGCTACAATAGAGAAATGATAGCTACAATCTAATAAACCTTTTATTTTTTGAACCGTTACCAAATCTTTGCACAAGTGTAGAAGTTTGTGGTACGTGTGCACTCGGTCAGCTGCTTTGTGATGGATAGAGCAAAATGTGGTAACCCTAAAACCACTGAAGAGACAAAGTGCAAAAAAAAGGTGATCTATCCTCCACTGGCGCTTACAATTATAGGATAATACGTTCCTATATAGTGAAATACGATCTTCTTCTCCAAGTGGGGAAACGCAAATGTGTGGAAATAAATACCATACGTTCCTTAGAGGAGACAAGGGATCCTCTTCTCCGTATAGCTTAAAGCAATCCAAAAGTGGGGGCTATCCGTCTAACATGGATAGGCTTCCAAATCCTCCTCCCTTGCAAGATTGCATACATCTTGCAAGGGAGGAGGATTTGGAAGCCTATCCATGTTAGACGGATAGCCCCCACTTTTGGACTGCTTTAACCTATACGGAGAAGAGGATCCCTTGTCTCCTCTAAGGAACGTATGGTATTTATTTCCACACATTTGCGTTTCCCCACTTGGAGAAGAAGATCGTATTTCACTATATAGGAACGTATTATCCTATAATTGTAAGCGCCAGTGGAGGATAGATCAACTTGTTTTTTCCGTTACCAAATCTATCCCTAGATCTCTAAAAAAACTTGCTATCTATATATGTGCCAAATTTGGCATCAGATCTGACTGTATATATTAAAGTTGATTCATCAGTTCACTTAGAATGAATTATGGAAAATAGTATGAAACTAATATAACATATACAAAGAATAATAAATATACACAGATAGAGCAACTTTATTGTAGATGAACAGTTTGTTTTACAGACAGGTTGCATCAATCATTCCATTTTGGGCTAAACTCTGCAAATTATTGTGGCATGATCATAAACCATCCAATAGGGGGTCATCATATAACACTATAAATGTGATCACTGGAGCTCTATCTGTATTGTGGCCGTGGGATCACTATTGTGTACATTTCTAGTGCGATGTGATGGTGGGCACTCCTGCCAATTAATGAGACGGGTCATTCTCCATTTGGAATGGGATCATTGGATAGACAGTAACTAGATTGACAAGCATTAGGTCGACGCCACTAGGTCGACATGCATGAAGGTCAACAATCAAAAGGTCGACATGGGGTTTTCACTTTTGTTTGTCTTGAATTTCGACATAGACACTGAAACATATCACCGCGTCCCTTTGCGTGGCTCTCTGCGCTCGCCATGCTTCAGGCACGGTACCTTGCTATGCTCGGCACACTATTTTATTCTCCCACCACCCCTAGTGGATGTTAGGGCGTGAAATGCCACTTGTCGGCACATGTCGGCCCCAAAAAAAGGTGAAAACCCTGTGTCGACCATCCCCATGTCAACCTAATGCTTGTGTCGACCTATTGACCTGTCGACCTAACCCATGTCAACCTTCAGTCATGTCGACCTTCATGCATGTCGACCTAATGCTTCTCGACCTAGTTAATGTAGACCTAGTGACCATATCCCCTCTATTCGGATCTGCCAGTCAAAAATGCAGCTCAGGGACATCGTGATCAGTGATCTGTCTGTCAATCAGGAAAAAATGGCATGTTAGAAATCTCATACTGCCTGATTCTTATCTTTTTTTGGGGTGGAAGAATTGTCTGTGAATTTCCCACATGTTGGATAAACCCTCACTCTCCCCTGATGTATATGCTCCTTAGATCATCTCCTCTGGAATACGGAGTTTAATTTGCCCGATTTGCATCGTTATTTTCTAGTACAGTTGATAAACAATTGGCAACATTTTAGAATAATTTCCATTTCCATGCTTATACTTTTTTAGATATGGTCTTTCCCAGCCAAATATGATGACTAAACAAGATTATTATGCAAGTGACTTGTGGTTTAAACAATATTCAATTAATATTAACCCCTTCATGACAGAGCCAGTTTGTGCCTTCATGACAGAGCCCTTTTTTTCAAATCTGACATGTCTCACTTAAGTGGGGATAACTTTTTTTTGCTTTTACTTATCCCAGTGATTTTGAGATTGTTTTCTCGTGACACATTGTACTTCAAGTTAGTGGTAAATTTGGGTCGATACAGTCTGTGTTTTTTTGTGAAAAATACCAAAATATCGTGAAAAAATGGAAAATTTAGCAATTTGCAAAATGTTAAATTTTCTGCTTGTGAGACAAATAATCATACCACTCAAAATAGTTAATAACTAACATAGACCATATGTCTACTTTATGTTTCCATCATTATTTCAACTTCCTTTTAATTTTTTTGGACACTAGGAGGCTTACAATATGAATAGCAAATTCTCAAATTTTCAAGAAAATTTCAAACACTGATTTTTTTAGGGATCAGTTCAGTTCTGATGTGACTTTGAGGGACTTGTATGTGAGACACCCCCATAAATGATGCCATTTCAAAAACTGCACCCCTCACAGTATTCAAAACAGCATTTTGGAAGTTTGTTAACCCTTTAGGTGTTTCACAGGAATTAAAACAAAGTGTAGGTGAAATTTCAAAATTTCTTTTTTTTTGCAGAGTTTCAATTTTAATACATTTTTCTAACGAATACAGTAGATTTTACTAGAGAAATGTGACTAAAAATTGATTCCCCCAATTCTTTTGTTTTCAAAAATATCCTATATGTGGCCCTAGTGTGCACTTTGACCAAACCACAGGCTTCATAATAGAAGGAGCACCTACTTGATTTTGGAGCCTCCTTTTTATGAGATTTTTTTTTAGGCACCATGTAGGTTTCTAGGCACCATAAGTGCTAAAAGTTAGGAACCTCCCCCACAAGTCACCCCATTTTGCAATCTACACCCCTCAGGGAATTCATCTAGGGGTAGAGTGTACATTTCAAACCCCCAGGGGTTTCACCAATTTTGGTACAACTGGGATGTGAAAATGGAAAATTACATTTTTTTACACAAACATGCAGTTCTGACTCAAAATTTTTCATTTTCACAAGGTATGAAAAAGAAAAAGCACCCCAAAATCTGTGCCCCAATTTCTCCCGAGTACGGCAATGCCTCACATGTGACCAAAAAATACCAGTTGGGTGCATGGCAGGACTCAGAAGGGAAGGAGTGTTTTTTGGATTTTGCAGCACAGATTTTGGTGGAATGAATGGTGGGTGCTATGTTGCACCAATACAGTGGAACCCCCCCACAAGTCACCCCATTTAGCAAAGTACACCCCTCAGGGAATTCATCTAGGGGTATAGTGTACATTTCAAACCCCCAGGGGTTTCACCAATTTTGGTACAACTGGGCTGTGAAAATGAAAAATTACATTTTTTTACACAAACATGCACTTCTGGCTCAAGATTTTTCATTTTCACAAGGAATGAAGGAGACAAAGCACCCCAAAGTCTGTGCCCCAATTTCTCCCGGGTACGGCAATGCCTCACATGTGACCAAAAAATACCAGTTGGGCGCATGGCAGGACTCAGAAGGGAAGGAGTGATTTTTGGATTTTGCAGCTCAGATTCTGGTGGAATTTTGGTGGGTGCTATGTCGCATTAGCAAGACCCCCCAAGCACCAATACAGTGGAACCCCCCCACAAGTCACCCCATTTTGCAAAGTACACCCCTCAGGGAATTCATCTAGGGGTATAGTGTACATTTCAAACCCCCAGGGGTTTCACCAATTTTGATACAAGTGGGCAGTGAAAATGAAAAATTACATTTTTTTACACAAAAATGCAGTTCTGGCTCAAAATTTTTCATTTTCAGAAGGTATGAAGGAGAAAAAGCACCCCAAAATCTGTGCCCCAATTTCTCCCGAGGACGGCAATGCCTCACATGTGACCAAAAAATACCAGTTGGGTGCATGGCAGGACTCAGAAGGGAAGGAGTGATTTTTGGATTTTGCAGCTCAGATTCTGGTGGAATTTTGGTGGGTGCTATGTCGCATTAGCAAGACCCCCCAAGCACCAATACAGTGGAACCCCCCCACAAGTCACCCCATTTTGCAAAGTACACCCCTCAGGGAATTCATCTAGGGGTATAGTGTACATTTCAAACCCCCAGGGGTTTCACCAATTTTGATACAAGTGGGCAGTGAAAATGAAAAATTACATTTTTTTACACAAAAATGCAGTTCTGGCTCAAAATTTTTCATTTTCAGAAGGTATGAAGGAGAAAAAGCACCCCAAAATCTGTGCCCCAATTTCTCCCGAGGACGGCAATGCCTCACATGTGACCAAAAAATACCAGTTGGGTGCATGGCAGGACTCAGAAGGGAAGGAGTGATTTTTGGATTTTGCAGCTCAGATTCTGGTGGAATTTTGGTGGGTGCTATGTCGCATTAGCAAGACCCCCCAAGCACCAATACAGTGGAACCCCCCCACAAGTCACCCCATTTTGCAAAGTACACCCCTCAGGGAATTCATCTAGGGGTATAGTGTACATTTCAAACCCCCAGGGGTTTCACCAATTTTGATACAAGTGGGCAGTGAAAATGAAAAATTACATTTTTTTACACAAAAATGCAGTTCTGGCTCAAAATTTTTCATTTTCAGAAGGTATGAAGGAGAAAAAGCACCCCAAAATCTGTGCCCCAATTTCTCCCGAGGACGGCAATGCCTCACATGTGACCAAAAAATACCAGTTGGGTGCATGGCAGGACTCAGAAGGGAAGGAGTGATTTTTGGATTTTGCAGCTCAGATTCTGGTGGAATTTTGGTGGGTGCTATGTCGCATTAGCAAGACCCCCCAAGCACCAATACAGTGGAACCCCCCCACAAGTCACCCCATTTTGCAAAGTACACCCCTCAGGGAATTCATCTAGGGGTATAGTGTACATTTCAAACCCCCAGGGGTTTCACCAATTTTGATACAAGTGGGCAGTGAAAATGAAAAATTACATTTTTTTACACAAAAATGCAGTTCTGGCTCAAAATTTTTCATTTTCAGAAGGTATGAAGGAGAAAAAGCACCCCAAAATCTGTGCCCCAATTTCTCCCGAGTACGGCAATGCCTCACATGTGACCAAAAAATACCAGTTGGGTGCATGGCAGGACTCAGAAGGGAAGGAGTGATTTTTGGATTTTGCAGCTCAGATTCTGGTGGAATTTTGGTGGGTGCTATGTCGCATTAGCAAGACCCCCCAAGCACCAATACAGTGGAACCCCCCCACAAGTCACCCCATTTTGCAAAGTACACCCCTCAGGGAATTCATCTAGGGGTATAGTGTACATTTCAAACCCCCAGGGGTTTCACCAATTTTGATACAAGTGGGCAGTGAAAATGAAAAATTACATTTTTTTACACAAAAATGCAGTTCTGGCTCAAAATTTTTCATTTTCAGAAGGTATGAAGGAGAAAAAGCACCCCAAAATCTGTGCCCCAATTTCTCCCGAGTACGGCAATGCCTCACATGTGACCAAAAAATACCAGTTGGGCGCATGGCAGGACTCAGAAGGGAAGGAGTGATTTTTGGATTTGGCAGCACAGATTTTGGTGGAATGAATGGTGGGTGCTATGTTGCATTACCAATACAGTGGAACCCCCCCACAAGTCACCCCATTTTGCAAACTACACCCCTCAGGGAATTCATCTAGGGGTATAGTGTACATTTCAAACCCCCAGGGGTTTCACCAATTTTGGTACAACTGGGCTGTGAAAATGAAAAATTACATTTTTTTACACAAAAATGTACTTCTGGCTCAAAATTTTTCATTTTCACAAGGAATGAAGGAGACAAAGCACCCCAAAATCTGTGCCCCCATTTCTCCAGAGTACGGCAATGCCTCACATGTGACCAAAAAATACCAGTTGGGTGCATGGCAGGACTCAGAAGGGAAGGAGTGATTTTTGGATTTTGCAGCTCAGATTCTGGTGGAATGAATGGTGGGTGCTATGTGGCATTAGCAAGACCCCCGATGCACGGTGAAATGATGAACCTAATAATCCATCGATGTGTGGTATATTTTGAAACACTCCTTTATACATAGGCCGGGTTTGTCGGGGCAAGTTTCACAGTGGAAAATAGTTTCCTTTCTTATTCCCTTTTTATAGCAAACTTTGCACCTTTTTTGTGTCCTGCCCTTTCTTGCAGTGGAGGGGATTTCGTTGGGAAAATGCTGCCCTGGTACAATACGGGGCCCAGTACTAGAAGTACTGGGGCCCTCTGCCTGCTGGTTCCCAAATATTAGGCCCTTTATGACTTCCTCTTGAAAGTGCATAAATGTCCCCCTCTGGCCGGTAGAACGGAATAGCACGTAAGCGTTATACAGTGCCATCTGGATGATATACACGGCCAGCTTCTTGTACCAGATATTTGTTTTCCGCAGGGCACTGTACGGCTTCAGTACCTGATCTGAAAGATCCACTCCGCCCATGTACTTATTGTAATCTAGGATACAATTTGGTTTTGAGGTGTGGGTACTGGTACCTCGTACAGGGATGGAGGTGGTACTGTCTCCATGAATTGTTGTCAGTATAAGGACATCCCTCTTGTCCTTATATTTGACCAACAACATATTTTCGGTGCATATTCCCCTGCTTTCACCCCTTCTCATTACTTGGGCAATGTGCGTTTTGGGGAGGCCTCTTTGGTTCTTGCGCACAGTACCGCAAGCTGCTGTACCTCTTGAACCAAGGGCCTTAAACAGGGGGATGCTGGTGTAAAAGTTATCCACATAGAGGTGATAACCCTTATCCAGGAAGGGGTGCATTAAATCCCAGACAATTTTGCCACTAACACCTACGAGGGAGGGGGGGCATTCTGGCGGTTCAATTCTTGAATCCTTCCCTTCATATACCCTAAACTTGTGGGTGTACCCTGTGGTGCTTTCACACAGCTTATACATTTTTATGCCATACCTTGCCCTCTTACTGGGAAGGTACTGGCGGAATTTAACCCTTCCTTTAAAATGTATAAGGGACTCGTCAATACAAATAAATTTTTCAGGGATGTATAGCTCTGCAAATTTGGCACTGAAATGATCAATGACCGGCCTGACTTTGAATAGCCGGTCAAAGGTGGGATCATCTCTGGGTGGGCACTGTGCATTATCGGTGTAATGTATAAATTTATGGATTGCCTCAAAACGAGTCCGAGTCATGGCCATACGGTAAAATGGGGTGCTGTACAGAACATCTGTACTCCAATATTGCCTAATTTGTGGCTTTTTTACTATGCCCATATGAAACACCAGACCCCAAAACGTCATCATCTCTACTGCATCTACAGGGGTCCACCTAGCAAATGATGACGTGGGGTTTTGAGCAATAAACTGCTGGGCATATAAATTAGTTTGGTCCACCATTAAATTTATAAAATCATCAGAGAAAAATAATTTGAAAAAGTCAATTTCTCTGAGACCTGTGGAATCAAATTGGATTCCTGGCATGGCCAAAAACTCAGGAACCTGGGGCTCAAAATTGTCTGGTGGTGGGGTCCATACGAGATCAATTATTGGGGGGGGGGTCTCAGCTGCTCTACGGGGGCGTCTTTGAGGGGGTCCCTCATCACCAGAGGAGGAAGAGGAGCTTAAGACGAATCCTTCAAATTCCCCGCTTGCCTCACTGGCTGTGTCAGAATCAGAGGCAAGCATGGCATATGCCTCCTCCACTGAATACATTCTTCTGGATGACTGGGATGACATTTGGGAGGACATTTGGGAGGACATTTGGGATGCCATTTTTATTTTTGTGTTACTGGTAGTGAAATGTTTCAACACGTGTATAGTGTAGGGGGGGGTACAAACTTTATTTCAACCCGGGGGGTATGTAGTGTGTTGTGTGTATGTAGTACAGAACAAAAAAAATACTTTATACAAAAAAAAAAAAATGAAGGGGTTAAAAAAAAAAAAAATTGAAGGGGTTAAAAAAAAAAAAAATGAAGGGGTTAAAAAAAAAAAAAAAAAGGTCCTGCACCAAAAATTGAGCACAGATGTTGGTCAGTAACGTCTGTCACTGAACAGCGCTCAAAGGCAACAGGAATTTGATCAAAAAAAAAAAAAAATAGATCAACCCTGTGCCGAAAAAGCTGATCAGTGATGTACGTCACTGATCAGCGCACAGTGGCCACAGGACACCCACAAAATCACAGTGTGTGTAAAAAAAAAATTAAAAAAAGACCACACAGCACCCACAAAAAAAAAAAAAAGGTGATCAGTGATGCGACACTGATTACCAGTAAGGGGCAGCAGGTGCACAACCTTTGGTGCAACTGGCAGCAACTGACAGGTATATATAAAAAAAAAAACCTCTGCACCCCCAAAAAGTTGCTGATCACCTCAGATATAGTGATCAGCACAAAAGGCGGGGGTAGCAGACACAAAATATACACTCTCTATCACTCTCTGTCACTATCTCTCTCTATCTCTCACTATCTATCACTATCTATCACTATCTATCACACTGCAGCAGCAGCACTGACAGTTATATGTATAAAAAAAAAACTGCACCCCCAAAAAGGGGGGGTAGCAGACACAAAATATACACTCTCTGTCACTATCTCTCTCTATCTCTCTATCTCTCACTATCTATCACTATCTATCACTATGACACTGCAGCAGCAGCACTGACAGTTATATATATATAAAAAAAAAACCTGCACCCCCAAAAAAGGGGGGTAGCAGACACAAATCTCTCTATCTCTCACTATCTATTACTATCTATCACTATCTCTCACTATCTATCACTATCTATCACTATGACACTGCAGCAGCAGCGACAGTTATTTATATATAAAAAACCCCTGCACCCCCAAAAAGGGGGGGTAGCAGACACAAAATATAGCTCTCTCTGTCACTATCTCTCTATCTCTCTCTATCTCTCTCTCTCTATCTCTCTATCTCTCTATCACACTGCAGCAGCAGCAGGAAGTCTCAGGAAGTCAGATCCAGGAAGCGTCCAGCACGCTACAAGCAGTGAGCAGGTGATCAGGTAAGGTATTTGCAAGGATCAGGTAAGTATTAGCAAGGATCAGGTCGGTATTCACGGCAGACAGGCACGGTGACCGTTCTGCACGCTATTCCAGACCGGAATGGCGTCTGCAGCGCAGTCACCGTTAGTTTAAATGTCGCGCCTTGGCTGTGATTGGTCCGTGGGTCCCACGGACCAATCACAGCCTTGGGGGCAGGTGGGGTGAGGGTGGGGTGAGGTGTCATCGTCACCGATGACCCCCTCATGCCCCCTGACGCCCGGCGGTGATTGACACCTGTGTTACCAAGCGTCTGATTCGCTGGTAACACAGGAAAACGCTGTGAATGGCTGTTCACACTGAACAGCCAATCACAGCGATCGCCGACGGGGGGGCGACATCGCAGCCCCCCCTGGGCATGCAGGGACATGTCTGCTGTCAGGGACAGCAGACATCGTCCCTCTGTCACTGCGTCTCGAGACGCAGTGACAGTTTAAAGTCATGACGTATATATACGTCATGTGTCGGGAAGTACTTCCCGGCCATGACGTATATATACGTCAAATGTCGTGAAGGGGTTAATGTGTAGAGACCAAAGAAGAAGAACAGATGGTGGAAAATATATAATCAATTTGTAAAATGAAAGAAAGGGAACAGTTTTAAAAATAGGGACAAGTCCAATGGCATCACTTACAGGAACAAATTAAGACTGACCTTGAAAAATGGGGACAGTTGGCATGCCGTGTACAAATGTGCACATGATTTCACTGTGCATGAGTTCTCATCATTGTAATCAGAGAGTATGAGCTGATGAGGAGGGGCAAGGGTTCTTTTACCTCCTGGGTTGCTCTGATTGAGTATTCCCATTAGGGAAAGTGTGAAGGCCATGGCCAGATTTGCATAACAAATAATGAATGCGTTTTTTCTCCCCATAAATAGTTCATATGCACATTTATCTGGGTTATTTCTATGTTCAAAACTAACAATGAAGTCAAATGAAAACATAGTTTTATGTGGAATTATATGGGATAAACAGGTAAATCTGTCTCTCCTAATTCCGAAGTTCTTTGTTTTGGGGGTGAAGTTAGTCTGTAGGTGTCACCGGTTATATATCAAAAGAGTCTAAGTAGACAGTCGGTAAGTCAACAAGTATGACAAGGATAAAAGATCTACACAAGTAAAAGATTGACATGGAAAAGGTCACCCAGTGAAAAGATTGACGTGAGTTTGAGAGGTGTTTTTGGTGTCAGTGGGGGTTATTCAGACCTGATTACTGCTGTGCTAAATCAAAGAGTCATGCAATGAGGTAAACGCTGCCCCGCCCGAGTGATATCCCTCCCGGTGCAACCAGCATATTGCTTAGCGCGGTTTGTGATAATTAGCAGGATCGGCGATTAGCTGCAAATCCATCCGCAAGCTACACAGCATCTAATGATTTTATGGAAGGAAGGCCTGGGGTATGCACGCTACAATCCGTACACATGTGCAGTCTATTGATAATCGCCCGACCTGCATATTTGATCAGGTCTGAATAACCCCCAGTGTTAACACCTGAGCCCCAATTATTGGAATCTCAACATGGACCTTCAATTAATGTACTGCCTACTTCCTCCCATCCATTCCCATAACCAAATTAAAACCACCCTAAAAACCAAGTTTACAGTATAAGCTAGGCCTTATGCTGTATTTTACACCTATTTAACCCTACGTTAGATTAATGACACACAATTCATAAATGGAACAATTCATACAAACTAGACCCAATTTTAGAAACATAATATTAGACTTTACCCCAAGTTCTACTATAAAATTATTAGCCATAAAAATACTCCTTAGAGACCCACACTAATACCATCCACCACATAACATTAATATATCACTCCGATACCATAATAAAATGAATAGTGCTTCTAGTACCATCCTTAAATTACAAATTGGCCTCCAATACACATACCTGCTCTGGAAAGTTGTGGGAGAGACGTCTCTGCTGCCTGTGCAGAGACCGTAAAAGACAAAGAGAAAGGTAGGGGCAGGAGAAAGGAGTGGAGACCGTAGATGGGTGGCAGAACAGGACAGAGAATGCAGCGGGAGGACTGGAGCAAGAGGAGGAGGGATGGATCACCCAGCAATGGTGCAGCAACCACATTAAGAGGAGCAGTCGGGGGGGGGGGGAGAGTTCAGAACCTAATAAAGTTTGATGGCCTTGTAACCGGGGAGAAGTTCCTCCATTTACTCCGCCAAATGTACCCATCTGCTAGTATTTGTACAGTATGATAATTCTCACTAACCTAAAGCTTTGAAAACTGAAATTGACAGCAAGTTCCCAGGCCATGAATCACACTGACTCCATGCCCAGATACTGCTTATTCATTTACTTTATCTTGTCCTCACAGGGTAAAACACAAGGAATAAACATGCAGTCATGATGACGTTGACTAGTGGCAAACCATGTGACATAGGGCTTGATTCAGAGTTGATTGCAACAGCAAAATCTTTCGCAGATGGACAAAACCATGTGCACTGCAGGTGGAGAAAATGTAACATGAGCTAGAGTTAAAGCAGACAGTATTTACCCTGCACAGAAACAAAATGACCCCCATAACGTTCTTGTGTATGGGGGCCGTAACTCTCTCTGCACATGTTATATTTGCAGTGCAAATGGTTTTGCACATCTGAGAAAGATTTTAAGCGTTAATGATCAACTCTTAATCAGGCCCATAGTGATGTCACATGTGCACAGTTGCACAGCTATGGATATGGATGAATAGCTGCGTTTTATTCGGGCATGCTTGTTGGGGGCAACAAATGCTCACTTTCCTCTCTACTCTGCATAAGGGCCATCATCATAAATCCTTACAACTAATGTCATAGAGTTGTTGTCATTACAGAGAAAAATATTTCATGAAGGTCCTTGTGATTGACTTTGGCAAAGTGCTGCGGTCGATGTTAACATTTAACCACGTGTGTTATCAACACCTTAGTAGCGATTCTAACCACTGTGCCACCCAAGTCCACCACAGTATAGCTATACAAAGCCAATCTAATGAATACAGCTGCTGGAAGTATTAGATCTTAGCTGCGGAAATCCATATATTATAAGATCAAATATTTATGGTAAATTAGAAAACATGAGAGAGCTACTGTTACCCTCAATGGAGTATGGTCATGGTCGGAACAGTAATATAGTGTGGCTGTAACATATATATAATATATATATTTACAGTATAAAATCCCTTCCAACCACTACAGTCTCCTGAGCATGCAGTCTTAAAGTACTGTACGTTAGGCCTTTATAAACCATGACATTAAGAAATCTCCAAAGATCTCAGATATTTTTATGGTAAATGTTTTATTCAAGAAAACAGAAATATTAGTAAAGGGGTGTACACACGGAGCAAATTTGTGCTATTTTCTAAGCAATCTGTCTAGATTGCTTAGAAAGTAAGCACAGATCTCTCCGTGTGTATGCTCCGAGAGATTAAATATCTCTTGCTAACTAAGTCAGTGCATGCAGTCACAATCTAGTCAGATTGCTTAGCAAATTACTGCAAATCTCTCTGTGTGTACAGAATTAGAGATACTGATCACAATCTCTCATTCTGTACCATTACCCTGACTTTTTTTGCTTAAGCAAAATTGTTTAGCAGAATCGCTTAGGAAAATCACTTAGCACAAATCTCTGCATGTGTATGTGCTCCCCATGGGAGATCTTGACACCAGGAAAAATTGCTTAGCAAAATAGCTTAGCAAAATAGCTTAGCACAGATCTCTACGTGTGTATGCCCCTTCAGAGAGGAGCATATACCAAAGTAATTGTTAGCGGACACAGAACTGGGGCAAATAAATGAAATATCTATCTATCTATCTATCTATCTATCTATCTGTCTGTCTGTCTGTCTGTCTGTCTGTCTGTCTGTCTGTCCTATCTATCTACTGTATGCTGTGGTAATATGCCATTGGTTGTCTACTTACTTCCAGGGTTACAAAGATAAATTCTGGAAGTGACAGAGATTATGAAACTGAAGCAAATATGAACTTTGCCAAATCTTTTCATCATTATCTTAAGTATCTTGGGATTCTTCCACAACCTGCTGCCCCAAACTTCTACACAAGGACGAACAGTGAGCCGTCAAAGATTACGGTAATAACCCTCAAAATGAATCTAATGCTGGGTACACACCAGAATGATTTGGGCTCAATTCCTCCATTTTCGATGTGTCTAATGACTGATTGTATGTAAAAAGAGCAGAATTGCACATGTTTTAAATGTGATTCCGATCTGATGTGCGTCCCCGTCGGTTGTTGGGTCGCTTTGGAGATTTTATCTGCTGCACTAATGATTTGTCATCTGCATTGGATTGGGAACAGATCATGTGCAGATCGTTTACTCCAATCCAGGGATGGACTGGGTCTCCGAATCAGCCCTGGCATTTATGCACGTGGACGCTGATGTCACGCATGTGCACACACACCATTTACATACTCAAGTGCGCTGCTGATCCTGGCGTGCATGAGTGAGGGACATGGCTGTATGTATTGCTTCCTTCTGTCCTGGACACGCAAGTCCTGTGGCTCTCTCTGTGCCCCGATTCGTAGGCGGTGCTAACACTGCCAGTCTCGAAATGGATGGACAAATCAGCACTGGATGGACAAATTGGCCCACCTGGCTATTGGCCCTTCTGGCATTTGCCAGAAGTGCCAGATGGCCAGTCCAGCCCTGCTCCAATCCATTGCGCGACCATCTTACAATATCAAGAAAAACGTTTCACGATTGTCGCGCGATCATGGTTGTTCTGGTGTGTACCCTACACTAGAGGGTTATTCAGTAAGGATCTCAAAAGCAAAATCCTTCTCTAATGGGTAAAACCATGTGCACTGCAGGTAGGCCTGATGAAACATGTGCATTTGGGTGGGTTATATTGTTTCTGTGCAGGGTAAATACTGGCTGCTTTATTTGCACATTGCAATCTAGATTTCAGGTGGAACACACCCCACCCAAATCTAACTCCTTCTGCTTTTGTTACATTTTCTCCACCTGCAGTGCACATGGTTATGCCCATTAGAGAAACATTTTGCTTTTGAGATCATGGGGGAAATGTAATAGGATGAGAGAATCAGAAAATGAGAGGTTTGGTAAGAAAGCTCCAGTTTTTTTTAATCATTTAGGGTGTATTCAATGTTGGGTCACGGCTGTCGAGCTGGCCCGACAGCCGTGACCCTGTCCTATTCTCGGTCTGCTTGACCGAGAATTTGCAGGCGGGATTCAATGTCCCACCTGCCACGGGACGAGAAGGGAGCGTGGCCGCGAGCTGCGGGTGGGAATCGGCGTGCTGCAGCCAGGAGCTCGTCAATTCCCCGCTGTTATCGGCAAAACAAGCCCGACTGCTTGTTAAGTCAGGCTTGTTCTGCCGAGATCCCCTATTCAATTCTGTCATTGAAGACAGCATTGAATAAGGCCCCTCAGCCACCTCCCCCGTTGGGAGTTGGCAACGGGAGATTGAATATCCCCCTTATGCTGTGTACACACGGTGTGATTTGACATTAGATTATGACTTTATAGTGACTCCAGGGGCACAGGGGGTATCCTGTAGTGGGCTGCCACACAAGCCCATTCACATTTTTTGAAATATGGCTATCCACAGGTTTTTTACTGTGCGATCCCGATGAGCGCTCCCGTAACAGCACAAATCGAAACCTAGATAGACAGTGCAGCAATGATTATATAGTGAAAATCGAATGTAGATTGTATGAATTGTATATAAATAGTACAGAGTTAGCAAAGATTGCATAGCACTCGAATCCTAAATCAAATAGCAAGGTAATCTCACCGTGTGTACACACCATTAGACTGCAAAACCAGTTTGATTTTGAAATGTAAATGATTGCCACTGTAAAAAAACTGGAGATTTCTTACCAAATCTCTCACTTTCTGATTCTCTCATTCTATTACATTTCCCCCATTACTGAATAACCCCAATTCTGTGATTTAGCCAGTTAACCAGGGGCGTAACTATAGCACCGCAGCCCCCGTGACCGCGGGGGGGGCGCTGTGCATGTGTGGGCACCGGGGGGCTGCAGTGCTATAGTTACACCCCGCCGCCATCCCCCGCAGTCTTTACCTGTCTTCAGTACGCGCTGGTCCCAGCTCCCTTCTTCTGCTATGAGGACCACCACAAAATGTCCGCCCCCATTTAGCAGACAGTTCTCTGAAACTGTCTGATGTATGGGGCGGACATTTTGTGGTGGTCCTCATAGCAGAAGAAGGGAACCGGGATCAGCGCGTACTAAACGTAGGTAAGACTGCGGGGGATGGGGGGGTTTGAATGGGCGGCGGGACAGGGGTTGGTGCGGCAGAACGGGCGCCCTCCCTTTAACGGCGGGGGGGCGCCCAAAACGTAGTTACGCCACTGCAGTTAACACACTAATGTCAAATGTTTTACCATGACAATGTTCATCACTATCCTTTTTTCTAGCATCTTAAATGACCCCCACTACATACAATCATGTTGTTCTACCGAATCAGTTGTTTATTACAGAGGATAACGTTCTAACACAGTGCTCTCATGCTGAAAATATAAGAACCGTCTTTTTAGAATGATATTGTAAACATTTCACTTATTGTTATTAACGTGATGCTATATATACTGAATTTGTCAATGCAATATTAATATTAAATCAAGGTAAAAAAATGATTATGAAATTGAATTACTGAAATAAAAAATGAAACTTAATGGCATAATGGCACTCATAAAACATTTCTTGCATTACATGAATTGCATTTAAAACCATTTGCTGTAAATATTAATATACTGTATATTTACAGTAAGTACTATACAATTTGCTTCATGTTTTTGAGAGCTATTGGGGCATACAGAGTACACCAATGTAAGTAGCATAGTTTGTATGAATCCACATGCTTCAATGTTATATGCAATTTGGATGCATTGATCCTTAGGACCAGAAAGGCAGAAATGGGGGGTAGTAAGGGGTGACCTCAGCTATGTATTACTATATTACCAGGTTACTTGGAACTTTACATTACCCCTTTGTAGGACTAAAAGTGGGTACACACTGGAGCAATGTCAGCCTAATATGCCACTTCCTGTCAAATTGGAACAACATATCGGCCAGATTGTCTAGTGTGTATGCCCAATTATTGACGTATCAGCTGGATACACATAACCCCACTGTGTACAAAGGTTAAGCAACTGCACTTCCCAGTCAATGTGTTACTGCTGAAGCAGTGGCACTCTCCTTTTTTCTATTTCGAGAAATGATAAATTATCTTAAATATTATATAGCATACATTTATGCTATATTATATAGGAGTGTGCACAGTGGCGTAACTATAGCTCCGCAGCCCCCGCGGTGGCGGGGGGGGGGCGCAGAGAAATTGGGGGCGCCGCCGGGGGGCTGCGGGGCTATAGTTACCCGCGGTCTTCGTCTTGCCCGGCTCTCTGCTGGGACCTGCCTGACCGTCACGGTCCCGGCCGGCTCCTGCTGCAATGAAAACTGACAATTAGAAAATGGCTGCCCCCATACTGCAGACAGTTTTCTGTATGGGGGCAGCCATTTTCTAAGAGTCAGTTTTCTGTATGGGGGCAGCCATTTTCTAAGAGTCAGTTTTCATTGTAGCAGCCGGAGCCGGCCGGGACCGTGACGGTCAGGCAGGTCCCGGCAGAGAGCCGGGCGAGACGCAGACCGCGGGTGCAGGTACGGGTAAGAAGGGGGGGGGGGGGGCAGGCTCAAAAAAACGTGCCAAAATAGTTAGTTACGCCCCTGGGTGTGCACCGGGCACTTTTTGTGTTTTGGGTCTGAATCTCAGACCGTGTTTTGGATCTGGATCTGTTCCAAAACACCACCATTTTCAAGTTTTGTGTTTTGGATCTGGATTTTGAAAAAAATAATAAAAATAAACTGCTAAAAATGCAGAATATGTTGTTTTTTTTTTTTGCTCCTACGCTATTATTAACCTCAATAATATTAATTTCCACTAATTTCCAGTCTATCCTGAACACCTCACAATGTTGTTTTTAGGCCAAAAGGTTGCACCAAGGTAGCTGCATGACTATGCTAAGCGACTCAAGTAGATGGCACAAACACGTGGCCCATCTAGGAGTGCCACTGCAGCGGAAGACAGGGTAAAAACTAGGCCCCAAAGAACACATAATGCCAAAAAAAAGAGGTGCAAGATGGAATTTTTCTTGGGCCTTCCCAAACTAGGACATGCACACTGTCTTTAACAAACCAATCATTTTAGTGACAGGATTTTTAGCACAACCGGCACTACAAAGGCAAGTTGTCGTCCTCATCCTATTCCTCTGATTCCTCACCCCCTTCAATGTGTACATCCTTATCCTCACAGATTATCAATTTATCCCCTCTGTAGTCTCTGGAGGCAATTGCTGGTCTTCATTGAAGAATTGATAATTACCTTTGATGTAGATCATCTTCTCCACATTTTGTGGAAGCAACCTTCTACGCCTCTCGCTGCCCAGGTTCCCGGCTGCACTAAAAACCCTTTCAGAGTACACACTGGAGGGGGGGGGGGGGGGGGGGGGGGTGACAGGTATAATAGAGCCAGTTTGTACAGGGGCTTCTATATTTCCTGGCAATACAGGTAAGGACTGTCTGACATGCCTACATGGATGCTGTCACCAATGTAATCCTCCACTATTTTTATCAATGGTGACAGCATTGTATGCAGTGACAGTAGACATGTCATCAATTGTTGGCAGGTCCTTCAGTCCGGACCAGGTGTCCAAACTTGCTCCTGCCTGCCCTGCATCACTGCCAGTGGGTTGGGTAACAAATTTGAGCTGTTTCCTCACAGCCACAGGTGTGGGAGAAAATGAAGGAGGAGTTCTTGCCATATCACGGTCCACTTCAGACCAGCAGGTCTTTACACCGCTGTAGACTTGTGTCCACTGGAAACAGAGACACAACAAATGGTGGCCAAAATGTATTCCTCTGACTATAACAGACTGACCACCCTTGTATCCTGGCAAAGCATATGAAGGGACAGGTTCAGGTGGGTTTGATGGCGTGCCAGTCTTCGGCAAGCAGTGGCAGAATAGTGAAAGTGTCCTGCAATATTGCGGGCCACCACAAGCATCTCCTGCACGCCCCTGTCACTTTTTAGGAAATGCTGCACCGCCAAATTTATTGTTGGGCAAAACATGGCACATGTTGGAATTTGCCCATATGTAATGCCTGCACAATGTTACTGGCATTGTCCGATACCACAAATCCCCTGGAGAGTCTAAGTGGGGTAAGCCATTGTGCAATGATTTCCTTCAGTTTCTCTAAGAGGATGTTGGCGTTGTGCCTCTTAGTGAAACCAGTGATACACAGTGTAGCCTGCCTTGGAACGAGCTGGCGCTTCGGAGAAGATGCTGCTGCTGTTTCTGCTGAAAGCGATGTATCTACGCAGTGTGCTGTCACAGTCATGTAGTCCTTAGTTTGCCCTGTGTCACTTGTCCACATTTGAAGGTGCCAGATGGTGAATGGTATGCCAGTACCTTTAATCCTTGAAGTCTTCTCACTGCTGTCAGCCTTAAGAATCGCCGCTTCCATCACCTGAACTCTGGGGGCAGAAGAGCACGGAACTCAGAACCCCAAACACAATAAGACAAAACTATCACCACACGTGAGGGCGGTGATTATTAGCCTTTAGTTCTCTGGTCAGATGTGGTTCACAGTCAAAATGGCTTTAATTGCAGTAGCACCACAGTAATGGTGTTGCAATAATACAAACTCTATGCAAAGAGTGAATCAATGGATATTAGGAATTGTGAACAGATCATGAGCAATTATTATTAGCATGTCAGAGCAATAAAGAAACAGCTTGCATAAACTGTTATTAGACTATTAAGCAATTCAACATCTAAACTGCGCAGTTTAGCACTAGACTAAAGGTACCTTATATGGCCATGTGTTCAATAAATGTACTTAGCATGGTTGCGGACGTACTTATATTCCTGAAGTACTTTATCAATACTCCTCCCATAAATATCGTATTATAACTCAGTAGTCTCTTACTAACAATTTATTTCCGGTTCCAGAGAGCATATAACAAAGGTTTAAATAATTAAGGGGCAGATTTATTAAGATTGGAGAAGAGATAAACTGGAGATAAAGTGGAGAAAAGGTAAAAGGAGATAAAGCACCAGCCAATCAACTCCCAACTGTCTTTTTCAAACACAGCTGATTGGCTGGTGCTTTATCTCCTTTTACCTTTTCTCCGCTTTATCTCCAGTTTATCTCTTCTCCAAGCTTAATAAATCTGCCCCAAAGTCTCTTAAATTTACAGGAGTAACATAGGCTGTCCTGTGGTGATAGTGAGTGAATTGCTGCAGGTAAGTTTATCAGTAGGTAAAGATAACAGTTCTTTTCAGTAAGTAGTGAACAAGTCTTTCCTCAAAATATAAGCAAACTATGCAATAGTTTTGTTGTGAGCAAAGTTTCCTCTCCTATGCTGCAACTAGATAGTAAAGGGAGATGACTTGGTTTACTGGCAGTCTGTTGCAGTCTCTTAAATACAAAACAGCTTTTGGGGTGTAGACAAACAATATAGCTCCGGGTTCGCATGGGGGATTAGGTATTCCCTAGCAGTAAATTGTGTGGCTCTGGTTCAATGAGATTTTTCCCAGTTTCCCACTACTAAAGGGTCACATTAAGTTCACAGCTGGGAGACACTAGGAGATGGTGCACTTGGAGCAATCCCCAAATACATATTTTTAGCAGCATCAAGTTTCCCTTATAGTCCTTCCAACCTAAGGAGTACTGCCATCTGTATAGAAAGGACATCCCTGCTCTGTTTCTTCATGGTAAGCTGCAAAGCCTCATTGTTACATGGTGGTGACCCCAAGCTTCAGGCTGAAAGCAATATACAGTCATCAAGTATTGAACCAATGGGAGAGAAAAAAATCGGATAGAAGAGCCTAAAAGGAAAATTAAAGATACCTTTAAAGGAAAGAACTACGTTGTTCGCACATGAGTGTGGTACACTCTTCTCATATGAAGCATCCAGGTGTGGGTTCTTTGCCGATCACACCCTGCTGGTGACCCAGTTGAAAGATACTTTTTTTTTAAATCAATTTTTATTTGGTTTGAAAGATACCTTTACACATGTGTCTATCTTCATCACTGTGTGAGTGAAGGTACGCTAACTCCTTTGGGCCCTGTGCACCTCTTATACATTTATTTCTCACTTCCTGGTCAACATTCTTTCCATTTTCCCATTCTTTACATGTATAACATTGGGGGTTATTCTAGTCCATTCTTTCTGACAAAATCCTTCTTAGATGGACAAAACCATGTGCACTGCGGGTGGGGCAGATGTAACTTGTGCAGAGAGAATTAGATTTGGGTGGGGTTTTTCTTCAAAGTGAGATCTATATTGAAGTGTAAAATCATGCAGTCAGTATTTTCCCTGCACAGAAACAAAATAACTCACCCAAATCTAATTCTCTCTGCACATGTTACATCTGCCCCCCTGCAGTGCACATGGTTTTGTCCATCTAAGAAGGATTTTGTCAGAAAGAATGAACTAGAATAAACCCTATTGTTAACCATGATCTGAGGAGAGTGTGGGAATTATTGGACTAAATAAGATTGCAGTGCCTTGTACTTGCCGTTTCTGCTTCCATTTCTACAAATCGAGGAGTTCGTGGTGATCTTTAACTTCCATTAGTGCTTGCAGCAGGAATCTACGACTGCGACTATTTTCAATGGTTGTCTTGTAAAGGGTAACATTAGTTCAGTCTATGTTTGTGGAGAACCCTGATGGCCGTGCTGCAGAGCCTCCTCGTAAAGTCCACCCTAGTGGGTTGGCTATTTGCTTACCCTGGGGATGGTGCAGTACTCACCACTGGGCGCACCTCTAGCCAGATGTCACGGTCCCCAGGTCTTCCTGTGAGGCAAGACCTGTGCAACCGCAGCAATTGCAGCTGTGCAACCGCAGCAATCAAGAGTGGCCCCTGTATCTCCTGTCAATCAGTCCTCAGTGGGGTTAGGTGCGGCCATCGCTTGGTGGTGCGGCGGGGTCAGCTTCTCCCGTGTTCGGTCTTTCAATGCAGCCGCGCCACCGCAGTTGTCTCCTTTCCAGTACTCTGTTTTCTGTTCTGGGTCCTAGTGTCATCTAAGTTTGCAGCCCATTATGGGCTGATTGCTCGGCAACCCATGTGAGGGGTTAACCCCTGCAGCACATGGTGTGACAGCCTCATAGGCAGCTATAACAGTCTTAAATACTGCAAGTACCCCCAGAGCAGGGTACCACACACACATGTCCGTGGTTAAGTGGACAGTGGGTACAACCGCATTTTTCAGGGCACTGTGGACACTTTTTTGGACGTCTCTGCACATCCGGGGTATCGCCTGCCTAGTGAAGTGGAATCTACACAGGATTTGGGACACAATACCTCCATTAATCGGCAGCAATAGGCTTAGCACTGTAGGATCCTCCAGAGGAATTCTGGATAGAAGAGGAGTCAGTCATGCCAGTGACATGGCCTGCAGGACTACCTCCAGTCCAGATCGAGGAGGAATTTGATGAGGACTGACTTGCTGGTGTGGTTTTCAGATGCTTGGATAAGACAGGATCAAGGGATTTAGGTGTCACTGGACTGCTTACGGTCCTAGCCACAGTGTCTGAACTAAACAGTGACTTATGAACGAGCTTCAGGTGATGCATAAGGGAGGATATCCCTAGGAGGCCAATGTCCTTACCCCTGCTTATTGCAGCTTTACATAAGCTACATATGACAAAACAAGTGTTGTCCGGATCTTAATAAAAATAATAAAAATAATTCCAGACCAAAGTGGTGGATTTTTTTATTCTTTCTGCCTAGGCATGGCAATGGCTTTTTGCATCCCACAGACAACAACTGTCTAGCCCGGTGCCTCATTTAAGCAAACCACATTACCATCAGCATCCTCCTCGTCAACTTGCTCCTCAGCGTCAGCTACATCAATATCCTCCTCCTAGTGTACAATATTGACACCTTCAATCTCAAATTCAGGAACTGAACTGTGGGTGATTCTTCCAGCATATGCAGAGGGCGTGTTGCAAATGGTGGAAGGAGCTACCTCTTCCTGTACAGTGATGGGAAAGTCAGGCATTGCAACCACCAACACACTTAAACTCTACATGGAGATTTGGGCATGTGATACCATGTTTTTAAAAGGCACAGTTGTTTGCTGTGCTTTTGATGACAGCTTAGCTCTCAAATTTTCTAGCGGGGGGGAGTAGGGCTTAGATCAGGGATGGGGAACCTTCAGCCCTCCAAATGTTGTTAAACTACACATCCCAAAATGCCCTGCAACAGTTTTAGCATGGCCAAATAGCAAAACTGTAACATGGCATTCTGGGATATGTAGTTCAACAACAGCTGGAGGGCCGAAGGTTTCCCATCCCTGGCTAAGATCATTGTGTGAAGCTCATGAACATAGGCCAGGGCCTTAGAGGTTCCTTGCCACTCCGTATGGTAAATGGCATATATGCAAGCTTACGTTTCTCCTCAAACAATTTACATTTATATTTTTTCTTCGTGTTACTGAACATAGTTTTCCAAAATGTATTTTTTTATTTTTGCTAAAAACCCACTGGGTACATTTTTAATGATATGTAACTAGCAGTAAATATGTGCAAGAAAATGATTGCTTGGAATTTAAAGCATTTAAATTCAGTGTCTGAGATAATACACAAACTTTGTTTCATGCACAAATTAAATATATGTGTGTGTATTTCATGTGTTTGATGTTTCCTTTTACATCATAAATGCAAAAATACCTCAAGATACCTCATTCTTCTGGTTCCAAGCATTTTGGATAAGGGTACTTAACCTGTATCACTGGACTGGAATTATACAGCAGTACCACTGGACTGGAATTATACAGCTGTATCACTGGACTGGACTTTAACAGCAGTATCTCTGGACTTTACCGGCAGTATCACTGGACTTTACGGCAGTAAATCCAATGGACTTTAACGGCAGTACCAATGGACTTTAACAGAAATACCAATGGACTTTAATGGCAGTACCATTGGACTGGACTTAAGCAGCAGTATCACTGGACTGGACTTTAATGGTAGTATCACTGGACTGGACTTTAATGGCAGTACCACTGGACTGAACTTATATAGCGCTATCACTGGACTGGACTTTAACGGCAGTATCACTGGACTGGATTTATATAGCACTATCACTGGACTGGAACTGCAGCAGAATCACTGGACTAATGGCATTAGATTACTGGACTGAACTTATGCAGCAGTAGTATCAATGGACTGGACTTTAACGGCAGCAGTATTACTGACTGGACTCATGCAGCAGTAGTATCAATGGATTGGACTTTAACGGCAGCAGTATTACTGACTGGACTCAGGAGGACACCACAGCACACTCTTCCTCTCCCCTCTCCGAAGCTGGAGTGAAACGGCAGCAGTATCACTAGACTGGACTGAGCAGGACACCACCACAGCACAGCACATCCACACCCTTCCTCTCCCCTCTCTGAAGTTGGAGAGAAAAAAGGCACCGGCATATGTAGGGTCTCCAATGGTGGAATCTTGCGAGGTCCCGAAACCTGCACTCCGAGCCTGGGCAAATGAAAGGAGTTGGAACAGATTTCCATGAAATACATTCAGGTGATACTAAAACAATGTGAAAAAAGGGTGTGAAAACACTCTTTTTCACATTGTTTTAGTAAAAATAATGGTAAAAAAATGTACCCCTAAATAGTAAATGAAGAATGATAAAAAAAATAAGGTGGTTTCATTATACACACCTTAAAGTCACTGCAACCACATTATTGAAAAAAAAAAATGAAACCAATGCTTAGCTCAGGGCTGGCAACAGGCCAAGCTATGGTTAATTACAGGTTCTGTTCAAACACCTGATGCTCATGATGAAGCTGCAGGATAAAACAGCAGCAGCCACACAGCAGAAATCAGGAACCATCTCTATTGTTCCTGTCTATGAAATTATTGTGACAGCCTGTAACAAAGATCACAGTGAAAAGCGTTTTAAAAACAAATATATATATATACCTGCAGTCAGTCCTCTCCTTATTTTCAAAGCCTTTTGTCTTTATCTAGCTTTATGTAACAAAAAGTGAAGGTTACTTTAGTTTAGCGGCATTGGTCTAAAAAAGGATTGGTTATACTGTAAGAAGTGAAGTGTGATATTGATAACTAGGCAACAGGTGGGTAGCTGGGTAGCAATGCAGTGTGATTAGTATTGCTGGACAGTAGGGAGGTGTGAGAAGGATATCTGGCCATTAAGGAGATGTGAGAAGGATAGCTGGGTAGCAGTTCAGTCTGAGTAGGATATCAGGGCAGTAGTAGGATGTGAGAAGGATAGCTGGGCAGTAGTAGGATGTGAGAAGGATAGCTGGGCAGTAGTTGGATCGGATGTGAGAAGGATAGCTGGGCAGTAGTAGGGTTTGAGAATTATATCTGGGCAGTAGTAGGGTGTGAGAAGGATAACTGGGCAGTAGTAGGGTGTGAGAAGGATAGCTGGGCAGTAGTAGGGTTTGAGAATTATAGCTGGGCAGTAGTAGGATGTGAGAAGGATAGCTGGGCAGTAGTAGGGTGTGAGAAGGATATCAGGGCAGTAGTTGGATGTGAGAAGGATAGCTGGGCAGTAGTAGGGTTTGAGAATTATAGATGGGCAGTAGTAGGGTGTGAGAAGGATAGCTGGGCAGTAGTATGATGTGAGAAGGATATCAGGGCAGTAGTAGGATCTGAGAAGGATAGCTGGGCAGTAGTTGGATGTGAGAAGGATAGCTGGGCAGTAGTAGGGTTTGAGAATTATAGCTGGGCAGTAGTAGGATCTGAGAAGGATAGCTGGGCAGTAGTTGGATGTGAGAAGGATAGCTGGGCAGTAGTAGGGTTTGAGAATTATAGCTGGGCAGTAGTAGGATGTGAGAAGGATAGCTGGGCCGTAGTTGGATGTGAGAAGGATAGCTGGGCAGTAGTTGGGTGTGAGAAGGATATCAGGGCAGTAGTTGGATGTGAGAAGGATAGCTGGGCAGTAGTAGGGTTTGAGAATTATAGCTGGACAGTAGTAGGGTGTGAGAAGGATAGCTGGGCAGTAGTAGGATGTGAGAAGGATATCAGGGCAGTAGTAGGATCTGAGAAGGATAGCTGGGCAGTAGTTGGATGTGAGAAGGATAGCTGGGCATTAGTAGGGTTTGAGAATTATAGCTGGGCAGTAGTAGGATGTGAGAAGGATAGCTGGGCTGTACTTGGATGTGAGAAGGATAGCTGGGCAGTAGTAGGATGTGAGAAGGATAGCTGGGCAGTAGTAGGGTGTGAGAAGGATAGCTGGGCAGTAGTAGGGTGTGAGAAGCATAGCTGGGCAGTAGTAGGATGTGAGAAGGATAGCTGGGCAGTAGTAGGATGTGAGAAGGATAGCTGGGCAGTAGTAGGATGTGAGAAGGATAGTTGGGCAGTAGTAGGATGTGAGAAAGATAGCCGGGCAGTAGTAGGATGTGAGAATTATAGCTGGGCAGTAGTAGGATGTGAGAAGGATAGCTGGTCAGTAGTTGGATGTGAGAAGGATAGCTGGGCAGTAGTAGGGTTTGAGAATTATAGCTGGGCACTAAAAAGGTAGAATAAGGATATCTGGGCAATAGTAGGGTGTAAGAAGGATAGTTGGCTAGTAGGGATGTGTAAGAAGGAAATCTGGAAAGCAGTTGAGTGTGAGAGGGACAGCTAGGCAGTACAAGGGTTGTAAGATCGTATGGCAGTAGTAACATGTTAGGATATCTGGGCAGTAAGGCGGTAGAAGTGGGGTATGAGAAGGATAGCTGGGCAATAGGGAGTTGCCAGAAGGATAGTTGGGAAGTAAAAAAGCTTGAGTATAACTGGGCAGTTTTAAGGTGTTAGAAGAATAGTTGGGCAGTAGTAGGGCGCAAGTAGGATAGCTGGGGAGTATTGAGGTGTGAGAAGGATATCTGGGCAGTATTAAAGTGTTAGAAGGATACCTGGGCAGTAGCAATGTGTAATAAGCATAACTGGGCAGTAGTAAGGTGTGAGATGGATAGCTGGGCAGCAGTAAGGTGTGAGAAGGATAGCAGGGCAGCAGTCAGTTGTGAGAAGGATAGCTGGGTAGCAGTGCAGTTTGATAAAGATAAGTAGGGAGGTGTGAGAAGAATAGCTGAGCATTAATGAGATATGAGAGGGATAGCTGGGTAGCAATGCAGTGTGATTAGGATTGCTGGACAGTAGGGAGGTGTGAGAAGGATATCTGGCCATTAAGGAGATGTGAGAAGGATAGCTGGGTAGCAGTTCAGTCTGAGTAGGATAGCTAGACAGTAGGGAGGTGTGAGAAGTATAGCTGGCCATTAAGGAGATATAAGTAGGATATCTGGGCAGTGTAGAAGTGTTAGAAGGATACAAAAAAGAAGTTTGTAACCAATCGCACAGGAAAAAATGACTGTAACCCCTATATCACACATGTAATAACAGTGTACTAATATTCTGTGGGGTGTGCTGCCACTAAGACAGGGAATTGACACAATTACAAGAGAAAGAAAAGACTGTCATGTGCTGTGGCGCACTCAGGATATCAGAAGAAAAACAATCATAAAATGTAACTTTTAATAATTTTCATTCTAAGAACTGCGACATATAAAAACATTTACCATAGGAGGTACATAGAAAGTAAGAAACTTAAAAAAGGGGATAATATCCTCTTATGGTGAACCCCAATGTCAGGTCCCCCGTATAAATTGGTCAGGGCGTCTTACAGTGTGTATCCGTTTGCTGCAGGAGACTAAATAAACTGGTATCAATATGTTGTTGTCAGTATCTTATTTAGGTAGTCTTTTGCAGCTGGACAAATGATACCCTCTATATAGGAAAAATTCCGTTGGGGATAAGTGCCCAGATGAGGCAGTGGGGAATGTCAGAGAGTGGTGGTGTGTGTTTATGGTATATATCACACAGTATCTTGGCTAATGTCAATTGCCGTATATCACTGTGTATACTGCGTACCAGTGTCAGCCTCTAAGAGGAGATCGCAGTTAGATGTAAATACGCGACTCTCACTGTACCAGTGCTGCCGGTAATGTACACACTCGCTTCCCGTCAGTGTAGGCAGGCGCCGATATCTACAGGGAAATCGTGGTCAGTATAGTGATACTACGATTACCACCCTGTCAGATCCGTATTGCGCACTGATGCCCACTCATTCCACAAAAAAAACGTTCATTAGTGTATCTACACTCTCGTGTTACGTTCACCCAACTGTGTAGAGTACGCGGTCAGAATCTGACCCCACGGCTCTAGCCGTGCGCTCTTTGTGTTAATAAATCACATTTCAGGGGGGTTCAATGTCCGTTCCCTAAGTATCACTGTACAGGGCATCTCACAGTGAGTGTCCACTGCTAATGAGAGATGTTTATTAAATGTGATGTGAGTTTATTATCACAATATTTTTACTGACAATTTCTCATATGAATGGGCAGTAAGTACCTTCTATATACCAATATTTTATTGGAAATGAGTGCCTAAAAAAGGCAGTGGGGAATACTAGCGAGTGGTTCTGTGTATTTGTAATTCATGCAGCACAGTATTTTAATGCAATATATTACCGCATATAAATAAATTACTTAGGCTGACAACTTTAGAGGAGAATATTGGGCAAAAACTTTGCCGTATCTCAGTCACTAGCCTGTCAGTTTCTGACAGGAGATCGCGACTCTCACTCTGTCAGTGCCACCGGTATTGTACACACTCGCTTCCCGTCAGTGTCAGTGTTAGAAGGATAGCTAGGCAGTTAGAAGGTGGGAAAAGGATAGATAGGCAGCAGTGCGGTTTGAATAGAATAACTGGCAGCAGTAGGGTAAGAGAGGGTTGCCCTAGGAGCTGAAGGGGCAGTTGCTGTCGCTGGAGGGGTGAAAAAAGGTAATGCCTACTCATATATACACCAGTGAAGGGACTGCAGCAACCTGAACCTGCAAGTGCAGTAACCAGCAGAAAAGAATGTAGTGGAGAAGAACCAAGGTACAAGAAGATCATGTCTCGCAGAGTTGAGGAATTAAGTCTAGAATTATGGCAGGACAAGTGCTTTAAATCAACACAAACTACTGTACTTGCAGCTCAGAGTGGAAGTTAGAGGACTAATTCACTGTGGTGGGTTACCAATTGGTGCCTTGTGATTAAAGAAAGAAGTCACATTCTCTGGAATTTGTCAGAAGCTGGTCTATCTACTAAATAAACCTGTGTATTAACTGGACACAGTGTTCACATTTTGGGTTGTTCAAAGAAAACCTTTCACTGATCACAATGGTTGTTGTTTAATAGATTTTAAACATTTTACAGTGTAAAAGATTAATTTCATTGTACTGGGCCTCGTTAAAAGGTCTTTTTTGCCATGCCCCTGATTAAATCGTTCTGGGCTGGGTTGGTTTTTTAATAAAGAGCGACGTCCTTTGAACGAAGTCTACCTTTTTATTCACAGAATCAACAAAAGTCTATGATCTCGTGTGACAATTTTATGTCTTTATGTGTATCATTGTATGTAGGCTAGGTGATACCTATTAGAGCGCATTCCGATAACCCCCATGTTTGCTTTGTCTATCTCTAGTCTCTCACTAACAGGAGAGTCTCATCGGAGGTGCATTTAGATTAACGCACAATGGAGGCCATATTTTCTTGTTGTTTGCAATAATACATAATAATAAATAAAAAGGCATAATCGAATATGTGCAGTGGCTGTCGGGAGCCGTTTAACTTTCTAAGGAGGGTCATGGGAGAGAGCGAGCCACCGAGCCCGAAGCGTGGCAATCGCACGTGAATTATGTTACATGTATTCTGCGTCCCCTCGCGGGGCTCGCTGCGCTCGCCACACTATAAAGAAATCAGGTACTTGTGTATTTTGGCGGCGCCCATCGCATCGCATACCATAACACATACGATGGTATGCGATGCGACGCGATATCGTACGATAGTGCACGATGGCATACAATTTTGAAATTGTATGCCATTGTACATGGCATACGATGCCATAGGATGCGATGCGATGCGATTAAACATTGTATAAGCACCCTAATGGGTGCTTATACTATGTTAAGCACCCAAATGGGTGCTTACAATGTTAAATGCACCCCCACGCCACCCCCCACTATAAACGTGAACCCGAAGCGTGGCGAGCGCAGCGAGCCCGCGAGGGGCGGCGGTACGCGTCCTACGACCTTTTCATACCCCCACTATCCACGTCGGCGTGGAGTTGAGAATAGAATAGTGTGGCGAGCGCAGCGAGCCACCGAGCCCGAAGCGTGGCGAGCGCAGCGAGCCCCGCGAGGGGCCGCGGATACCTTCACAGGTAAACGCGTCCCCTCGCGGGCTTCACAGGTGTCCGCGTCGCCACGGACACCTGTGAAGCCCGCGAGGGGACGCGTATAACTGTGAAGGTAGCCGCGTCCCCTCGCGGGGCTCGCTGCGCTCGCCACGCTTCGGGCTCGGTGGCTCGCTGCGCTCGCCACACTATTCTATTCTCAACTCCACGCCGACGTGGATAGTGGGGGTATGAAAAGGTCGTAGGACGCGTACCGCCGCCCCTCGCGGGCTCGCTGCGCTCGCCACGCTTCGGGTTCACGTTTATAGTGGGGGGTGGCGTGGGGGTGCATTTAACATTGTTAGCACCCATTTGGGTGCTCAAAAGCACCCTTTAGGGTGCTTATACGATTTTTGGTCGTATAGGGGGTCAAAATCGCGTCGCATCGCATCGCATGCCATCGGGTGCATGGCATACGATGCGATGCGATCTGTTCGTCGTACGACGGACATCGGGGGCGCCGCCAAAATACACAAGTACCAGAAATCAACTCCACGCGAACGTGGATAGTGGGGGTATGAAAAGGTCAGGAGGACGCGTTACGCTGCCCCTCGCGGGGCTCGCTGCACTTGCCACGCTTCAGGGTGGTGAGGATAGTGGGGGGGGGGGGGTTGCCTAAATCCCATTGTATTTCATACAAGTGTATACTACATTAAATGACATTGCACCCTATAAATTGCATGCGATCGCATCACATGCAAAAATCGCATGAGATGCGACTTCCCTACGGTGCCGTACGTATGCTAATTGGGCGCCCGGCTAATACATAAGTACCGAGGGGGCTCATGTCTCTGTACTCACTTACCCACACCCACCTCCTTAATTTGCTTCTTTAGATTGACACCAACATTCATAGGCGTGCACAGCCCATTTTATTAGGGAGTGCACCTTTAGAGGAGCGTGTCATCACCGCCTACTGCGTGTGTCTATCCCCGCCTACTGGGCTTGTCTATCACTGCCTAATGGGCATCAATGCAAACTAAATAGGTGACTTATTTATGTATATGGGCTTCAAAATGAAGCATTCTCCCCACACACCAGAAATAGGGACAGTGCAAAAATTTACACTGTAATGCCCATTGCACATAATGCCACACACCGTAATGCCCATTACACATAATGGCACACACTGTACTGCACATTACACATGCCACACACTGTAATGCTCATTACATGTTCAGGCAAGGCAATCCTCATTAATTATGGTCATGCTCATCGCTCCCTTCGCCGTTGCCTCCCTCGTGTCCCTCATTGGCAAGTGTATATGAACTTGCAGATGCTGCCCCCCGCCCCTAATAGCGGCATTGGTGGGATCAGCAAATGTAAATGCGGCATTACTCACCAATTAAGCCTTTAATGAATCAAGCAATAAGTTTGTTACAACACCTTGGCCCTCTCTCCCCTAATAAGGCTGCCTGCAGCAGACACTCAGTGACTGCTGCAGCAGCTCCTGCCCACCACCATTTATTTATCACTTTACCATTACTATTTTTTTTTTCTCACAAATCAAGCATATTCAATCTTCCTTCCTCTTAGGTGGAACACTGGCTGCAGCCAGCCTGCCCTGCGTGGCAATTCAGTTGCACACAGTGAGGTGAGCTGACAATCATGCACTGAGTAAGCAGGGCAGGCCAGGGAGGCGGGCGGGAGTGTGCGCCATGCCCTGTGACATCTATGGAGGCGGGGGCTGCTGACCGAGACAATGGAGCCAGCGCTGCAGGTCTGCCGCAACACCCTGCATCCAACTGCGGTGGCGGTGTGTTTCCCTTGTGTGTGGGCTGGAGGTCAGCGGCGGCAGGCATCTAATGCAGTCCTGACCGCTGCCGGGAACCAGGTGCCGCTTTGGGAATTTACAGTAATACATTTTGCATGCAATTGTGAGGGAGGTGCTGGTCATTAGGAGGTGCCTGTGCACCCCTGGCACCCCCCATGCGCACGCCTATGCCAACATTATGCAACCAATCAGAAAAGCATACAAGTAATTGCACATAATTAATTTTGCAGTGTGTTTCTACATTTGCATACAGTATGTCAGTAAGAAAAAACAGCTGTGTATTTTTTTAAAGTAAGATTGATAGCATTGATACCCCTTCAGCCTTTTACAGTAACAATGTAGGAGGTGTCTGTTATTTTGGAGTAATTTTAATAGTATATCTGGGTTACTGCATGTTATTTCTAGACCCATGGTCTGTTATACCATCAATATTGGGGTGTGGATCGTATTGTCGAGTCGACTTAGGTCGACAGTCATTAGGTCGACACCGTTGGGATCGACAGACAGCAAGGTCGACAGGATTTAGCGTGAAATCATGGGAATTATGGGCAATTTTTAATGAGATGTGAAAATGTGATTTTTGCGTTTTTTCCGCCAAAACGGCCGAAATCGGCCATTTTCCAGAATCTGCATGTTTAATGAGATGCGAAAAACTGCGATTTTGCCACAAAATCGCACTTTCTGAAAGTGCGATTTTTAGTAGCGCCGGAACTCGCATCCAGATGTTTTCCCATTGAAAGTATACAATTCGCATATTTAATGAGATGCGAATTCGGGAAAATGTGTCAAAAAATTGCAAAACATTTAGACCAGGTTCTGACTGGCGAATTGGCCAGAACCCTGCACAGATCATTGCGATCTATGCATGGTCCTCTGTTAAAAAATGTGTTAAAGATTTTTTTGGAAAAAAAAATGGCGTGGGGTCCCCCCTCCTGAGCATAACCAGCCCCGGGCTCATTGAGCCCAAAAATACGGGGGACAAAAAGCATAGGGGTCCCCCGTATTTCTGAAACCAGCCAAGGACTCTTGGACCGGTCCTGGTTCCAAAAATACGGGGGACAAAAAATCTGGGGGTCTCCCGTATTTTGAAACCAGCACCGGGCACCAACAGCCTGCGGTGTCATGTCTCAGCCGGGGGACACTTTTTATACAAAGTCCCCCGGCCGAAACATGAGCACCGTGGCTGGTCAGCCTTGGACGGGATACCTTGAGGGTTGGGGACCCCCCCAAATAAAGGGGTCCCCCCCCCAAGGCTTTACCTGTCCAGGGCTGAAGCCGGGGCTGTCACCGGCGTCCGTGGCCAGTGGACGCCGGCCTGATAGGGTTAATTCTCACATACATAACATTGCTTTATGTAGGAGACCTACAAGTGCCAGCAGACCTCCCCCGCATGCTGGGACTTGGAGAACCACAAGTCCCAGCATGCGGGGCATTACTGGGCCCGCTGGGACTTGTAGTCCATCTGTAAAAAGAATGTACTACAAGTGCCAGCAGACCTCCCCCGCATGCTGGGACTTGGAGAACCACAAGTCCCAGCATGCGGGGCATTACTGGGCCTGCTGGGACTTGTAGTCCACCGGTAAAAAGAATGTTAAAAGAAAACACACACACAGAAAAGTATAACTTTATTACACAAACACACCTCACTTTTACACCAATATGCTTACCAATCCAGGATCCAGCACTGCCTCCCTGCTCCACAGCCAGCTGACCTCGCACAGACAGCTTTCTCTGGCGCAGCTATCACCTTCTGTAGCGCTGTCCCAGCGCTTCAGAGGGTGAGAGCGTGATTGGCCGATGCCTCTCCATGGAGACGCATAAGCAGAAGACCCTCTCAGCCTCTGCAGTGCTAGGACAGCGCTACAGAGGCTGTTTTCTGCGCCAGAGAAAGCTGTTAGCTGGGAGGCAGCGCTGAATCCTGGATTGGTAAGTATATTGGTGTAAAAGTGAGGTGTGTTTGTGTAATAAAGTTTTACTTTTCTGTGTGTGTGTTTTCTTTTAACATTCTTTTTACAGGTGGACTACAAGTCCCAGCGGGCCCATTAATGCCCCACGTGCTGAGAATTGTGGTTCTCCAAGTCCCAGCATGCGGGGGAGCTCTGCTGGCACTTGTAGTTCTCCTGCATAAAGCAATGCTATGTTTATGAGAATTAACCCTATCAGGCCGGCGTCCACTTGCCCCGGACGCCGGTGACAGCCCCGGGCTTCAGCCCTGGACGGGTGAAGCCTTGGGGGGACCCCTTTATTGGGGGGTCCCCACTCCTCCAGGTACCCCGTCCAAGGCTGACCAGCCACGGTACTCATGTTTCGGCCGGGGGACCTTATATAAAAAGTGTCCCCCGGCTGTGGCATGACACCACGGGCTGTTGGCGCCCGGTGCTGGTTTCAAAATACGTGGGACCCCCAAATTTTTTGTCCCCCCGTATTTTTGGACCCAGGACCGGTCCAAGAGTCCTGGGCTGGTTTCAGAAATATGGGGGACCCCTATGCTTTTTGTCCCCTGTATTTTTGGAACCAGGTCCGGCTCAAGGAGCCCGGGGCTGGTTATGCTCAGGAGGGGGGACCTCACGCCGTTTTTAAAAAAAAAATTTGAGAACACAAAATCGCACATTACCGCAAATCCCCAAATTTTCATGCCTAAAATTCGCACATTTTCATGCCTAAGAATAGCCCATTATCGCACTAAATCGCACTTTTGTTCCCGGAATACGCATTAAATATGCGAAATCGCTGCAAAAATGCGATATTAAAAACGTGCGATAATGGGCGATTTTGAAAGTGCGAAAAAATCACATTGTATTAAATGTCACCCAATGTCTTTTTTTCAACTTTATCTTTGCATACAATAAAAAAATTGAAAGCCTGTTTTATCGGTAATACTGAAAGAAAGATACATCTGTCACACACACACAAAAACAATATCCAATTCAGTTGAATAAACTAAGAAATAAAAGTACAATTGTTACTCTAATGGCCACATCGAGAAAACCTGAAATTTGTTCCGCTCATGATGCGGTTACGGTGCCCTGCTACATACGGAACAATAATTCACAATGTGGGACTAATAGATACAATTTAACAGAGGCAATAGGATAGAACTAGCAAATCAAATTCAGCATCCTACCTACTGTACTAAGAATGAACCTGAATGTATCGCTTCTCTTACAGGATTACTTTTCTTTGAAATAAGTCACATAAAAAAGTAATTTTACCTGCAATTGCAAAAGTTTCATAAGCAATATTTCTTTAATTTACATGATTGTCATTTTGATTTTATTCCATTCTCAGGAAAATCCAATTTCTTTTCAAATAAACAAATGCTGTCTTTGGGATCTAGGGGGAAAAAAATAGCTAATTAAAAATGATTTGCAACATTACCAAATTACTTTTATTTTTTGTTACGCATTTAGTTTTATTACATAATTAAGAGTTTGTCTTCTTGAAAACATAAAATCTGACAAGTTGATTGATTGCTTGTTTCAGAATTCCAAAGGAAAAGCTCCGGGTTTGTTCTTTGCTCCAGCTTCTCGTCAAAAAGTTACTGAGACTCCTTCAAAGGCGTTATCTAAGCCTTCAGCTGACAAGCCACCAAAAGATTCAGAAGCGAATCTGGAGAAAAAAACCTTACTGGCGGCATTAAAAGCTTACCTCACTGAAAAGGCTGTATCGCACAATTCCGATAACTTAAATCCGAAGGGGAGACCAAAAGTTTCTGCTGTGTTTTCTAATAAATACCAGCCCCCCCAACTTAGTCAGCTTGAAGGGGTGCTTCCTAAAGATGATAAAGAGGATAGTTATCCAGTGAAATCGTTTCTTCAGAGACCAAGGGCTAGAGTCTTGTCAAGGCCAAACCTTGGAGCACTGATTTATAAATCCAGTTCTTACCAGGAAACCCCAAAGGACCCGCTGAGTGCTGTGGATGGTAATACATATTTATTTTAAGGCATTTTTTTCCCTTATTGTACACTAGGTAACTCTTAATAGAAAAAAGCAACACCACTTTTACTGTATATATTATGTTTCCTGACATTCACATTTATTTACTTTCGTTGTGAAGAATATTTTCATATGAGACGTGGCAGAGATTGAAAACCCAATATGAACTTGTATAGTTCTCTTAAATTTCAAAAGTTTATTCGTTCCTTAGTTACATGCATGCTTATTTTTTCTAGGGTAAATTATTCAAATATGGAAAGGTATAAAAGATTTGTTGTATTGTGTTGTCACTTGTTGCTTTATTTATGACCAGATCTAGCAGCATCTTTCCATAGTTAGTCACACATGAAAGCACAGCCAGGTCATTTGTCCTTATCTTAACAGAAAACACAAACACAGAAACATAGACTTTGATGGCAGATAAGAACCACTTGGTCCATCTTTAGTCTACTCCTTTTTATCCTTTAGGTAACCTCAACCCTTTTTCATCCTTAGTTCTTTGGAAGTATATTCATATACCTGTCCCAAGAATTTAAATTTCCTCTACTGCTTAGCCTCTACCACCCCTGATAGGAGGCTATTCCATTTATCCACTACCCTTTACATTACATTTGTTCCTTAAACTTCCCCTGAGCATCCATCTCTCCAGTTTCAGACCAGTGCATGTTCTCGAGTTCAAAAACTTCTCTTCCTTTTGAAGAATGTTCTTCCCGACCCCAGATGTGTGCATCCAAGCAGGGGGGGGCTGCTATATGGAGACAGAGACTTCATGCATCAGCAGCAGCTTCCCGCCAACCTCCAGCTCCTCAGCAGACCCAGCACCAGAGTCTACTAGTAATCACTGGTGCTACTGACAACGATGCAAGGTAAAAGGTAAAATGGTCCCAGTGTGTGCGGCTGTACCCGCTACAGTGCCGGTGAATGGTGATTACTGGCAGATGCCGGGGCAGGCGCTGGGGCTGCTGAGATGCTGAGGAGCTGGAGGTCGGCAGGAAGCTGCTGAGCTGTTGGTCACTCTACTTTAGAGGCTGGCACTGGGGCTGCTGCGGAGACTAGGAGCATGCTCCTGTAGAGGCCAGTTTATAAAGATTTAACAGGGGAATCATTAAAAGGAGGGGCACCAGAAATTTTTTGGGCAGGGGGGAGCAAAATTTCTAGTTACGCCACTGATCTAAAACTGAACCAAACAGTAATGCATCGCCTATGGATGCTGAATGTGGGCATTATAGTCCTTGCACAATAAAGCCCCATACACATTACTCAATGCACTCTACCCCCAATATCATTAGTGATGTATGTATGCACAACATCAGCCCTGGTAGCCTATATTGTGTGTACACACTTAGCGATGAATGATATCAGTAACCAATATCATCAGTGAAATCACTCGGCATGGCATGCTCATTATAATGTTTAGCAGTGTTATTAGGCTGATGTGTTGTGTATCTTACATTTAGTGTACCTTTATATATATTTACACAGAAACATTTATCCAGAATGTTGTGAAGGAGCTGGGCAAAAATAAACTGAACATCGATAACCTCAGCCCAAAAGAACTTGACGAACTGGCAGATGTAATTGCTGACACTCTGCAGGTTGTTGATGGAGAAGAATTTGGTGCCAAAAAGACGAAGGTTGAAAGAGGAGAGCAGGAACTAGTAAAAGTGGGACCATATGAATCCCAGGAACTTGAAGACTTGGACAGACTTGTTAATCAAACTGGTCAAGGTATGGAAATTGTCAGTATAACTAAGAACGGGCCATATAGTATGTAATGTGATTCAGCACAATACCTTTTGGGATGACCTAACCAAAGAAAAGATTAAATACTGTAGTTTCTCAGAAGATGTATTCAATCTGCTAAATACTTCTCATATATTATCAGTGATAAATATAGCTCTTCTAGGATGGTAATTTGCTTTAAAGTGTACAGAGACCAGCATTCAGCACTGAAAAAATCTAATATTTAATGGAGTAAATGTCCAAATGCAATGTGCAGTTAATAACATATAAAACTGTAATTCTCTGTTACGATATTATTTAAATTAACTGTCAGCGTGGGCAGACAGAGGACAGATAACATTTGTTATGTGAGCTGGAGGGAAACTTTCAAGCTTTGTTGGGCTTATGTAGCCATCATTTCCTGGCACTGTCCAAAGAAATTTGTATATTTCTTCTTCGGGTTCCATGGTCCCACAGGGTGACATTGGGGTTGTACGCAGTTCAGAGGACCGTGGCACCAATCAGCGAAGCTTTCAGATTTCCCAGGATGCACCGCTCCTCTCCCATATAACCCCGCCTCCATGCCTAGCTCATCAGTTTTTTGTTGGTGCCAGCAGGAAGCTAGAGCACCTTTATTTTCAGTAGGGATTCCCAAAGAATTTTTTTTTTTTTTTGGTTTTACACTCTGCAGCGTTACTGCTGCTGGGGTACATGCACCGTCGGTCACATTGATGACAGCACGGCAGCTCCATCCCCCTGCCGGCTACGAAACTCCCCCACGATCCTGGTCAAGAGGGGTATGGGGCGAAGTGGAGCCCGACGCCTAGCACTTCCAGACACCGGTAACCTCCGACAGCATAGCCGGAGCACAGGGACAGGTAAGGCTCTCTGTAAGAGCACTAAATCGTTGTCCTGCTGCATGCCAGGGAGACCCTACTCCTTTCTCAGAGATTGAGATTCAGCATGCAGCAGCAAGTCTCCAGGAGTGTTTTGGTTAGTCTCCCCTGTAATACCGTCCACAAGCTGTGAATGCTTTTACAGACATCCATATCCCACTGGTTCTTTGGGGCTTAGTGGTTGATTGGGCTGCAGTGGCATAGATTTGCCCCAGCTATTATACTGTGTATGTGACTTGTGCTAGTCTGTTTTATCTCTCTGTACATGCTTATTACTGTCCTTATTACTGCTTATTATTATCCTCTTTAGTCACATACTGCTGTGTTATCACTCTAGGTTTTCCTATCAAGGCTATACCTATTGTGTATATTACCTCCTTGTTTGTCTGTTTTCAACATGACTTCTAAATGGGGGCATATTCAGACAGAGGGTGACATTCTATGCTTTGCGCTAAATGCGCATGTTTTATTCGCGCACCACATCGCCGCAAATCGCCTTTTTTCAATTCGCACTTTTCAGTCAAAATGCGCATATTTAATGTGATGCGCATTGGAGGCTGAAAAGTGCGAAGAGGGGCGATTTGCGGCGAAGTGGTGCGCTATATTTAGTCCTGAAAATGTGCGATTTTCATGTCTGAAAATCGCACGTTTGCAGGACAGCGCAAAGTAAAAAAAAAAATCAGGGTCCCCGACAAATAGGGGTCCCCTTGATTTCATGAAACCAGCACCAGGCTCAAGGTCTGGCGCTGGTTCCCAAAATACGGGGGACAAAATGACTAGGGGTCCCCCGTATTTTAAGAACCAGCACCGGACACAACCAGCCAGCAGGGTAATGCCACAGCCGGGGGAAACTTATTATATAAGCTCCCGCGGCCAAAGCATTAACCCCCTGGCTGGTCAGCATGGGCAGGGGTCCTGGGGAAGTGGGGACCCCCCCAATGAAGGGGTCCCCCCCCTCCAGGACTTACCAGCCCATGCTGATAGTCCGGGGCTGTCCCCGATGCCCCTGGGCGGTGGGCATCGGGCTGATGGCTTGTGTAAAAAAAAGAAGTACAACTATTGTTTTATACTGGCGAACTATGAGTCCCAGCAAGCCTACCCCGCATGCTGGGACTTGGAGAACCACAAGTCCCAGCATGCGGGGCATTAAAGGGCCCGCTGGCACTTGTAGTTCTGCAGTACAAAAAATAGTTAACAAAATCACACTGACACACTGTAAAATAAAAGTTTAATACACACAAAACACACACACACTGATACTTACCTACCTTGAGCCCGTAGGTCGGTCCCTGGATCCTGGGTCCGTCCTCCGGGGCTCCAGGGCAGAAGAGTCCGGTTCCGGGGCCTTGGTCCTGGTTCCGGGGCTGGTCCTGGAGTTCCGGGGCTCCTGGGCTGCAGAATCCGGGGTCCGGGATCCGAGGTAGTCCCCAGGGGTACCTAAGGAAGCAAATCCAACTCACCTGGTCCCCGGCGACGACCTCGGAATCCTCTCCGGTGACAGCTCTGCTCCCATCTGGTACCCGGCTCGCAGGACTTTGACAGGCGCAGAGATGTTTCCTCCTCGGCGTCTATGCACAGAATGATTTCTTGGCCAATCAGGAGCCGAGAAAGTCGGCTCCTGATTGGCCAGAAATCATTCTAACTAGAGACGCCGAGGAGGAAACATCTCTGCTCTAGATGCGCTGAGATGTTACTTCCTCGGCGTCTGTATTCAGAATGATTTCTGGCCAATCAGGAGCCGACTTTCTCGGCTCCTGATTGGCCAAGAAATCATTCTGTGCAGAGACGCCGAGGAGGAAACATCTCTGCGTCTGTCAAAGTCCTGCGAGCCGGGTACCAGATGGGAGCAGCGCTGTCACCGGAGAGGATTCTGAGGTCGTCGCCGGGGACCAGGTGAGTTGGATTTGCTTTCTTATGTACCCCTGGGGACTACCTCGGATCCCGGACCCCGGATTCTGCAGCCCAGGAGCCCCGGAACCCCAGGACCAGCCCCGGAACCAGGACCAAGGCCCCGGAACCGGACTCTTCTGCCCTGGAGCCCCGGAGGACGGACCCAGGATCCAGGGACCGACCTACGGGCTCAAGGTAGGTAAGTATCAGTGTGTGTGTGTGTTTTGTGTGTATTAAACTTTTATTTTACAGTGTGTCAGTGTGATTTTGTTAACTATTTTTTGTACTGCAGAACTACAAGTGCCAGCGGGCCCTTTAATGCCCCGCATGCTGGGACTTGTGGTTCTCCAAGTCCCAGCATGCGGGGTAGGCTTGCTGGGACTCATAGTTCGCCAGTATAAAACAATAGTTGTACTTCTTTTTTTTACACAAGCCATCAGCCCGATGCCCACCGCCCAGGGGCATCGGGGACAGCCCCGGACTATCAGCATTGGCTGGTAAGTCCTGGAGGGGGGGACCCCTTCATTGGGGGGGTCCCCACTTCCCCAGGACCCCTGCCCATGCTGACCAGCCAGGGGGTTAATGCTTTGGCCACGGGAGCTTATATAATAAGTTTCCCCCGGCTGTGGCATTACCCTGCTGGCTGGTTGTGTACGGTGCTGGTTCTTAAAATACGGGGGACCCCTAGTCATTTTGTCCCCCGTATTTTGGGAACCAGCGCCGGACCTTGAGCCTGGTGCTGGTTTCATGAAATCAAGGGGACCCCTATTTGTCGGGGACCCTGATTTTATGTCACCAGCACCGGCTCAGTGAGCCCGGGGCTGGTTATGCTCAGGCGGGGGACCCCGCGCTCGTTTTTTTTTTATTTTAACCCTTTATTTATTTTTTTACAGCAGAACCCTGCACAGAACATTGCGATCTGTGCAGGGTTCTGGCTAATTCGCCAAACAGACCCTGGTCTGAAATAAGTGCGATAAAAAATAATGCGATGTGCAAATGCGCATTGCAGTAAATAAGCGACTTGTATACTTTTCTATACGAAAACATCTGGATGCGATAAAAATGCGAATTAATTTCGCAATTTTAATCAGCATACCTTAATGCACATAATATGCGTTTTCAGTCCCTTAGCGCATCCCATTAAATTAACGATTTAATGGGAAAATGCGATATCGCCATTTTCTGCTCTAATTAACGCAAAAAAAGCCAAATCGCATCCCATAGAATGTCACCCAGAGTCTCCGTTGCTCTTATCACATAAGGCTTGTGCCTAGGGGTTATGTGTCAATTGCTTTATTCCCCATGGCCAATCCTCTGCCCCGGTGGCTGTACAGGAGCCTCCTTGGGCAGCCTTTCAGCAGCTTCTGGGCACCCTAATGGATCGCCTTCAGCCCCCTGTAATTACACTGGCTGTACAGGCTCCTCCACCATGAGTAGATACCCTGATGCCACAGTGCAAACCCTTGCACAGACATCGGTGGCTATGCAGAAGTTACTGCCAACTACATCTGTCAGAAACCAGTTACCTAGTGTTTCTGCCCCAATATTCCCATTGTTAGATGATGACACTACGGGAGATGAGGATGATGATAATGGGGATCAAGATGATGACAAAGCTGATGGGAGTTACGAGGATCCCACTCTACCAGAGTTAGGGACACCTGTTGTACAAGTGGATATGGCAGATGTACCAGCCCTTATTGGCTCAATATGGCTAGTGCTCTTATCTGACACTGATGAGCCTGAGCTAGTGGCAAAACTCAGGGATGTTTTCAAAAAACAAAAGATATCAAAGCCCAATTGCCACATTCGGACCACTTAATGGAGATCCATACTGACCAATGGGAGGCTTTGGGCAAGAAATCCTCATTTTCTAAGAGAGTTCTAGCTAGGTACCCCTTGCCACCAGAAGATTGCAAATTGTGGGAAGCCTCTCCCCCGGTAGATTCCCATGTTACACATGTTAAACCATCTGTCCTCCCTATTACCACAGGATCTTCTCTAAAGGATCCTACGAATAGGCGCTTAGAGCACTCTCTTAAAGCCATGTTTTCCCTCACAGGAGCGGTCCAAAGACCTACTGTGGCTGCAACCTGGGCCACAAAGGCTATTCTGCCATGGCTTCAGGTCATGGAGGACAAATTACCCATTGATCAGAAGATGAAAGACTATGCGTGTCTCATATTAAGCTGGCTGCAATATATGTAATGGAGGCATTGTCTGATGCTGGAGTCCTAGCTGCAAAGGCATCTGCAAACTCTGTATTGGCACGTCGTATCCTGTGGCTATGGCCCTGGAAGGCTGACATAGAGTCTAAAAAGACACTAGAAATGCTACCCTTTAAGGGGGATGTTTTGTTTGGGGAAGAGCTCAATAAAATTGTAGCAGCTAAGACTGAATGCCTTCCCTCAGCTCTCCCTCAGAGACCGAAAAGTACACCTTTTTGGTCCTTTTGTCCCCAAGGTAAAGCGAGGGGTCAATCCTTTCCTCGCACATCAACCACTGCCAAGCCAACCAAGTCTAAGCCAAAACAAGCCTGGGCCACTAGACAACCCCCAGTCAATCCAGATAAACCTGCAGCATGACGGGGTGAGCCTCCCGCAGGGGGACCTCAAAGTGGGAGGCAGACTTCTACAATTCACACAACAGTGGCTCACCACATCGGCAGATGTTTGGGTGAGAGAAGTCATGTCAAGGGGATACTCCATCTCGTTCAAAAGAACCCCCCCCACAAAAGTTCTTTTGTACAGGCCTCCCTCACAATCCACAAAAAGCAAAACAATTATTGCAAATATTGGCCTCCCTGTTGCAGTCTCAGGTCATTTTACCAGTCCCTCAACACCAGCGAGGGATAGGTTTTTTTTCCACCCTGTTTCTAGTCCCAAAACCAAATGGGACTTACAGGCCCATACTAAATTTGAAGGCACTCAACAAATTTGTCAGGGTGCCAAAATTCTGCATAGAAACCCTGAGGACATTAGTTCTAGCATTAGAACCGGGAGATTACATGGTCTCCCTGGATGTACGGGATGCATATCTACATGTACCCATACTTCCTTCACACCATAGAGTTCTCCAATTTGTCCCACTATTTTCAATTCCAGGCCCTTCCATTCGGCTTGGCCACTGCCCCTCGGGTGTTTACCAAGGTGATGGCAGTAATGGCAGCATATCTGCATCTCCAGGGGATCAGTGTATTTCCCTACCTGAACGATTTGCTCCTCGTAGCAAAGTCACCAGTAGTGCTATTAGCACATTTACAAACAACGTTTGCTGTTATCCAATAGCATGGTTGGCTCCTCAATTGGGAGAAGTCCTCCCTCACTCCGTCACGTCAGATTCGGCACCTGGGTGCTTGTCTAGACTCCCAAACACAGAGATTGTTCCTACCAGGGGACAAGCGTCAATCTCTACAATGAAGGATACGCCTCTTCTTACAGAGCCCCAGAGTATCCATCCATCTGGCAATGCAAATTCTGGGTCTAATGGTGTCAACATTCTACATGGTCAAGTGGGCGCAATTTCACCCCCGCCCCCTCCAACGTCTGATCCTTCAGAAATGGGATGGACAACATCAGCGCATAAGGACCACATTCATGGCACTGACTCCAGAGGTTCAGATATCTCTCCAGTGGTGGCTACAATTGCCTCACCTGAAGCAGGGACATCCTTTCTGGTTCACAGATTGGATTCTCCTCACTACCGATGCCAGGCTATGAGGCTGGGGAGTGGTAGTAGAATCCCGGTCCTTGCAAGGCGTATGGCCCAAGCTATAAACATGCCTGCCCGTCAATGTCCTGGAGCTTCGAGCAGTGCACAACACTCTTGTTCACTCACAGGATCTTCTTCAAGGCAAATCTGTACAAGGCAGGTCAGACAATGCCACAACAGTGGCATACATTAACCATCAGGGGGCACCCGCAGCACAGTAGTCATGCGAGAGGTGTCCAAAATCCTAACTTGGGTGGAACAACACCTACTGGCACTGCCAGCGGTGTTCATACCAGGAATTCTAAACAGGGAAGCGGACTTTCTAAGTTCATCCGGGGGGGTGGTCTCTCCACCCAGAAGTCTGTTGGGGCCTTCCAGACGTGGATCTCATGGCGTCCGTCACAACAACAAAACATTAGTGTACAGGTCGCGGTCCAGGGATCCTCAAGCCAGCTTCGCGGTGGCCTATAGTCAATACTTTCCACATGGGAATTGCAAGAGACTAACCTCGAAAATGTGTCTTCCAGCACTACATTTGAACACATTCTGAATTATAAGGTGTGCCCAAATGAAAAGGAGACTTCTGCTGTAGTGGCATTATATCTAATTGCAAAGGGTTAATGTGTTTGCCGATAGATGGTGTGGCGTATTTCCCAGTTATGCATGTGTAGTGAACACCTTCATTAAAGGTCAACGGTTTACCTGTGACAAGGTGGTGCAGGACACTGTGGAAAACTGGATCCATCAGCAACCCAGCAGTTTCTAGACTGAAGCCACCCACTCCCTTCCTACGTGCTGGGATCAGTGCATCAATGTCGAAGGCAATTATTTGTAATTGTAATGTTATGTGTAGTTGTAATGTAAACTGTAATTAAAAAAAATACACTTTGATTAAAATATTCTTTACATACAATTGTAGTCTCCTTTTCATACAACCATAGACTCCTTTTCATTTGGGCACGTCTTATATATTAAGCAGAGAGATGTGTGTACAGGCTCACATGGGCGCCTGGTCCGATACTGCACATCCTGTACCCAATCACAATATCTCTGTGTCGGCTCTGAAGTTATCATCGGATGTATGACATACTGTAAGCACCATGTTTCTGGAGATCTGTCCATTAGGCTTAACACAGGTGTCCCAATCACTTGCTATGCATACCTTCCAACTGTCCTGGTTACAGCCCCACTATTTGGACACTGTCCGGCTGTCTCTCCCATGGGCAATGTCCCGCTTTTCTCCAATGCGGAGGAACATGGCCAGCACTCTGATAGCTGCTGACCATGCCCCAGTCCCTCTGCCTCAGGAAAACATGACCTGTGTCATGGACAAGAAGAAATGTCACTTTTTTCATTCAAATTCCATCCATTGTTTTATTGTTTTTTTTTATTGTCTTGCAGATCAAGGAATAAGCAGGACACAACATGAATACGAAACAAAGGTACAATTCTTTTTCTTCTTTCTGTGTTTTTAATTGTGATAATTATAAACAAAGTGAGCTACTCGTAATTCTTAAAATCAATATATAATGTATTTGTCACCAGTGCAATTTAATGGAATTGTCACATACACTGAAAGAAAGATAATTGGGTAAGGGAACTTTTATTCTAATATGTTTTCAATGAATTGCATTACAATGTTTGGCATCAGGGTTCATTGTGTTTAATGCATGTAAGCCCTGTACCCAAAAAGGTGACAGATACCCCACCTCACTCTTAATGAATACGATTTTATAATAATTGTTAGGTATTTACAATTACATTGGTGTCAAATATAATCTTTGAAATTATGTTTTTTTATTGTAAATTAAAAAAATATTTCCCAGCACTGTACATTTTAAAGACCCAATCCCATGCAGTTATTTAAATCCTGGGATTCTGGGATTCATTTGATCATGGCGCTGTCAGGCAGCAGCAGTACTCCTCCTCTTAAACGTGAGATACTGTAGATGAGTATGACAGCCATGACCTCTGATATCAGGTCACACCGCGCACAGCTGCATTGCACAACTGGGGGCAGCAGGGCAGCGTCTGAGGCACAGTCGTATACTGAAGGTAGTGTATTAAAATTAATATACAACCGTACATGCACTCACTACTGAAATCCAGGGATTGAAAGCTCTAATTGGTGGATTCAAACCTTCCAAATTTAAGGCAAAATTAAAAATGTGACCTTCCTAGGATCGTCATACTGTAAAAGCAAATGACAGGCAATGAAATGTAACAGAAGTTAGAGACAACGCTTTCCAAAGGAACGTACAATCAAAGAAGTGTGTGAAACAACTGATATACAGGGAATAACAATATAATCTGCTCATGGATAACAGCACTGTGTTTCTGGCACCATAGACACAATAGCCACCTCTTAGCAGTTGATAATTATAGGTGTAGTTCATTTTCCTGGCTCTAGACAGTTGGCATCCTCAGTGGAACTATGCAGACCAGCACTGACTGCTTGGGAATTGGATCCAAACAATTGGTTGCTTTTGCTGACTTGAAAGGAGAAGGAAAATCCAGAAATTCTTCAACAGAATCTAAATGCAAACAATGTCCGTTCTGGCACAAGTTCCCCAAATTGAATAGCCATTACTATTTCTTCTATATAAACGGTTGAATGAAGATATGTAGTGTGGTATCAATACAAACATGATCATCTGGTACAACATGTGATGAACTGCATAAAACATGTTATGCATTTCATGGGATTACTGGCCACGTCTTCAGACAGTATATGCCTATTTTGTCTGACAATCCTATTGCTGGAATCAGAATAAATGCACTGTTTAGCTTTGCAGTTTATCAGCATCTAGCTTGTCCTATGCTCAGGATAATAACCAGAAAAAGCAATGTAAATTGTCTGAAGAAGTGGGCAGCAGTCCCATGAAATGCATAAAACAGTTTATGCCATTTATCACATACTGGGGCAGATGTATTAAGCCACAACAAGAGATAAATGCAAGGGCAGTACGGATGGTGTAATGGATAGCATTACTGCCTCACAGCACTGAGGTCATGGGTTCGATCCCCACCATGGCTCTAACTGTGCGGAGTTTGTATATTCTCCCCGTGCTTGCGTGGGTTTACTCCGGGCACTCCGGTTTTCTCCCACAATCCAAAAATATACAGATAGGTTAATTGGCTTCCAACAAATTTAACCCTAGAATGTCTGTGTGTGCGTGTACATGTGGTAGGGAATATAGATTGTAAGCTCCACTGGGGCAGGGACTGATGTGAATGTTTATATATTCTCTGTAAAGTGCTGCGTAATATGTATGCGCTATATAAGAAACTGTTAATAAATAAATAATAAAAGGGTGATAAGGAGAGCTAAACGTCCAGCCAATTAGCTCCTTACTGACTTTTTTCAAACACAGGCTGTAACATGGCAGTTAGCAGGTGATTGGCTGGACGTTTATCTCTCATCACTCTTGGATTTATCTCTTGTTAAAGCTTAATACATCTGCCCCACTGTATCATATAAATCATAACATGTTTGTATTGATTCCATACTACAAATCTTAAATATATATCTAGAAGAAGTAGTATTGGCTATTCAGTACTATAATTCATCAATAAATTATTTGTTGTTTTTAGAAGTAGTACTGAATATTTATTTGGCGGTCCTTGTACAACAAAGGACATTTTTTGCATTTGGCAACTTTAGGCCCAGTGGTAATTCTTGGTTCCAGGTAGCTGGCAACCTCGGACACAGTGCTTGTTCCTGGCTCCAGGTAGTTGCCAACCTCGGACACAGGGCTAGTTTCTGGCTCCAGGTAGTTGCCAACCTCAGACACAGTGCTTGTTCCTGGCTCCAGGTAGTTGCCAACCTCGGACACAGTGCTAGTTCCTGACTCCAGGCAGTTGGAAACCTTAGGCACATGACTAGTTCCTGATTCCAGTCAGTTGGCAACCTCAGGCACAGTGCTAGTTCCATCTGCTCCTGGAACCAGGTATCTGTTATTTACAAATACAGTGCAACACTAGTTTCTGGCCCCTGGTCATTGATAATTACAAGTACAGCACTAGTTCCTAATTCCAGGCAGTAGTCTGTATCATTGTAGAACTGTATAAAGGCTTTATAAACACAGGGATTTAAATGAAACTAAAATGGATCTGGACCACATATGCAAATTATAATTTACTTTATTGATACTTATTTGGTTATAGGACAAAGAGACAGACGCAAAGAAAGAAAACCTTCCAACCTTTACTGAAAACTCAATGTCGCACGAGTTCATATCAGAACCCTATGACAGACAATTGAAAAGGTTTGAGGACTTCCATTACATCTCAGATGACGACGACGACGATGATGATGATGACAAAAAAGCTGGAATTGAGAATGTAAAGAGCGAGACCTACACCAGAGAGCTGGTTGCTCAGAAGAAGTCAGCTGAGACTGACACAGATTCCGATGAAGATATAGAACTTCATCACTGGGTCCAGGAAAGTTTTGCACAGGATGACAGATCGTTGCAAACAGAACCAAAGAAAATGGGGCAAGATGTACAGTTACAAGTGCAGTCTTCCAACAGTGATACGTATGGCTACATCGTGACACAGAAGAGGTAAGTGTTAATATGTTAAACTTTGTATGTTATTTAAATGTGTTATGTGAAAAAACAACATTATTTTACCATAGTATGCAGACAAAAGTGAATTAAAGTAATTTGCAATCATCATTATTAATATGATTAATAATCATTCATACTATTACTATATTAATAATCACTAATAATTATTAATTATTAGTATTAATTTGGAAATATTGTGGAACCCTTGCATTGGTCATACACTCCATACACACACACACACACACAACACGTAAAAACTATTTGTAAATTAGTATTCTGTTTAGAACTATGTTTCCTCTTCAGCATCTGAATCTATCACACTGGGGTGCGGATTAAAGAGTCAAACTGTGTCTATGTTGACAGTCAATAGGTGGATCAGAAAAAAGTCAACATTGACACAGGCAATATGTCAACAGGAAAATAGTAGACACATGAAAAAGTCTACATGAGTTTTTCACCTGTCTTCATGGACCCCAAATTAGTGTTGGGCATACCCTCATTGGTGCCACCCTCACATGGTGCCCCACTACTGCTCTGCACACTTTACCATTCCCAGTTGTAGGCCATTTGCATCATAAAGCATGGAAAAACTAAAAAAATTGTGAAAAACTTATGTCAAACTTTTTGTGTGACTGTTGCCATGTCAACCTTTTGCTTATGTCAACCTTTGGTCAATGTCGACCTAGTGCATGTCAATCATATTATGTTGACCTACAGACCATCGACATAGACTCTGTCGACCTATCATCTGTATATTATCACATTGCACTACTAATTTTTCATCAAAAGGAACCGAAAGTTCTAAGCTAAAATGTTTTTATTTCAACCAATTCCTTTCTAGCCAGCCCCACATAAAGCTATGTTCAAAGTTTAATATTCACTAGACATACTGATGACACCCACGAGACATAGAATTGAAATCCATTATTATTGTCTGTGGTGCTGAAATGTCCGCTACACTCTGCCAAGCTTCCCCAGGTTAAATGAAATGAACCACTTTTCCATTCAGTCAGAGGTAAGGATTTCTATCAGGAATATATCTCCAGATTGAATGTTTAAATTGACCTCACAACACTGGGAAGGGGTACAGCAATTTTGCAAGGTAATTCTAACACAGGTTCCCAGCTTCTTGCCTAAAATAATGTAACGACTCTTCATCTTCAGCTGGTCAAATAATCAGGGGAGTAAGTCTGGTGTTCATAAGGGTGATTTGCCAGTTTGAGTTATTTTAGTGCTATCTGGACCCTTGAAATAGATGGCTCTTGATTCCACCATTGAGTGAGTCAAATTGATTCTTGCCCTCTGGACTCTACAGATTTCAGTAATGTATACAGACACAGCATATATGTCACAGGGAGAAAAAAATGTTAATGCTTGCCTTTTATCTTATTCCTATAAAGAGGGGACAATGGATGATAACAATATGATACCGTACATACAGTATGTGTAATCACAATCTTGTTATTATTAATAATAATAATAATAATAATAATTTATTTTATTATTTATATAGCGCTCTTTCTCCAACAGGACTCAATGCACTTTACAGACATCAAAAACAATGCACACAAGAAAAGCAGGGATATGGGCTGGCAGCTGACATCCGGTTAAGTCAGCTGTCCGCCCCCACATGCACATCTCAACCGCATTTCCATATGCACGCCCTGCGTTTTCATGGGAACGCCCATGAAATACAGGGCATGCGCATATGGTAATGACCCTGATCAGCCTGCCACTCCCCTCTCCACCCCCTGCTCGGAAGGCCAGAAGCGAGCACTCGGCGATCGTACTTCTTGCCGATTTTGCATGCTCCCTGTGTACAGACATGCACAGAAATGGTTCTGCGCATGCATACACACACAACATCAGTACGCTGCCCGAATTCACATCCGAGCGAAGCGATCTGAATAATGGCCATAGGGTGATATCTTATTACAATGACAACAAATGGAGAAACTTGCGCCACAGGACTGCTGCAAAGTCTTCACCGAAGGTTACCACACCAATCGATAGTTTTGTACAAACATGGTGAAAAACTGTTGCGCTGTCCCAAATGACAAGTCCCTGAATCCTCTTCTTATTCCACTGGAAGTCAGCCAAACATTGAAAGATAAGACAAGGAGAGACTATATCAGGGAAACTGTATAGTAACATTTTCCATACACAGTACCCAGTCTGTGTTACTGACCTGTCTTTCTTGCCCTATTTACACACAAAGGTTTCTTTAGGATCCGCAGCTGGTCCCACGTCCCCAAATAAACAGGGCTTACCTTACGATTATGCCCTATATGCACATATAGGTATCTTTGAGTCCTCCACCCTGGATTCTTTCACCCATGGATCAGTCAGGTACTCCAGAACATCCACAGATAGAAAAGGGTTTTATTCAGCAGACAAAAAAGTTCCAGGTAAAAAATTGCAAATAAAATCCAAAACCGATAAATACAATAACATTTGAGAATGTCTCAGGGGTACACCTTATACACCACCTCAACTCACCCGGGTTTTTGAGACTAAGGTGGGTTTGCCAATCAGGATGGAATGTTGTCATAAAGGGTCCCTGGACAATTCTGGTATTAGTTCCTCCTCACCTTCGGATCATCTATTGGGACTTCCGGATTCCACAGTCTCCTATACATACACCCTTTTCAGAACTCTTGGGTTTGATCCGAGGCTTGGATTTCCACAGCTGATAGTCTCCCTGCTACAACTATGCAGTATAAATCCAAGTTATCATGTTGTTCTATCTTTTCATATTCTTATATGATATGCATACTTTTGCCATATGAAAGTTGTGTCTGTGTTTAGGTTACCTTGCTCACTGATTACAATCTTCTGTCTGTTAAGTGGCATTGGTTGGCTACAAGCTTCTAGTGCACTACTGATTCTAATTATCTCAGTAAGCTGACCAAGTCCTTGTGACGCCACTCCAGCAAATACCCGCCCCCTCCTTTTCCCCTTGCAACCATGTGAGGGCATGTGTTACACATCCTCTCGCGTGTGCCCACAGTAGGAGAAATAATTTGATGATCGCTGACCATCGAATGATTTCTCCCATCTTCGCAAATATAGGTCACTGGAGCCTGATTTATATCTGTGGGTGCCGGGACAAAGACAGGGCAGGCGTCTGTCATGTGACGTCAGCCGCCCATCCCCATCAGACTTCATCCCACCTGCATGCCCATGGGAACACCCAGCATTTTCATTGGGACGCATTTCATGGGCGTTCCCATGGCCCTGCGCCACCGGCCCCACCCCGTTCACCCCTGTCCCTCCCTCCCTGCTGTGAATGGCCCGGCAACATTGTAAATCGCCGAGGCCGTTCACAGTCCGGGTTTGAAAATGAGCAAAAATGCGCATCCGCAAACCCCAACCATCAGGGCAGGGGCCGAATTCGGTTCACTAAGAGCAAACCGGTATCCGCCCCATAGTTCTCTGTATTACTGAATACAGTATTTTATGAGGAAGTTTTTTTTTTTTACCTCAAGTTTTCCTCCCGTGGGATTTTTGTCTTTTGTTTTATTCCTTTTGGTTATTCTCCCCTGCTTTCCCTCCATCACCCCCATTTTCTCATTTTGGCCTGACAGGTGCACTCAAATTCATTGTTTTTTTTCATGTATTATATGGACTGATTAAGCCTGTACCAGTACCATCATATATTTGTGCTACATGTCACCCCTGCAGGAATGTTCCTGGAACATAGGGGGCACTATCTCACCTGTGAAAGGTAAAAGGGTTTTTAAATATCTTCTGAAAATGCAGGTTCATTTGGCTCTATTCTACTACTCGAAACTGCAAAATAAACAACAATGAATAGGATTATGTTGGCTTCAGCCAGCGCTGGAGGGGTGGTAATTCTTTTACATAAGTCTTTAATATACGGTCCACTCCTTGCTGTTTGACCCTCATAGGCAATATGTCATTGTTGATGTGACTATCCAATCTGTTAGCTATGCCATATGTAATATATATGGTTTACAACAATTATTAACCCCTGGTAAATGAAAGGACGTTCCTCCTTGGTTGTGTGCTCCTTTCTTTGCCAAGCAGCTCCACCTCTCGGATGTTTTGAGGGTACATCATCCGATGCATAGTGAATTATCTTGCCTTTCTGCTGAGTGTGGTACCTTTGGCGGAGTTGCAGGCAGTGCTTACCCACTCGCTAGGCAGCGAACAAACGCTGCCTATCTAGTGGATTTGAATCAGGCCCTTAGTTGAGGCTTTTCTCCTATTACAATGGAAGAATTACAGTATCAATAGTGGTTAATCACTTAGGAGTTTTTAGGGGAATATCATAAGATTTTGTTCCCTAGAATTGAAGGCACACTGCTGGCCATGTACAGTATAACTCCATTCTCAACACCAAAACCCTGCCAGAATATTTCAATTCTGCAACCCTGAAGGTACCTGATAGTATTTGGAACTTCCAGAGTCGCATAGGCCTACATCCCTTTTAAATCTAGATTACAAGATCCTGATGAAAATGATGGCAGAGGAACTTAAATACAGTATGTTCTGCCATCAGTGATACACTTGATACATTTGTATGGGGCCTTCACAAGGTTTTTACTATTAAACAGTTGGCTGGAGTCACCTGGGAGTCTAGACAGTGCGACTCTATTGTCTCTGGATGCTGAGTAATCATGTAATAGAGTCATATTTATGAAACGCCTGTCTGTTTTGGATACTCAGATGACTTTTTTACATATGTTCTCAGATGACTTTCTACATATGGTGCATACTTTTTACTCAAAGCCCATGACACAAGACAAGAGGCATGTCATGGTTATTTGTATTCTCCATTTTTGGTACAGAGTGGCATTGGACAGGGATACCCTCTCTTCCTGCTTCTGTTCGCCCTGGCTCTTGCAGTTACTCTGAAGAATAGAACATCTTTGATGGGAATACGAGTGGGGATGAGGGAAAACAAACTGTCATTATTTGATATGACGACAACCCTTTTCACCTCACTAGTTTTTGTCCTTTTCAGAGTGAATATTCACAAATTGGAAAACATGCCTCTGTGAACCCTTTCACAGTTATTCTACGCCACTTTCTCCTTGACACATTGGGGCAGATGTATTAAGCCTTAACAAGAGATAAATGCACGGGTGATAAGAAGAGATAAACCTCCAGCCAATCAGCTCCTTATTGACTTTTTTCAAACACAGGCTGTAACATGGCAGTTAGCAGGTGATTGGCTGGACTTTTATCTCTCCTCGATTTATCTCTTGTTAAAGCTTAATACATATGCCCCAATATTACAAATCTGGGCCATCTTTGAAGTACTTAAGTTACTCTAGTCCCATCTATTTCATCCAATTATTTTACTCCTATGGAATTGAGCATTTGTTGGATAGTTGGTGTCTTCTTCTCTGATCTCTTCTTGGTACAGTAGTACTAGTTATCAAAATGATCATATTTCCAAAAGCTATCATATCTTACGAATATAGGTATATTGCTATCCATCTAGGTCAGGCATGTCCAAACGGTGGCCCTCCAGTTGTTGTGAAACTACATGTACCATCATGCCTTGCCACTGTTTTGCTATTAGGGAATGCTAAAACTATGGCAAGGCATGCTGGGATGTGTAGTTTCACAACAGCTGGAGGGCCACAGTTTGGACATGCATGATCTAGGTAATCTATGTCATCAGCATTGTACTCCTCTTCTGGTCCTTGTTACCAGAGGAGCCGTTAGAGGGGCAAAGCAGATACAAAGTTCAGATATGTTCTGGGGCCTGGATTGCCAAAATTATACTGCCTTGCCCAAAGATAGGCTAATCACTCTTAGCCAGTGGTGCATCCTTTTAAGAGGGATGCAGTGCAAACACTGTCTGTGCACCCTAGTAGCCAAGTTGGATAGATCCCCTGCATTTCTAATTGATTAATTTCTGCATGATCTCCCCTATACCCCACCTACCTTCCTGGCAGCTCTCAACAGAATCAACTGACTGTTTATTCACTTGCTCGTACATATGCCATGGTGCAGGCATCAGATGCACATTCACTAATGTCTTGGGCAACATTTCCCTTGCAGAAAACAAAATAAGAGCAATGCTCTGCTTATGAAATAGTCAAAAATGGACAGTTTTATAATGAGATTTTCAGGTAACTTCTTTATGAGGATCAAAACAACTTTGTACAAATAACAAACTCCTAGATTAATTGAAAACGGAAATAAAAATGTGAGTGGCCATGGAAACCCTAATTAATTTACTTTCATGGAACATTTATTGATGTGTTCAGAATGTTCCTGGGAAATAAATTATTCTATTCAGCCCTCATCACAGATAAACTCCATGCACTGTAGACCACGTAAGAGTCCATTGAATTCTACCTCTGCGTGAATATAATGGCTCGTATATCCTTAAAGGAACATTCTAGAGAAACATCACTAATAGCATTATAGGAAGCAGTATTCCCAGATCTGAGCTAATTAACATCCTTCTGTTAATGCCCTTTACATGTATTAGTAAATACATGAACCGTGCATTGTAATGGAATCAACGTAGCTCATGTAGTTGCTTTGAAAAATCTTAATGGTGCACTAAAGATTTTAGAATTGATGTCTAGTAATTACAGCTACCGCCCCAGTGCACATTATCATGTAGATGGAAAGATTGAAATTTATTCCCCTCACTATTATTTGGAAGAAGCAGAAAGAAAAGTGGGTACTTATGTAGTAACTGGGCTGCCGATTTTGAAATCGGGTCCATCGCATCGCATCGCACCCGACCATATCGCATGCGATGCGATGCGATGCGATGGACCCGATTTTTCCATAGGATTCAATGTTAAAATGGACTGAGTCCATTTTAACATGGAATTCAATGGGAAAAGGGGTCCTTTTCATACCCCTACTATCCAAGTGGGCATGGAGTTGGATATAAACCTGTGGCGAGCGTAGCGAGCCACCGAGCCCGAAGCGTGGCGAGCGTAGCGAGCCCCGCGAGGGGACACAGAATACCGTCCCCTCGCGGGGCTCGCTTCGCTCGCCACGCTTCGGGCTCGGTGGCTCGCTACGCTCGCCACAGGTTTATATCCAACTCCATGCCCACTTGGATAGTAGGGGTATGAAAAGGACCCCTTTTTCCCATTGAATTCCATGTTAAAATGGACTCAGTCCATTTTAACATTGAATCCTATGGAAAAATCGGGTCATCGCATCGCATCGCATCGCATCGTATGCGATGCGATGCGATATCGTATCGCATCGCATCTGATTGTATGCCTTAACTTAAGGCATACAATCAAAAAATCGGCAGCCCAGATACTACATAAGTACCGAAAAGTGTCAGCACTCCACATTCTCATGTGTTTCTATAATGTCGTACTGTGTAACTAGGTTTATCAATTCATATCAAGTACCACTATGAAATGACCAGTTAGCAAATAATAAAGTTTTTATATTTGACATTTTAAGCTGTATTTCTATCAAAACAGAAACATAGAAACATAGAAACATAGAATTTGACGGCAGATAAGTCTGCCCCTTTTTTTAAACATGTTACCTCAAACCATATTTGAAATGGTGCCTTCATAGTGAATGATCTACCCCATCACTGCCAAAAGTCCCCCTGTACCCTCTCCTTGTCACACCTGCATTGACTTCATTCATCATAACTGTACACTTTCTCACAATCAGGGCACTTGTCATCAATTTGCGAGACTTGGTACTATTGCCTTGTATATGGTGTTTTGCTAAAAACAGATTGTGCACATGATCATGCCGGGTCACATGACCATCAGAATGCCGGCAACGGGATCCTGATGGTGAAAATGACATACATTTTTAGTAATTGTTCTATGGCTAATCCGAACGCAAACCCTAAATCAGCCCTCCCATCCCTTAACCCATGCAGTCTAGTCCTACAATGTCCCCTACGACAGCCTAACCTTTCCCCTTGCAGCCCAGTCCTAACCCACCCACATACTAACCCTGCCCCTACCCTCTCGTAGCTTAACCTATCTCCCTCCCTCTAACCATGTGTATTGTTGTAGCCTGGATGGAATGCTTTGAGGTGCTGGTGTAGGAGCCTGGTGGTGAAGCAGGTTACCTGCCCACAAGGCAGTGAAAGTTATCATTTAAATGAGGTTGTTGACAGGTCCATCTTAACAGCATTATGGGCACTCGGGCAAAGCCTTACAGTGAGGCCTCTACCTCTACGACCTCACCTCTCTGTGCTCCTCATAGCCGGATAAAGGGGGGTCAGTACCCAAGGCCCCCCTCTCTGAAAGGGCCCCCTACAGACATGGATTGGATCTCTGTTAGCAATCTGATCCATGGCACTACTCCCCCCATGGAAGCCATCACAGTCGCTGGCGCTGCAGAGCCAGCATGGGCTCTAGCAGCTAAATTCTGCAATATTCAGCCGTCATAGCCGCAGCCTGTGCTGGGAGTGACTGAAGTGCAGTGGTGTCATTAGGCAACCGCAGCTACAGTGGTGGCGGGGGGGGGAGCTGTAGCTGCAGGGGCACAGGAGTACGGCGGTGCAGTGCAGTGCCAGGCACCATCTGCCCCCTGGCTTCATGCCTGTTCATAGAGGCGCTCAGGATTCATATGTGTGGGTGGTGGCGGTAGCCAGACTCCGGAGGCAGGATGAATGACTGCTGCTGTGGCTGCTCTCACAGTATTCTCCACCTCTCATTGGATGCACAGAGCACTGAACTGGGAAGCCTCCAAGTAACAACTGGTTACCAGTGCGGGAGACAGTGACCTGACAAAAATGAATGCAGGTGAGTCTGCTTGCGCTGCTAGGTAGACTGCTGAGGGGAGGCTATTAAAGGTGCTGGGGTGAGGGGGAGTGCTGTAGTGAGTGTGGGAATACTGTGGGATGGTGTAAACGGGAGGAGTGATGTTTGAGTACAATGTGGGATAGACAATGCACTATGAAGGAGGTAGCAGGGGGTGTTGTGGAACGATAGTGAAGAGGTCATTGTCAACTTACCAACTGGCAATAGCGGGGTCAAATGAGACAGCTGTCCCTGGCACAGACTATGGGGCCCCAATGCATAGCTGTGGCAGGGATGTATTTTTTTCATATTTGCCACTTAGTGCTTGACACCCGCTCATAGATGTGCCAGCTAAACAATGGTTGTGGACAGACAGACCCTCCAGAGTCTAGAATACTAGAAATATAGTTGTAAAAGTATTAGTTGCGCCATTGCCAATACGAGAGCACCAGCGTTCTGTAAGCTGGAGCTGAAGCTCCTAGTGAAAGGTATGGATAGGAGGGTGGGCAGGGCAGCGCTCCAATGTGTCCAATTCTGCCAAACCGGCGCCATTTGGCAGGGGGTCCAAAATGTCTAATTACACCACTGCTGGCACGCAGGCTGCAAGAAAGGAAACGGGGGCCCAGCCACTGCAGCTAGCACGGGAGAGAGGGCAGGTGGGCTATACTACTTTCCCTTCCTTGCCTGCTTGCTGCTTGCGCAGAGTTTGGAAAAAGTTCAGTTTTTGGAATCACACCTACCCATACTCATACTGTACCCTGTAAATATGTAAAAATACTTTCGATAGAAATTGACTGTAGTCCATGCCCCTCTCACCCCTTCACCTCCCTCTCTTTTCTTCTTTTTGTTTGAGTTACTTTTTATTTTTTTGCAGTCTATTATTGGTCTCTTGTTAAAATTTTTACTTGGTCTGCTTACTAATATTGGGGGTCATGCAGGTGTGGTTAACCTGTAATACCAAGTGCAGAGTACCGATGTTCGGTACTTAGCTTGCACATGACCTATTCTACTTGGGTTCAAACAGGATCTGTGATGTCAGTGTTTGACAGTGTTCTGCTGCTCAAGCAGTGGGCGGCAACCATCTTCGTTTGTGATAACAGAGGAGTATCGCCTTTGATTAGGGGGTGGGATGAGATCGGGAATCTCTGTCGTAGGATGGAGGTTTCCTGGCATCTGCGGTGGCGGCTTGCGCGACAATGGGAGATGGGATGATAGGATCAGATGCTGCATCCCAGGCCATACTAGACATCTCCTACTACTCCTATTACTATGTAGCGATATCACTGCTGCTTGCTTGGAAGTAACTCCAACTAAACCTGAATGAGCCTCATTTCTTGGCAAATTGTAAAGAAAAACCATAAGTTCTAACAATATTTTATTTAAAAAATTTATCAAAAACTATAATATAAATAAGATATTGTATTTTGAGTGACTTCCCTCTGCATCATTTGTATTATATGCAAGTTACTAATGTCAGAAGATGGCAGTGGTGTACAAACTACTAATAACTGGAGAAAAATGATATTGTACACTCCTATTTGCATCTTTGTATAATGCATTTAAATTATATTCAAATATTTGTATTAGTTTTTCATTTTATTTATCTCCATAGTAATAGATATGTACAAAATGTTTACAGTGTATTACCCACATATTTCTAGCTGTATGGCCCTTATTCTGATTCGTGCGGTACGGCCCGCGTGCGGCCGTACCGCCGATGTTTTCCGTCTGCACATGCGCAGAGGTCAATCTGCGCATGTGCAGGCGAATTCGCCGCACATAGCGTTACTACGCCGCAAAGGGGGCGTATAGGGGAGTGAGAGGCTTCATGCCCTCATTTCCCTATGTATACGCCCCGCGTTTCATGGGCGTTCCCATGCAAACGCGGGGCGTACGCATGCTAATGAGGGCATGACGCAACTCATGGGGGCGGAAAGCTGACGTCGCCGGATGTCAGCTTTCAGCCCCCATACAAGCTACCACACGGACGATTGTCCGTGTGGTCTCAGCTTGCGGGAGCTGCCGCGGCGTGCGGACCTGCCTTCGATGGTCGACGACCATCGAATGCAGGGGGCAGCTCCCACCATGGTGGAGGCGTAGCCTCCACCATTTTTATGCGGATCGCCAGCCGTCCGTGTACGGACGGCCGTGGCGATCCGTAGGGTGGGCGGGGATTCGTCTGGTGCGGTCGGAGCCGCATATGCGGCTCGACCGCACCAACCAGAATAAGGGCCTATACTTTGTATTTGTTATGACTATACCCTGCTTGTGAACATTGGCAAATCCAATATCTAATTTGTATGAAACGATCATATAAGCTCGCTCATTTTAGCTTGTCACCTCTTATTTCTTGCTAAGTCTACGTAGCAGACAAGGAAATAGGGGTGTATTTTGATGTGAATTCTATATGACACATCTAGATCCTCTCTTCTTTAATAGCCCTGGAGAGTTAATTCCCATCTATTCTGTTCCATTACTACATTAGGTGGACCTTTCTAAGTTTTAGTAATCTTCACTGACCTTCCCAGGTGAGAACCTGAAATTGATTTTCACAAAGTGTCACCTGGGCTGTAATTGGTTCAGACTTGCATCTGTCTAAGTTAAGATACGTATTCATCACGCCCAGTGGGGCAATGTGAGCAGCATAGGGATTAATACTGTGAAAAGCAGTAAATATGTTAATTCCATGAGATTTCAAATGCTTTTATACAGGATTCCACTAGTTTTTTTTTTGTTTTTTTTTCAAAAGAAAAAAAATCTTAATATTTATACTCTGATGCTATCACAATATCAATTTACTCCAAAGTGAAAAATACTGTCTATAAAATGTATTATGAACATGGTGTTCATTTTGCTATAAGTCTTATTTATGTTTTATATGTGCATTGTATACACTGTTGCACATTCCTGTATAAAAAGCTCAGTTATGGCTCCCATGTATCCGCTACATATTGCTGCTATCTGCCGATCCTCTGACAGCCTTTTTTGGGAAATTGGGAATATGAAACATGTTTAAAATTCCGTATTCCCCATCTGCAGCAAAAATGGCAGGGATCAGAAAATCAGGGATTTTTAACACGGTTTATTTCCCAGAGACCCCGATGGACAGCTGATCATGGATGGCCATCAGCAGATCGGGGAACTGGTTTCCAGAAGTGTGGGGCCTTTACTCTGAAACCTCAGGATATATATATATATATATCATTTTTTTAGGACTTTATTTTAGAAAGTTTGCAGAGCGCCGAACCTGGAAGTAGCGGGCGGCCATTCTGCCGCCATGAAACTTAACAAGTACAGACTCTCCTTAGAAGCACCAACCCCATCAGACTAGGCTGAGTCATGTTCTCATCATTACAGGTGGATTTCACAATGTGGCTTCCCCTGTTATAGAGTGATCCTGCACAGACATTCTAGCCTGGTGTTAACTTGAAGTGTAGCAGGTGGAAACACTGGTGGTCCCGCTGATCTGGCCTAACCAGAGCAAATGCAGATAATATACTGCACCTGAGCTATCAGATTCCTACTGATGGTGTAATGGTTAGCATTACTGCCTCACAGTGCTGAGGTCATGGGTTCGATACCCACCATGACCCTAACTGTGCGGAGTTTGTATATTCTCCCCGTGCTTGCGTGGATTTCCGCCAGGTACTCCGATTTCCTCCCACAGTCCAAAAATATACTGGTAGGTCAATTGGATCCCAACAAATTAACCCTAGAATGTCTGTGTGTGTGTGTACATGTGGTAGGGAATATAGATTGTAAGCTCCACTGGGGCAGGGACTGATGTGAGTGTTCATATACAGAATTCTCTGTACAGCGCTCCAGAATATGTGTGCGCTATATAAGAAACTGTTAATACATAAATAAATACTTACCATCATGGAGATACCATAAAGTAAGCCAAAAGGGCAGGTCATATGATTTATCATTTCAGACCTACTACCAAGTGCAAAATACCAACCATTATATACCAGCAGTGATGGTTGGCTCTACAACTGGTGCTAAAAACACTGTCATTATGTCTCCATCTGCCTATTTCCTGGAATAAGGGAGGCTGTACTACTCTCCCGTGAGGATATGGAACAAGTATGCTGAGATTAGAAGACCGTGTCACTGCACCAGGTTTTAGACTGCTCTAGTATATTACATGACATAGCCTGAACATAACACAATGTTCTCTACTCTTCCGATAAATATTGTTATGAGGAAACGGACGTCTATTGGTCTTAAATTTTAGTCACATCACAAACTGGTCTCTGGGACGAGCTTGTTAGAGAAAAGGAGAGAGGCTGGAAATGACATAATTCTTCTATAAATTGCCTGTTAGCTCTGCGCCTTTCAATTTAAAAATAATATTTAGTCTGACAATTGAGATAGAACGCACTAAAACATAATGCAATGCCAGCCAGTCATTTTGTTCTTCCGATGAGCTGTTGTTTACACAGTAATTACCCGTGGGCAGTTAGCTACTGAGCATGCAGCACAGAAGATCACAGCGTAGGTCAGAAAAGTCACTATTTGTAGATGTAAGGCTGCTGAGCCTGTAGATGAATAGAATGGATTTTTTTTCTAGCTAATTCTATACATCTATTCCATACAGATAACGCATGACGTCAATCCGCAAGCTATGAATGTCTTTTTTAGTTCCTTTTGCGCAAACTGCTGGGATTTGACCCTCTGCTACTGTGTTTTGCCTAGCAATCACTTTCTCACCCACTGCGTTTAAAAATAAACCCCTTATTTCTGTAGGAATCACATTAAAAAATAAACTATTTCCTTTTTTTAAAAGCAGTGCTTTTCATGTTTCCGTTATTTTTAACTCCTTACTTGCCAGGGATCTGTGTGACAGAGCCTAAGTGCCTACAGCTGCGATACTCCTACGTTCCTTTTATGTATTTTTCTTTTGTCAATGCCAGGATGCCGAGTGAGGAGATGGAACAATAATCTACTTATAGGGATATACCAGGTAGTAGACATAATGACAGTACTGTATGAAGAGAAATATGAATTAACATACAGGAAAAAGTAAATTTATAATCCATATTAAACATATACTATATACAACTTTGTGAAGTGGTTACGTTGAAAAAAAAAATATATTGTCTATTCACAATTTTGCAATCTTCTACCTTAATCATAGTTACCAACACCTACTTTATATAATATAATGCTGTCATGTGTCTGAAATGCGCAGTGAGCTGGATTCCCCCCATACCCGCTGACTCTTGGTGATGGTGATGAGAGGAGAGGAGGCAAGGACCTTTAATTATAGTGCTGAGGGTACAAGAGTTGGGGGGAGCTGAAGTGACCTGATCCAATTTACTAACATTAAGTATTTTCCAAAGTCCCTTTGATGTTGATCTTTGCACACACAATATGAAGAGAGGTAGGCGTGGCCATCAACATTTGCATAATGTACAGCGGCCCAATTATCTACAACAGGGTGAGGCCACACATTTGGCCTTACACACTCTATGTCTGGACTTCAAAGATCTCCTGGTGGCCCTGGAGACCTAGTCTCAGCTTGAAATCTATTGTATAAGCATATACCCATGCTTACTGACGTTCATTCTTAAGTGTGTATGCATTGACAAGCATGATAAATAGAGGATGGCTGGCATAGTTAACTTTGGTGCTCAAGTAGCTCATCTATAAACAATAGTTTAGGATGGTGCTGTATGGAATACAGGGACCTTTTTTCTATCAATGGATGAAAACCTGTTCTGCTGGAGACAATAGGTTTGTTGTTATTTTGGCCTTAGGAATTCATTTTAAGGATACATAACAAAAAGCCAGTTTTCATCTGGGATAGTGTTTCTCACTATTTATCAAGCCCTACCTGCCGGTAAAGATGATTGCCAGTATCCCCAGTCATGGACTTCACTGGCTACCTATGGTGAAACTTAGCAAATCACTGCGCGATTAGGCCTATATCTTACTGTACTTGTTTCTTCCTCCGATCACTATATCCTATCAGGGCCCAGGTTTGTCTGAGGGGCACGGCAGGTGCCTGGTCCACCTGTTAAAGAGTAGAAATGCCCTGTTTGGCCATATCTCACAGATTTCATCACACTCCTATCACACAGGCCCCAGTTCAACCCTTTCTAATGGCATGGAGTCTAGGATGTGATGTCAACTTATTCCTTAAAATTCAAGACATGAATAGTACAGGTTCTGTGGCTGTCTGCATGGAACCCAATTAAATGTATACCTCTCACCATCTTAACCCTTCGAGTGTCAACATCTCTGTGAGAGATTGCACAAAATATCTGCTTAAAATGCCAGCCTTGCTCACATTTGTTATATAATTTCAAATAAAAAAAAGTATTAAAAAAGATAAGATTTCCTATATATTGTAAGGTAAACATTACAGGTCATTACGGTGAATAAAAATGTTTGCTTGGCAACTTTTTACACTTAGAGTATTTTGACAAATTCACATGGCACTCAAAGGGTTAATGGCTGGTGCATTATTTGTTTGTGGGCCTGTTACACTTGCAGGAACAATGTAAGCTTACACCACTAGTAATTTGTGGGGTAATTGTCAGCTCTTCGGAGCAACTGTCCTGCAATTAGTGCAAACTAGAAATGTTATGGTACTTAAGTATTCAATGAGGCAACTCGCTGCGAGCTGGATACTTAACTAACAGTTGCCAATAAATATACAGATGGAGCCTTCTTCATCCTTGCCCAGCGCCCGCCAGATCTCCTTCTCTGGCGAGCGCCGGCGATAGGGACTCTGGCGACGGCGGTGCATTGGGTCCCTGACTGTCTCCGCCTCAGGGAGACGAGCAGGGTTAGGGGGGGAGTCGTGGCGGCGAGGGGGACCGGCGGCGATGGCGGGGGAGACAACGGGGACCCGCAGCAAGCTCCATTGCCACGGCGCGCGCGCCCCTGGTGGGAGCCGGCCGCTGGTGGGGGCTGGCGACAGAATCGGCAGCCACTGCAAGGATGAGCCAGGCTACATCTGAATATATAATAACTGTTTGGGAACCTATTACGGCTACTGCAAAAGGGATACGGTCATTGGGTCACCAGCATGTTGGTTGACAGTCATTAGGTCGACACCATTAGGTTGACATGCATTTAGGTAGACATGAGTCTAGGTCGACATGCAGGAAGGTCGACATGAGTCTAGGTCGACATGGGTTTGGTCGCCAGGGTCATTAGGTCGACATGGGTTAGGTCTCACTTACCTAAAAAGGGGCGTATGAGCCCCGAAACCTCAATGTCCAGCATTTTTTTATTAAATGCCTTATTGAGATTTTTCTACAATTATCCTCTGAGTGCCACTGCCTGTCTTTCTTCAGCATCTGTTTTCCTGATGGCACAGAGGCACTAAATTTGCTGGGAGAGTGCCAGCCCGCCAGCAATCTGTATTTATATAAATTTATTTATTTACACATACATACTCTGGAGTATTTATATTGGATGCATTGTATGTGGTGCTAAATATTTAGCCCCAGAGTCCCGCTTTCACAGCACATTACTACTAATGTGTAGAGTTGAGGGGGCCTAGATGGAGTCTGTACATGGGGATGCAGCTTAAATCCCGTTGGTCGGGATCCCAGCGTTCAGAATCCCGACGCTGGAATCCTGACCGCCGAAATCCCGACACTTTCTCCCTCCGTGGGTGTCCACGACACCTCTGGAGGGAGAATAAATTAGCGTGCTGAGCTTAGCGAGGCACCGGGCCCGCTGCGTGGCGAGCGCAGCGAGCCCGCAAGGGGGGGCGAACCATGTCCCTTGTCGGGATTTCGGTGGTCGGGATTCCGGCGTCGGGATTTTGAACGCCGGGATCCTGACCGCCCGGATTTCATACTGAATCCTGTACATGGTGTGTGCGTGTGTGTGTGTGTGCGTGTGTGTGTCTGTGTGTACTATATCTATCTATCTATCTATCTATCTATCAATCTAGTTCTCTGCTTTACAAGATATATATACTGTATATATAAAAACATCTTTGGATGTGCCAGGGCCCAATAATAACCCTCCGAAGACTTTCATTTACACCATATTGTTTGCCTTATTGCTAGGAAATTCAGGTGCTTTATCATTTTTGCTGAAACACCTGGTCCCTATCCCCTAGATATCACGCTCTCTATGTGACAGGAATATACTGAGCTATGGCTTTTATATCCTGACAGGCCGAGGTGATAACTCTTTTGAGACTTAAGCCTTTCGCCTATTGATGAGTTCCATTTTTTGCTAATGCTTTTTCTCTGCTTTCTCCTAACAGCCCCCTGACTGTGGAGAAGGGCCTGGAATTATTAAATGAAGTGGCGGTGCTCCTGAAAGAGCAGATGGATGTGTTCAGTGATGTCAGGTAGGTTGCATTCTGAATTCGGAATTCATTTTTGATTAGGTGAAAATAAAGTCGTAAGCTTTCCAATGCCACAAGTACCTGGTAACTGTGTACTGCAATTGTGTACAATTGCTAAATTTAAACAAGATCATAGTGTGTGGATATAGGCTCAGATAAATTAGGAGACACGAGGCAGTTTTTGAGGTATATTTTAATGAAGAGAGATAGGTACTTTAATATTCTATTTGATGAATAATGCTCTATCATTTACAGACTGTTCCTTTTCCAGTGGAAACTTCGGCAATTTTCAGACATTTGGCTGAATTTCGCACTACAGTGGTATAATACTGGGTAACGTGCCTGGTTGTATGAGATTGAAGTGTTATTCAAAACATTTACAATCTAGATAAGAAGATTAATAAACTGTTGCTGTATCAATAGGTACAGTATTTGTGCAGCTAAGCAAAACCTTATGACACTGCAATGCAGTGGTGGAACTGGTGAGAGGTGGGTCCAAGTGCAGCAAAATGCTCTATGCTCCCCATGCTGAACCCCAAGTTAGAGACTTTTTGTGCACACAAAATACCTGAAAGGGGCTTTAACTTATGGTGAAAGGGGCCTGGCCTTGCAGCAAGTAGAATCATTCTACTTGCCATTCCCTGTAGGAGATAAAGGTCCTCTGGAGATTGGTCCGCTGCTATTAACCCCGGATGAACAGATATCCATCTTTTATTTTGGGAAAGGTACCAGCCCAACAGGGATTGGCTTAATAGACATACCTAAAACGTCTGTGGTGTTATTTATATAATCACAGAAATTAATTTCTATAAAAAAAAAACCTTTTTTGAGAACCTTTTTGTGTAATCTAAGATCAGAAATATTTCTATATTTCCCCCCAAAAAAGGGATTTTTCCAAGGACTCCTTGAGAATCTACCTTTGCTGAAAGATTGTAAAATTGTTCCCCTGATGAAGTCTGTCTAGACGAAACGCGGCGTTTCCATAATGCTGTAATACCTGTGACTCATTGCAGGATCAAAATAAACAATTATTGGATGATTTTTTTCTCTCTGCCTCACTGAAATTGGATCATTATACTGTGTATTTAAATTATAGGTGCCATATCACTATTGGGTAATATTTTGTGGTTTTCTGTTCCCTAACCCTGAGAGAACATTGTGGTAGGGCAGCCAATATTATATCAATTGCTCCTTATAATTTTAAGCACGTAGTTGATTAATATATATATATGTTTGTTTTTCCTGGATTCATATTTATCTTATTACAAATGCAGTGATTGTGCAGTGATGGTACAACCGAGCTTCTAGTCCCATGCATGCATAAGACACGTATACACATGCTCAGTAGAGCAGGACATGAGGCTGCAGAGAGATAAGAAACTTGTTATTTCCTTGAGAGCGTTTGCTTTTTGGCTTTTCCTATCCAGGTGATAAGTCATTTATCCCTTTTTGAGATCAGAAAATATTCATAAATTGCTATATATATTTTTTATTTTATTTTCACGATAAGCTCAATTCAATAAATAGTATATTGAATCTTGTTGAGGCGTAACTACATGTGCTCCTGTGTTAGGGAAATGGTGTGCGTAGGCTGCTGCTAAACGTTGTGTATCAGTTTAATATATACCTCGTTTAACCTAGATTGTTATCCTGGATTTTCATAGGACCTTATTCTGGTAGAATTCGCAGCCTTGCGAGTCTACCAGACGCTGCCCTGTGAATACCGATACGTATGTCCCCTTCGCACGCCGAATTCGCACACACGGGCTGTGAATGGATTTTCAACATTAACATCCATTCGCAGGCTGTGGGGGAACACTCACATCATTTGATGGTCGCCGACCATCGAATGATGTGGAAGGCACATGCATATCTAAGGTTACTCTGAGGTAACCTTAGATGTGCGTGAGCATTCAGAAGGAAGTAGGTGGGCAGCTGACATCCGGTGATGTCAGCTGCCTGCCCCCAGAACCCACGTCACCAGGCGATTTACATGGGAACGCCCAGCATTTTCACGGCTGCAGTCTGTTCACCACAGCGTGGCGAGCGCAGCGAGCCCGCAAGGGGCTTAGTTGCTTAGTTGCGCTCACCATGCTGTCTGTCTCCGGGCAGTTGGGATCCCGACATCGGGATAATGACTGTCGGGATCCCGACGTCGGGATAATGACTGTCGGGATCCCGACTGTCGGAGTCCTGTACCACACCCGGAATGCTGCTGTGATGGGGGAGGGTGCGTTGGCCATGTTAATTTTGCGGGCTGAAATTAACACCTGAACAGATAACCCAAGGGGATATTTGCCCTGTATTTAAATCTGTGCCCAGTGGAGCACAAGCTCAGAGGGTTAAACAACCAGAGCCCGCGTGGGCAGCTGCTCTGGGTAAGTCTGTGACTGCATTAGTGCAAGTTTTAAACAGGCAGAGAGATGATTTGGTGAGATCTCCCAGGTCATTGCCATCCCCGCAACCTTCTACTGGTTCTATTCCACCCTCACAAGGGGAACCTTCTTTCTTACAAGTAATGCAGGACACTGCTCATGGTATGCATATGTTTAATGCCCTCATGGAGCAGTTTACAAAAGAGTCTGAGGGTTTTTCCAGACATTCTTTGTCGTCCCTCCTATCCTGAATATGGACTCAGAAGAGGAAGGAGAGTGTGGGGCAGATGTGTCCTTGGATCAAAGGGAAGAGATGGAAATTTCTGTCCCTGGTATTGAAGATTTAATTGTGGCTGTAAAACAGGCATTACATTTATCTGAAGTGGATAAGACTCAGATGAAGGGAGTTTTTAAGAGACAGCGTAGAGACGCAGTCACCTTTCGCTCGGATAAGGGCATGCAGGATTTGCTAGGCAGGGCATGGAAAACACCTGATAAGAGAATCCTTATGCCAAAAAGGTTTGTGAGCCTGTACCCCATGCCGGAAGAGCATGTAAAGTTGTGGGAAAAGGTCCCTCTGGTAGATGCCCCGGTCGCAAGGCTTTCTAAAGCAATTGTTTTACCTGTGCAAGGGAGTACCGCATGTAAGGCCCCGGTTGACAAAAAGCTAGAGAGTTGTTTGAAGGCAATGTTTGAAGGTGATGGTTTTACACTTAGACCCATTATTGCTTCTGCATGGGATTCCAAGGCCATGATAGCGTGGGCAAATAACCTGTGCTCTTTACTGCAGCCAGATTCTGAAGCCTTGCTTTAGCTGAAAAGCTGAAAGTGGCGGCAGAATACACATGTGAGGCTGGTGAAGAGGCAGTCAAAATGGCTTCAAAAGTGTCGGCCATTTCAGTGAACGCAAGGAGAGCTTTGTGGCTTAAGGCATGGGATGCCGACAAAGAGTCTTTGGCTTTTAAGGGAGAGTTACGGTTTGGTTCAGAATTGGAATCCATCAATAAACAGGCAACAGGAGGTAAAATTACATTTATTCCTACACCAGCAGCCAAACAAGGTTCATCCAGGTTTGCTGCCTTTCGGTCTTCGTTTCGGGGTGCGTCCGCCAGGGGACAGTCCAGCAGAGGTAGATTTGTTGCTGGAAAAGGAAAAACTCCAAAATCCTGTTTTGGTGCCTTTACAAAAAAGCAGGGTGAGGAGAAGCCCTCAGTATGAGGGGAAGGAGGCTCCCCATTCTGTAATCAGGGTGGGGGGTCGCTTATTGCAGTTCCGGGACTCGTGGGCCTTATCAGGTCAGGATTCTTGGGTTCTCAATGTGTTTTCCCAGGGCTACAGGATAAACCTGAAGGGAGTTCCTCCAAAAAAGTTTTTACCAACACCTTTACCCAGAGAGGCACGCCTAAGAGAAGCCCTTTTGGGGGCGGTGAAGTCTCTCCTGGAAATCGGCGTGTTGGTTCCGGTACCGAGAGAGGAAAGAAAGAAGGGGTTTTACTCCATTCTTTTCTTAGTGCCAAAGCCAGACAATTCATTAAGACCAATTCTGAATTTGAAGTCCCTGAATCTCCACTGTCCATATTTTAGGTCAAACTACCTATGATCCATGCCCAAATCACTAATCAACCAATCACCAACGTGCAGCCAGGAATCAGTCTGGTTTGATGAATTACCAATTTAGTTCAGTACTGTAGCTTGAAAATCTCTACGTTAAAGTGCCACTTTATAAATACCGTATATACTGCAGGACGTTTAAATATCATTTGTGATAATGAACATTTCTTGTTTGGTTTATCATCTGTGCAAATAGTTACATTATAAAAAATATGATATAAAATATGGTACTTGTTTCCTAGCACGGCGCCCCCGATTTCCATCGCAGTGCATCGCATCGCATGCAATATAGCGGCATGCGATGCATGCGATGCAATGCGATTTTTAATTGTACAAGCACCCTGATGGGTGCTTACAATGTTAAATGCACCCCCATTGTCAACGCCACCCCCACTATCAATGCCAACCCGAAGCGTGGCGAGCACAGTGAGCCCGCGAGGGGCGGCGGTACGCGTCCTCCGACCTTTTCATACCCCCACTATCCACCTCGGCATGGAGTTGATTTTAGATAGTGTGGCGAGCGCACCGAGCCCGAAGCATGGTGCGCTCGCCATGCTTCTGGCTCGGTGCGCTCGCCACACTATTGCCACACTATCTATGATCGAGCCCCGCGAGGGGACGCGGATTACTTAACATGTATTCCGCGTGCGCTCGCCATGCTTCGGGCTCGGTGGCTTGCTGCGCTCGCCACACTATCTAAAAACAACTCCACGCCGACGTGGATAGTGGGGGTATGAAAAGGTCGGAGGACGAGTACCGCCGCCCTTCGCGGGCTCGCTATGCTTGCCACGCTTCGGGTTGGCGTTGACAATGGGGGTGCATTTAACATTGTAAGCACCTATCAGGGTGGTTGTACAATTTAAAATCGCATCGCATGCCATTTGCTGGCTTGCGATGCTATGCGATATTTAATTGTACATTCCGGGTCATTTACCCGAATATCGCATCGCATACCATCGCATACCTTATGGCATGGTATGCGTTGGGCGCCGTGCTAGGAAACAAGTACCAATATTATTTGTACAAGTTTCTTACAAAAATGTATCAATTATTTAGAAATAAAAAAAGAACTTGTAGACAATATTTGATTAAATCAAAATACATAATTATTTAAAGAGATGTTATGTTTTTCATGTTTATATGTACAATGAAATGATCTTGGGGATTAAAGATCAAAATACCAAGAAATATAATTTGTGACTTGAAACTCATATTACTGACAGTGTGATACATTAGGGAACACATACTGTATAAATAGGATAAAAATGGCAAGCTATGCATTCATATGTGTCTGACTTTTATTATTGCATCTCAAATGCTATTATACACAATAATCTCATTTAGAGCCATAATAATCTGCCCAATCCAATGGTTAATACTTTTTTAGCCTATGGCTAAACAGAGAATAGCACTGTCACTGTATCACTGTAATAATACAGCATTAAAAACTTCCACACATCCCGAAGGCAGGCAAGATGCAGTAAAATGAATGATGTAATATTACAAAACGAAAAAAATCTCACCCAAATAGTTGGGCTGAAATAAGAACACAGTCTATATTATGTACCATGTGACAATGAGAAAAAATGACTAGTGTGCTGTTCTAACAATATACTGGTAAATATTTTGAAATTTATCAGAAAAAAAAAATTGTTGGGAATAATTTTGCAATAATACGTCTATGATTGATGAACGATGTGTGTTGTTATTATACTTTCCGTTATGGGCGCCACCTATAGTACTTATGCCAGAAATATGATCAGATGCAAAAAATGTACACCGTTATTGTAGAATCTTGAAGACTAGTAAAATTATTGTTTAAAAGCTTTGAACTATAGTATCAATCATTTACATCAGTTGGAATGGGGCACACTAAAATACTGGGGAACCCATGGGCAGCTTCTGTATGTCCCCAACACCCATCTCTAGTTAGCAGTAGACCCTAAGCACTAGGGCCACTTGTAAATCCTACCACTGTGTACAAGTGTCTAGCTGCCATTTTCCTGGTGATTATACTGTTGTGCATGAGCAGAATGCGGGGTCAATGGGGATTTCTTCTATTAAACTGCTGCCACAGATTCAGTAATCCGGAGTGGTAAGTATTGGAGAATTGGGTGCAGGGTGTAGGCTGTACTAGGGGCCAGTGTGCACTACGCTCCCTGCATCCATTATAGATACGCAATGGGTATAGATTTAGACCAACCATATATATATATATATCTCCAAGGGGACTGGCATCAAATCCACTGCTCAAACGCTGATGTTCCTGTGCTGGGTGCCTCTGCTATGAAATTCAATACACACTGGGGGAGGCGTGGCACTCTTAGCTAGAGAGTGCCACGCCTCCCCCAGTGTGTATATATGGCAATTGAGGATCTGAGGCAATAACCAGCCAATGCTTTTTAGTAATGGTGTTAATAATGGGAGATGCGGCATTATATTTGTTAACCCATGGTAATTTAGAATATTTTTGTTGCAATGGTTCCCTTTTCTTTAGGAGAGAGGCTTGGTCAGATTGTAACACTTTGTTTAGGGCCCCTCCCCCTAAACACTTTGTTTTTAGCAATAATCAGATCTGCCTCTAAATAGCCTCGTGATTTAAATTTCTCAATGAGACTGTCAATTTGGAGAACTGCAGTGGCACGGTCACTATTGATTCGCAGAATGCAGATCATCTGCGAGTAAGGCAGACCGCGTTTGAGACCAGACGGGTGGCAACTGGACGAGAACAAAGGAAGATTCCTATCCGTGGGCTTCTTAAACAGAGTGGTGTTAAGACCATTGGCACCTAAAGAGACAGTTACATCTAAAAAATTCATGGTTTCCTGGCTAAGGGAAAATGTGAATTTGATAGGACAACTGGATGCATTGTGTTGAGCAACCAAGACAGAAAATTACTCCTGACTGGAGGACCAGATAATAAAAATGTTATCTCGTAGTGACCTAAAAACACAATATTATCCATTACAGTAATATGGTTATAAAAAAATATCATCTTCAATCGCATACATAACGATATTGGCGTAGCTCGGAGCTGCGCTAGAACCCATCGCGCAGCCCCGAGCTTGCCTGTAGAATTGACCATCATACAGAAAGAAAATGTTGGTAAGTACCAATTCTAACAGGTCAATGATGACATTGATCTGGTCAAGGGAAAAAGTGCTTTTGTGCATGAGAAACCGTCTGGTGGCTTGGAGGCCAAAGGCAAGGGGGATTGAGGAATATAAACTTACTACATCGAGTCCAATCAGCCAGCTGTTTTCAGGAATGGAATGCAGTCTTTTAAGTTTTGACAAGAAGGACCCATTGTCCAAAAGATAGCTTTTTTTGCGTTGGACCAGCGGTTGCAGTATTGAGTCCAGAAAGATGGCTGTAGGTTGGAAGAGGGAATCAGGGGCAGCGATGATGGGTCGCCCTGGGGGATTTACCAAGCTTTTATGAATTTTGTAAAGGGTATAAAACAGGGGTACCAATGGATATTCAGGGATTAAAAAAATCGCTGGTAGCTTGTGTCATGAGCCCAACTTGTACTACTTGCTTCAGCAGTGAAAAAAATGGAAGCACCACACTGTTTTTTTTAAGATACTCGTAAACAGTGTGGTGCTTCCATTTTTTTCACATTTCAATTCACTCTGCTTTGTTCCCCTAGGGGTGCAAGGCAGAGTTAAAACCAGTGGATGTGGAGACACCAAAACTCCAGAAGCCCGTAGCTTTATGGGAAATGTATTTTTTTATACAGGGTTGCCGACTTTTACAATCTCCGCTCCGGGAGAATCCCGGTGAGGAGACTGTCAACATCACTTCTGGGGGCGGGGCCTGATGGAGGCATCATCAGTCCCTGCCCCCAGTAATGCAAATACCGTAATACGCGGGTCTCCAATGAGGAGGCGAGGCTAAATATGCACGATTTGCATATTTAGCCCCGCCCCTTCCACCGAAATGCCGCAAATCGCGGCAATTTAACGCTTCCGCCACCACAAGGTACATGATGGGGGAAGGCGGCAGCCGGAATCCGGGAGGGTTGCCCCCCCCCCCCCCCCCGATTTTTGGGATCCTCCCGGCCATTCCGGGAGGGTTGGCAACCCTGTTTTAAAATATATATATTTTTCAATTAATATGCGTATTTTTGGTTTATTTTTTGTCAAACACAGTGATCTTTACCATTTTATAGCCAACAATCATAATTGTGACTCTTTAAAATCAATGTTATTGAGCAGATGATTACCATTATATTTTTGCGCATTGCCTTTTGTAGTCGCTTGCAATGATAAACATACCTCATATGATGTCTTAAGTTGCAAAATGTAAGTCTGATACCTAGGATACAAATTGTTACTAGTAACAAATACATCTGATCTCATTTTATACAGCCGAATTATGCTTTACCTTCCCTATTACATGTCATTACATATGGCAGTTAAATTGATTAAAATAGATAAACTATATGTTAAAGAAATACTAGTTCTTCTTAATATGTTTTGTTAATGGTTATGTTGCTGTCAAATCATATCCATTATTTCTTATTACATCATTAAAGACCATTAAAACGACATTAGCATGCTCATGTAATTATGCAAGCCGACTTAAAATGAGTGTGGTTATGATTTGATCATCTAATTATGGGGCCACTGTATAGCCTGTGGTGATTGATAGCGGATGAGATCTGAAGTCATGTAGGTGTTGGCACTAGTATTCATGGCCATTAAACAAAATATATTCTCTAAAGCATTTTTATAGGATATGATATTTGGGCATGATAGTCAGCTGGCCTTTAAATCGCAATTAAATAAATTCCCTTCACCAAACGTGTAATGTCCATAAAAGTGCCATAGTGGAAAAAAAGGAATATGGTATAATATAATATGTATCACTTTTGGATAGGATCCTTTTAAGATGATAAACTACTGCCTGTAGACTTAATGATGGAGTTAAATTCAGTTTGCAATGATTGATTGAAATTGATGTTGTGCATCTGTCCTTGCAAGACAGAAATCTGTGGTTCCCGAGGTGTCACAGAAGCAGGCACAGGCAGTGCCTCTGTTTTTAGAGATGGACCAGTTCTGTCATTCATTTTTATGACTTGTCCTTCTCCTGTTAAGTACAGCTCTATTTATATTTTATTATTTAATAAATATCATAATCAATAAGTATCTAAATATATTGTACTGGCAAGACAATGTACAAACATTTCAAGTATATTTAAATGAATACTAAAACTAAAATATAAGTTCCTCTATCTATAAAACTCTGCATTCATAAATATATTTAGGCATAAGGTTCCATTCATTAAAAGAACTGGAGATAAAGAAAGATCTATTGACTAATTTATATTGCTTTTTGTTATTATTAGTTTTTGCAATTGGTGAATAAAGATGGCTGTTTCTTTGAATCCTTTCATAGAATTACCGAGAGAGGGTCTAGAAAAACAGTGCTCTAAAAATCACAACTTAACGTTAAAATATATTCTCATTGTTATAAACTACTAAGGGGGATTTCAATTATGTGATGGATTTTGCGAGTCCAAAAATTGGTGCTTTTCGACATTTTAAGGAAGTATTTACATCTGACCTATTTAATTAAAGTGACAATTTTTGTAACTGTCAAAAAATCCAAATTAGAATTACTCACCAATCCACGTGTTTTTGTTGAAACTGCGGCTGTTTTTCTTTTTTAGTCATGTTTTGTTGATGCAATTTCAACATGTTTCGGTTGAAAACAGCTTCAATTGAATATTAAAATCCCCCTTTTTTTTTGGCTAGACAAAAAAAACAGACTTAATTGAATACCCCCTTATGACTTTTATATATGTTGTATAATGCATAGGGAAGCTTGTACATGTGTAATTACAATTGTTAATAGTTATATTCTTTCCTAAGCCTACTTGTATTTTAAATTAATGGTCCATTAAGAACATTACATAGTAACATGCAGATTTGCAAATAATTAGCACCAGCAATCAATTCATAAATAAGTAAAATGTTTTTAAAAATACACTAATTATTCTAAAATACAAACACATGCGGCAGACAGTGCATCATTAGCTGTGCTCACAGACTTACAATTACATATGACTATGGCATGGCTGTAGGCAGGCAATAGGAATGGCTCATTACTTCATCGGGGCACAGTTCTACTGCCTAGTTCAAAGAAAAATTGTTCCATCCATATTTTATAAGAACTGAATTATAAAATGAAGAACTTTTGATGTGCAGGTGTAGCTTGTATACACCAGCAACCAAACTTCAGGGGTTGTGTTTGAATATAGTAAATGAAATGACTATAAGCCCTGGTATATACTTAAGCCTTCGATCCGCATTACACAAGCAGTGTTTTTTCATATTTGGTCATCCACCAAGACACTCGTAATTCTTTAGTTTGAAATCCAATCCTTTTAAATTGACATTTCCATAGCATAAGCGTTATATTACTTTGAAACAAAAAGTGAGAACACCTGTCCAAATTTATTAGAGTATACTGCAGGTCCTTGTTATGGTCAAAAGGAAATAGCCGAGTTTTAATGCCACAGATGTTAACCAATTACAGCGGTCGGCTGTAACCTTCTGCCACAAATGCCCTATTTATGATTCCAAACTGTTTGGATTTTGTCTTTGCAAGTATGAAGAGTGGAATGCACATGCAATCTGTGTTTTGGTAGGCTCATTAATTTTAAGAATGCATCTATTCAATACACATTGCTAAGAACTATATATCTGGTGGCCGAGGGTCGCGTACAGGCTTTATAGTGGTTCCTTGTTTTGTGACCTGTTTCTGTCACACCAAAAAAACAAACAAACAAACAAACAACTGTACCTTTAGAACTTTGCTTTTGTTTTGTAATGATTGATGTATTTGTAAAAACCTGACTTAAAAACTAAACAAAAAACATAATGGGAGCATGGCTTTAAAGAAATAGTAATGGCCGTTCCTCCAAGCCAGATAACACTGAGAAGCACTTTTTGGAACTCAACAAGTGTGCATTGGTGTCCCCCATCATCCTAATCTCAAAACATTTCTCAAGTATAAATAATAATTTCTTGGCTTGTGTCAAAGATAAAACCATTCATGGATCAGTTGAAGATAAAGTGCAGAAACCCAGTACTAGTGCAGTGGCTTTTGCAGTCATGATAGTTTAACATTTACTAAAGCCTGTGGTCAAAAGGAAAGAACAACCCCTGCACTAGAGTATGGGAAGCAGGTTTAGCAACAAATAGCTAATTAATGTTTCAGCATCTGTATCAAAGATTTCTTATGGAGATAAAGTTGAAAGAGATAAAGGGAAATATTTAATAATAATAGAAGCCAGAAGCGCTGTGCAGGGAGACCAGACAGCATCTCCCTGCGCACAGGACGCTGACAGGATGCACTTCTGTCCTGCTGCGCTCTCAATGTGAGGATTCAGAAAGAATCCTCACATTGTTTCTGCCCTAACTAAGTGTAAAATTAAGAAAATAAAAAACACCTAGCTATCTCTTTTCTGGCTGCTTCACGCAGCCTGTTCAGCATAGCACCCACTCCTGTGGGCATCTAAACTAAACTGAGGAATGCTGGGATGCAGAAGGGAGGAGTCTGCCTTTCTTAAAGTTTAGCATAGGTGCCTGGCTCCTTTGGACCCCTCCTACATCCCAAGGTCAACCAGCGTCACCAGGATAGATAAAAGAGAAATAATCGTCAACTACTGTAACTTCAGAACAGTAACTCCAAAAATGGAAGTACATGCAGGGTTGTTAAGAGAGGTTGGTGACCATGTGCAGTCTCCTTCAGGGCCCACTCCTTTCTAGCGGTCAGCACAGTTTCTGAATGCTAAGGAGACCCTATCGATGTGACAGAAACTAGTGTGCATATGCAGGACTCTGGGAAAATGGCATGATGGCATTTTCTGATGATTTTTGCAGCACTAGTATAATTGTTGCTGGGCTCCGGGGGGGTCAAGAAATAGGTGCAGGGTGTGCAATGTGCAACCCTGGACTTAGGCCCAATGTGCTGCACATCTTGCACCAACTATAGATAAGCTGCTGTGGACCGGGAATTACCTATATATTACTTGTATAAATATTTATTTATGTTGTAATGATGGTAGCACAGAATGGTTTATTGACATTTAATGTTAACTGCTTGCATCCAAAGTGAAAAACACTGCTTTCCCCTCATATACAGCATTGTGCATAAGTGTTGTGTGTAAATGCACATTTCTGTGCGTTTCTGGGTTTTTTTTATGTTCTTTTTTATATTTAAACTGGAAATTCCGTAAAAGCACATTAAAAAAAAACAACAATAAAATGTAAGATTAAACAAGCAAAAATGCGCGAACATTTTTTGTAGAGCACTTTTATACAAATCCATCTGTCATTGTCATGACATGAGAAGCGACAATATCTATAAAAATCTATCAATTATGTATGGCAATGTCTGTACCACTTAAATTGCATCTAAAATATGAATGAATTAATGTTCCCGGGATAACATTGTGCCATCATTACTATAAAATAGCTTCTATTTGCATATTTGTAAGATAGTGGTAACACATCACAAGTCCCCTGAGCTGTACATAGGTGTCACTGTGAATTTCTGGTGCATTTATTCTGCTTAGTTGTATGACACAATACCCCGTAGAACGGATAAACTTGTCATAGGTCACGGAAAACCCATGTGGGCAGTTATAAGTCAACATGTCAGATCATGACGTTCTGTTTTCTGTAGCACATTTGCAGTGTTTACCCTCTCACACCTCAAATAGCTAATCAGCCAGTGGATTAAATGCACTCAACCTCAACGCTAAACCAGCCTTCTATCTTTCCACTTCATCATGCTGATTGATTATGACATCCCTCGGTGCTGTAATAAATGTGAGCACATGAAGGAGTAAGTGGAAGCCGTAGGGATAAGTCAAACTTGCAGCTTTATATACTGTATGTGTTGATACTCTGCCACAATCTAGATAACTATAGACATCTATTCTAAACTTGCATTCAATCTGACATGAAGACGCTGCCCGGTGGTGTGTGAAATCTAGGCTCAGTGTACAAAATATATCTGGTCTGGCTATGTGAAGGAAATTGAGACACATGTGTATGGGCTAGAGCTGTGGAATTGGTATGGTTTTCATACAACATTTGTACTGCAATGGATTAATGCTTATGGCAATAGATGCAACTCAAATAATCCTATTAGCGTAAAAGTGTACCTTAGGACATCTTCTCTTAGTGGCTGATGCTGACTGTTTTCCTGTTTATGGAGTTTACTGCGTGTGTTCTTGCTCTAGAACTCAGTGTACGCCAGTAAGGGTAATGCATAATGGTCACAGCTGCACTTATGACTGAGGCATTGCTGGGTACTCAGTAGCATTCTCAGGGATAGGGGGTTTCTCAATCTCGGATCACAACTGTCGGGCTGGCCCGACAGCCGTGACCCTGTCCAGTTCTCGGCCGGCTTGACTACGAATTGGCAGGTGTGATTCAATATCCCGCCTGTCAAATGCCGAAAAGGGGGCTTGACCGCGAGATACAGCGGTGGATGTGCGAGCTATGGCCGGGAGCTTGACAATCCACGGCCGTTCTCGGCAGAACGGGCCCGACTTTAGAAGCAGTTCTGCTGAGATCCCTGTTCAATGCTGTCAGGAAAGACAGCATTGAATAGAGCCCTGCAACTATTTCCCCTGTTGGGAATATCTGCGGGGGATTGAATACCCCCCTTAGTGTGGCTTTGCAGCTGAGAGCAATGCTTAGTTGGACGTATGTGAATATACATGGGTTTCTTGGTGTATTGTTTGCACCTAGCACGATGATGACTAGTAGCAAACCAGGAGGACAGGGGTATGCGGTTGATGTGTCAACACTAATTACTTCAACACCCCATAGGTCGACCACTATTGGTCGACATGGCTTAGGTCGACATGGTCAATAGGTTGACATAAGCAATAGGTCGACGTGAAAAGGTCGACATGAGTTTTTCATGTTTTTTTCCATAACAGGTTTTTTTTCATACTTAATTATCTCCAAGGACATAGAGGGAGAATATACAAGAGGCACCATGGTTGAAGCATGGCTTGCGAAGCGAGCCATGTGAGGTGATGCGGAACACTGATACAGTGTCCATGTTGACCTGTCGACATAGACACAAAAAAACCCCTAAGAAAACTCAACCATCAATTAATTTGAAGTCTCCCGTCCACTGCTGACCTCTCTCTGTCTACCTGAGGCAGGGGTGACTGCGGAGGTGTGGCGGCAGGGTGCTGAGGTGCGGCAGAGGGCGGAAGTGCGAGTCTGCTGCAGGAGAAATGATGATCTCTCCTGCCTTCGCAAATAGAAGTCAGTGAAAAATTATTTTTATTTGCATGCTCCTGGACGAAGATGGTGCGGCTCGGTAAAGTCCTGTGATGTCAGCCGTCTGACCCTGGCAGGCATCGGCCCGTCCGACGTACCCATGGGAACGCCCAGCATTTTCATGGTGATGCCCATAAAACACTGGGTGTTCCTATGGGTGAGCCCCATTCCTGCCGCCGTCTTCGATTATGCAACTCGCCAAAGCCATTCGCAAAGGGGGCTGCACATGCGCATAATAGACCATGGCAATGCGTAGTCCGTAAACATCAGGATGGGCCGAACTCGCTATAATATTTTAGAATGACTTCACAGGTTATTGCCTGTGTGTAAATATGGAGACCATTACAATAGATCATGCTGGTAAAACAGTCATGTATTCTGTTGTCTCTTTACTTGTGTTCTTCTTATTGCAACATGACATACAGTATGTTGTATTTTTTATCTGATATTTGTATGCAATTTTCAAATTTGTGACATTTAAAATAGTTTTGTGTTGCTTGTTGACTGAAAATGTAGCATTTCTCAATACCTGTGTGTAGTGTGTATAATGTAGTTGACGATTTGGGGCCAGATTTACCAAGCTTGAAAAGCTATAAATTGGAGAAAGAGAACATACCAGCCAATCAGCTCCTAACTGTCATATCACAGGGTGTGTTTGAAAAATGATAGGTAGGAGTTAATTAGTGGTTTATCATTCTCCATTTTATCACTTTTTGAGGCTTAGGCCCTGATTCTGGTTGACTTGGTAAGCTGTGAAGCCCAGGCGGCTTGCCCCACCCGATCCCCGCCCCCTCATCGCTGCCCTATCCCCTCGCAAGCATGGGAGGGGATGAGTCACGAAGACACATCCCCTTGCATGTCCCGCTGGCATGGAAATCGTTCGATGGTCACCGACCATCAAATGATTTCTTCAGGCCACGCAAATATAAGTCAGTGGAGACTGACTTATATTTGCGGCCATTCCGCCGAAGAGTCATGTGATGTCAGCCACCCGCCCCAGGCACCCTGCGTCACGCACAAATACCCATGGGAATGACCAGTGTTTTCACGAGGAGGGGCATGAAATGCTCAGTGTTCCCATGGGTGACACCTGGGCCCGCTGCCCCACGCTCCCCCATCCGCACTGCCTCACGGGCCGGCGACTATGTAAGTCACCGAGTCTGTTTGCCTAGGAATCCTGCACATGTGCATAAATCATTATACACATGCGCAGTAACCAAATATCGGTCCCCCTGCAAACGCACTGGGGACTGATTGAATTAGAATCACCCCCTTAGTACACCTTGCCCTAAAGTGACATACTGCATTTTTAAATATTCTAGTTGTACAAGATGTTACAGAAGTGGAACCAATGAAGGTCATTCGGGTACGGTCAGAGTAGCTATAACTGCTTTGTAAGAAGCAGACATAGAGCTGTATGTAGCAGTAGACGTCTATTACAAGCAGACACCTCCTGCTGCAGTAGTGATCCTAGGATGCAGCATCAGATCAAATCAATCACCCTGTTACAGCTTGCGGCACACATGGTGCTGCTCAAGCCGCACATCACAGAGGCCAGGAAATCGCAATCTTACACTGTACATTCCTGGTCTCTTCCCACCCCCTGAACTTTAGCAGCCATCCTCAGTTTCTCCAACATGATCCCATCGCCACCGTTCCCTATTCAGAAATGGCAGCAGACTAACAGTCAGTACCAGTCTGATGCTGGCCTGCATCCTATCCTTAGGACGAGTTAGTTCACATGTAGAAAATTGGTACATTGCAACGATGTGTAACTGCACCTGAATGACCCCCATTATGCCTGGATAAGATTCAATCTTTTCTTGTTAAATATAACATTTTCCATGAGACATATTATATTAAGTAAATCTTTGTACACACCTTTTACAAAGACATGTTACACACACATATACACATTAAAAAGCATAAATAATACCCCAATATTTTTACTCTGTACACAGTGCTCTTTATATGAGACCTTTCTGTCTGGCCAGTGCTCCTGTCTTAGCATTTCCTCCTCCTTTTTGTGCTAGTCGGTTCTACTGCTATTCTCTCAATGTTTCCTTGATGTGATTATTCTCTCAATCTCGCACAGCAGGCAGAGGAATTGCAGCGGGAGGAGGTCACAGCTGCACATCCCAGGGGTGCTGACATAAATGTCAATTCCCCAATCTCCAGGAAGCCCATTGATCACTTCATACATAAATACATAATAAATGTATTGCCACAGCAACTATCTACCGCTGCACACACTTATTCAGATGAATGGTGAGCTAGGAAATCCAAAGGTATGGATTCCAAGTAGACATAAGCAAAATCGAGGGAAAAGTTCATGAGATTCAAGTTTTGTGATAAAAAAAATTATGGTGCAAAGTTCTGGGAATACTATCTCTGAGTTCTACTGGGCCTTTCATATTACTGCTGTCCTTTATAAGAACATTTTTATTTTGTGAGGAGCACAGTTATAGGCATCTATCTATTTTGGAACTTCGGTTCTGCTCTTCTGATCGCTGAAAACCATATTGGATATCCAGTGCACATGCACCAATGCAAACATTTAATTAAATCATGTTGTAAGACCTTAGTTCTTTGCTATTAAATACTTCCATTACTTTGTTAACAATGAGATTGTGTCCTCCTCTGAGTTTACTTTTAAGCTGGTTATACACTTATACGAATTGTTCCCTTTTCACATGAATCCGAAGTATCGGGCAGAGAAATTGCGTGAAAAGTCATATTTGCTTAACCAAATCGTATTTGCCTAACCTCCGATTTGGATCCAATGCGCATTGGATTGGATCCGGAGATCGGAAGTGCTGCACATAAGATTTCTCAGATCCGGCAGCAGTTGCTGGTCGCATACAATACATGATATGCTAACACAATGTTTTGTATGGGGGCCAGCGTTGGGGAGCCTGGTGCCTCCTTGGAGGGCAGTTGCCGAAGTATTGCATGCGAGGCTGCATGCAATACCTCGATTAGTATATGGGGCCTTCACATTGATGTGTCCAACACTTTACCTCACACCTACCTCACATCCTCCCTCAGGGGTGTGACATCTGCTGCAATTAGACTTGCATAGCCAGCCCCACCTTATCTTCCAGAGTCAATGCACCTCCTTCACTGACTATAGTTCCACACCTGCTGGGAGGAAATTCCACCATTTAAATGTGTGACATTTTATAACCAATGGGATTATTGTTCATCATCACTGTTATAAGGTCAGAAATAATGGTCTTTGTATGTTTTCTACATATGGAAGTGTCATTTATCAATGTAGTGGTATCACAGAATCACCTATTTCTTCTGTGTACAGTAAAAACGCGGTGGGAGACACCATTTCCATACACTAGTATCTGCAATTATACTATTCAATAAGCTCTTTAGCTTAGAAACATAGAATTTGACGGCAGATAAGAACCATTTGGCCCATCTAGTCTGCCCCTTTTTTATCCTTTAGGTAATCTCAACCCTTTGTGATCCTTATCCTTTTGAGCTTCATAACTTGACTGTGGGAACTCATGCCATTTTGGCGTTGGCCACTGGATTCCCTCTTCTTTCTATAGGAAACACAGCCTTCAAATGGGTATACATGAACTAAGGAAGCATATGTGCAGTAACACTGGTGTGAACCTGTTAGTGTAAACCTACTCAAAAGTATTAAACCTTCTTCAAAACTATTAAAGGTGTAAGTGTGGAGGGCCTACTTCACTGTGACAGCACTTTTTGGATGAATTACTCTGGTAGTTTTGAACCTATTACTGCCAATAATGACAAATTAAACTGTTTTCTCTGAACCATCTCATTCTTTTATGCCGTTTTTTTAAAAACTTATTAACTGATGGCAAAAGTGTTTTAGAAGTAAAGTGCACCTGTCATGGAAAGTAACCAGTTTATCAGGAGTAGTCGCTGTTATGAGGGCTCTTTAGCTGCCCCCTGTCCCTCACTAAGGTAGTAAGGTAAAGTAAGTGAGGGGGATGATGGACGTCCCTTCCTATGGTATTAAGGTACAGTGCAGTGAGGGAATGATGAACGTTCTTTCCATAGGAAGTAATATACAGTACTAAGATAGTAAGTTACAGTACAGTAAGTGAGGGGAATGATGGATGTGCCATCCTAAGGTAGTAAGTTACAGTACAGTAAGTGAGGGAAATGATGGATGTGCTGTCCTAAGGTAGTATGGTACAGTACAGTAAGTGAGAGGAATGATGGATGTGCCGTCCTAAGGTAGTAAGGTAATGTTACAGTAAGTGAGGGGAATGATGTATGTCCCTCCCTAAGGTAGTAAGTTACAGTAAGAGAAGGGAATGATGGATGTGCCATCCTAAGGTAGTCAGGTACAGTACAGTGAGGGAATGATGGATGTTCCTCCCTAAGGTAGTAAGGTATAGTACATTGAGGGAATTATGGACTTGTCTCCCTAAGGTACAGTAGTAAGGTAGTACAGTACAGTAAGTCAGGGAATGATGGACGTGCCGTACTAAGAGTAGTAAGTTACAGTGCAGTAAGTGAGGGGAATGATGGATGTGCCGTCCTAAGGTACAGTACAGTGAGGGAATGATGGATGTTCCTCCCATAGGTAGTAAGGTACAGTACAGTTAGTGAAGGAATGATGGACATCGTTCCCTAAGGTAGTAAGGTACAGTACAGTTAGTAAGAGGACTGATGGATGACACCCAGTATATATTGATCCAGCTAGAGAGTCTAGGGGAAACTCTTTGAGACTCATTTAAAGTTTGGGATAAATGCAGCTAAAAGTATATATGTGAACCAGGTAAACCTTGTTAGGCAAACATTGTTTTGCTTGCAGGTATTATAGCGCTGCTATTAAAAGCAGCATACAAATTCCGGCCAGCTTTATTTAGAGTTGAGCTACAATGGACAATTGCCCAAAGTTTTCATCCCATGTAGAACATAAAGATTTACTCTAGATTCTCTTTATATAGCTGTGCTCCTTTAACTACAGTAATGATATCTACTGTATAGCCACATACTGTAGTGTAAGGTTTGATTCTGCCAATTTTTACAGCCATAAGGATGCTGCTGAGTCTCCTGCCCCTTAAACCATACCACCCAACATTCTCACTTTAGAAATCGGGATGCACCCCCAAAAAGGGGGCATGGCCTCGTGGGGATCCTGCGGCCACAGGCCATTCCCCTATTTTCCATCACTACAGGGCATTACCAGCGCTGTGTAAATTGCTGTCCATGCTCCCAGCCTCTCTGAATATTCCCCGCTGCTCTACTGAGCAGAGCAGCACTGGACAGGGGGGACTCCACACTGTGGACACTGCCAGCCCTGAGCGAGATGCGGGACCATCCTCAAAAAAGGGGCAGTCCCTCCAAGAGTGGGACAGTTTGGAGGTTTGCTTAAACCACTGGCATTGGGGAAGAGGCTGTAGCACAGTTAAAAATAGGTGAGAAACAACAACTGCCAATGAGTCAGTTTGGAATGGCAGTTGGTGTGGCTCCTTGTTTGAATTTTGAACTGTACTCCAGCCCCTCCTCTGGTGCCTCCCCTGGTTAATAGTAAGGCTGAGGCAAAGGAAAAATGTAATGTTAAATGGCTAAGAAACGTATATAGTTCTGCATAAAATGTTCAGCATAATAAAGAGTTAGTTTTGTCCATACTTCTATTTACAGTGTGACACCTACACCTAGTTATATTTCTGAACAATTTATTTAATGTTTGCTCTCTTTTCTATATATTACTATAATAAAGTAATATTTCCCAATTAATGGATAATCACTTGTCTATTAATGTGGTATTATGACTTTCTCCACAAGTAATGCACTGATAGAAGGACTGAAGTGCCTTCATGGACAGATTAGATTCTACACTTCCGTTTTCCACTAGAGGGTATAATATACCTAAGAAATATTTATTCTCCTAGTAATAATAGCATTGCACAGCGGGATCAGCTAGGGCATACACAAATGAGTACATTACTTAGTTATATAGCAAAAGCCTCTTATAGAAGCTGTAAATGTAACAAATGTTCAGCTACCATAGCAGACATGTTATATTGATCAGAAGCCTGAGATTCTATTGTTTTTTGATAGGTCACCGGCATACTTAGTTTTCTTTTTTGTTTCTTTGTTTATTGTCAGCTAATAGTAAAAAAAAAGAGCCAGGCGTTAATTAATGGCACCGTGGTTCTAACAGATTGAACCATAAATAACCGATTATTGTACATGGCATAAAATAATGGGATATAGAACCACATCACATTCATTTACTGGCAATATGTAACATTCATTTTCACCTACTTGGCCACCTACAGAACGAGGACACGCGGTCACGTCAGGGCTGCAGACTGCTGTTCTGTCCTTGTCACTGATGTTCAATGTCAGCATCAGTGTATTATGGAGAGACCAGCTGTTCTGTGCAATATTTCCCACGTTCCACTTCTGTCTGCAAAGATGTACATGTTTCAGTGGTTGAATCTGACCCAGTGTTTCCGCAGTCACATCATACAGAAGATGCATCCTAGTCATGGACTACAAATACTGCCAAATACAAACATACACATTTAGCTTCATCCTATGTGAGTACAGTAGCTGGGTGTTATTGAGGTGTTCCTCTCTGCATGCATGCTAGGTACCCGTGCACTGCCCCCACATGCCAGCAGTTGGTAGTGGAGGTTAGATGTAAGATGGCTGAAGAGGGCATTGACTTGTCCGAAAACTAATGACCATAGGGATGATGAGAAAGTGATTCAGCATGTGTAACCAGTGGCAACGAAAGGAGGGGTGGGGGGGTGAGTACAAATTATTCGGAACTGATGGAGAGGCCCAGGCATACTTACCTACATTTCAGTAGGTCTCTATGGGAGAAGCCGGAAAGGAGAGGGCGATGTCCAGTTTGGGAGGCGTTGACGGACTCTGATGACAGAGAGGACCTTGTTCAGGTGCATGCAAGCTCGATGTTTTCCATATGCGCATGCTAAGCCTCATTTCTGCGCATGTGCATACGGCGGGTGTTTGCAGCCACGGCGACATGATGAGATATCTCAAGCACTATTTTTAAATCTGTGTATTTCCACATTTCAATCTTTTAATGGCTCTATGAAACCTACCCAGATTTCTCCGTAGCTGCCTACCCTCCTGTATTCTGCAGGAGACTCCCTGAATTAACAGCAATCTCCCTCTCTCACTCATTAGTCTAGCAATCTCCCTCATTTCACCTAGCCCACATTACACTGTACATTTTGGGGAAAAAAGGAATGTGAGATAGATGCATTTCCATCAGCACCATTTCCCAGCACATTACCAAGTATAGTAGCTCTTACTAACTGTTCTGGGGCTCATCTACATTTGGATATAAGTCATTGTAAAAGATTCCTCTCAGATATAGCAGTACACACCCACGCTTCTAGGTGCCACGTTCACAATCGTTTTTCACAATCTCTCCATATATGGGACTAGACACACCCTTTGCGAGGAGCATGACACGCCCTCTCAATGGGGTGCTGTACAAAATTATATGATCAATTATAATCTCCCTGAAATCAGTTTTCAAAAGTAGGCAAGTATGGATTTCTCTCTAAGCTTATGGGGTTCAGCATAGTTGCCGACCCTCCTGTATTCTGCAGGAGACTTCCTGAAAAAGCAACAATCTCCCTGCTACTTATACATCCAAATGGAATCATCAGTGCCATGTCCCTGCATTGGTAATAAAGGCAATGATCCCTATGGCTACAGCATTTAAATAAGGTTTCTCATGGCCACTTGTATTGAAGCACTTGTGAAACACAATACATGAACAAGCCCTGACACATACAGTATCAGTGTCTTTTCTTTGACAAGTACAGTGGATCTTACTAACTGGTTTAGGGCTCATCTACATTTGGATGTAAATTTTTATGAGATGTAGCAGTACATGCGCTTCCAGGTGCCACCTTCACAATCTGAATTAAAAAATGCTTTTTAAATAGTAGGCAAGTATGACCTTCAGTCTTTTTAGAGATCCCAGGTCATCCTACAGCGACTCCTTTCCTATCCCCTTCCAGCATTCCTGGCAGGTGGCACATACTGGGTACATCCCATACCTCGACCAACACCCTCCCCCCTCTCCCCGGTGACACGCTGCCACTCCGCCCCGCCCTCCCGATGACATTAGCGACCCTGTGATGTGAAATGGGTATTATTCAACTGCACATTTATTGTAACCTGTATCACTACAACAGAACACAGTTTTTTTTTTCATTACATCAATAATAGAAACAAAAATGTCAATCTACTAAGTCAGGAAAAGGCAAGATATATGTGCTGACTATGTAATGCATTAGCATAATATTCCCCCCTCCTTCCCCCCATAGTGTATAGAATTATGATTATTGTAAAAATATGTAAATTAATATATAAAATATGAGAAGCGAATAATAAATAATAATGACATCGACACCATGATGCAAACCTACAGTTTTATGTGCTGCTATTTACCTGTCAGAGGTGTGAATATTGATAAATGGGCCCTGGATCTCCTGCCTTAGGTGAGTATGGGTTATGCTTCGTTCCAGGGGCTGTATTTTGAGTTTTGTCATATTTTAAATGTCTTACAAAATACAGTACAAGTACATTATTCTTACTTTCTGTAACTGGGGAAAACTAAAGATACGTGTTGACGTCCAAGTGTTTCGATTTGGATTGTGATGCAGCTTTAAATCAATAAAAAAAATGCTAATCATTGATAAAAAATAGCTAAAATCATGTAACTTTTGTAATCTTTAGCCCTGAATTTGGACTTGAAATCCAAATTTCAAACCGCGGCAAGATTCAAACCGGGACTGAGTTCGGATCTGATCTCCTTGGAAGATCCGGACTGGGTATTGGTTAGTTTTGGAACCACAAAATTCGAGTGGATTTGGATTTCTGGAGAACTGAAGCAAAACACATATCTCTTGTGAAGCCAAGATTATAAAAGAAAACTTATTCCATTATTTGTTACAGTACAGGGTACTTGTTTCCTAGCACGGCGCCAGCCATTTTTATCTTAAGCATCGGGACCAAAAAAATTGCGTTGATCGTATCGCATGCAACCAAATCGCATGCATCCAAATCGCATCATTGGGCCCAATGTTAAAAGCCCCAGAAACCACAATTTTAATTGCATACCCCCCTCATGGGTGAAATGGTCCCCCATTGTTAACGCCACCCCACGATGAACGTCACCCCGAAGCGTGGCGAGCGCACGAGCCCGCGAGGGGCGGCGGCGTGGAATTGATTATATATAGTGTGGCGAGCGCAGCGAGGCACCGAGCCCCGCGCATTACTTCACAGGTATTACGCGTCCCCTCGCGGGGCTCGCTGTGCTCGCCACGCTTTGGGCTCGGTGGCTCGCTGCGCTTGCCACACTATATAAAATCAACTCCACGCCGATGTGGATAGTGGGGGTATGGAAAGGTCGAAGGACGCGTACCGCCGCCCCTCGTGGGCTCGCTGCGCTCGCCACGCTTCGGGCTGGCGTCAATAGTGGGGTGGAATTAACATGGGGGGGGGGGCATTCATCAGGGGCGTCTTCATCAGGAGCGAGTTAGCGTTGAAACACGTTGAGCACCATCTCCACCGCACCCCAAACTTGCTCCTTTGCACACCAGACTGCACTTCCAATTTGCACTTTATTCCGGACCAGTCATCTGTTTACATCCAGGATCCCCTTCCCCCATTGTTCAGCAGCTACAAGCAGCATCATGCCAGGTATTCATACCTAAAGTACTGCCTCATATGAACTGGCTCTGAACCTGCCTGGACCCACTGGGAAATTATCCGGATTGGAAAATCTATGCAGCATTATAAGCAAGGAGAACCCCGATTATCTTCCAGTACAACTGGTAACTATCATCTGCTGGTGCAATAATTTATGTGGAGCATACCTCCATATATTCTTGTTCACAAAAATTGTTTTTAACTTTCATTATTTTTATTGTAATATGAGAATTCTCATGAAATTGTAATCTATACTATTAAATGTACAAAAATATTTCGTGGTAGTGTATATTCTTTCAGTAAAAACCTAGCGCTGTACACCCAATCCTTCTTTTCCATGCAATTAACCCCGATGGGCGCCGTGCTAGGAAACAAGTACCCAGTACAGTATGTTGTGGAAATACCTGATGACTTTGAGAAGGGACACGTTGTACAATAAAATAGCAGTTTACCTCCCCACTAAAAGCACTTTAAGAAAACTGTAGAAATTGATGCATGTGTGCAATCACAATAATTTGGCATATGAAATGTAAGTTATAAAACCATCATGTGTTCTTTATTAGGTCATAAATAGGAATTTCAGTTCCCTTTATGTAACACTTTACAATGATTATACCACTTGCAGAGAAAATAACAAGTTGTTGCTGAGCAATTTTATTTTCCATGCAGAGACCTGCATTTTTATATTAATGTTATGTACTACCATGCAGTCAGCTGTAGGCTCGGGTGTGCTGCGTGACGTTCTGCTTGATAGCAGGTATACATGACCTCAGATTGTGTCCTTTTATCCTTCGACCCACAACTGTTCTTCTTATGGCCGTTTCAGGGTCATCCTACAACTGTATTCTTGGAATTTCTGATGGAAATGTAATGAAAGTGCGTGGAAAGATACAGGATTGGTGACACTGCCATAGGCAAATCTAGAAATATGGTAATGGGTGGTCCCAGATCCAAATACTCAAGTAGGTTGGCCCCTTGTGTGGCGAAATTGGGTGCCTTGCCTCATGGAAAGGAGGCCTGGCATCACAAAAAGGGGTGTGGTATTACACATTATACAACACACCGTAATACCCATTACACATTTTAGCATACTCCGTAATACCCATTACACATTTTAGCATAATCCGTAATACCCATTACACATAAGGTCACACACCGTAATGCCCATTACACATTGTGCCACACATCATGATGCCCATTACATACTATATAACAAACCATAATGCCCATTACATATTTGACACATAAGTGCCGCTTACCTACATGCTCATTGCTAGGGGGTTCTGGCTTGATGCCAGGGGCTTCATGCACGATGCCAGGGCTTCATGCTCGATGCCAGTTTATGCTCATTCCCAAGGGGAATACATGCTTGTTGCAAAGGTAGTGAATTGCTCATTGCCAAGGGGGAGTTAAATGCTCATTTCAAAGGGGGAGTGAAGTTGCTCATTGCCAAGGGGGGGGGGGAGGAATTGGTGGTTGCCAAGGGGGGAGGGTTTGCTTGTTGCCAAGGTGGAGGGAATTACTCGGTGCCAAGAGGGAGTGGGACTGACAGCCACTGGTCACACACAATTTTTAAAGAAATGGCAGCCGGGCAGAGAGAGCTGTGCGCTGCACGGCTGCATAGTCTAAGCATGCCCGACAATATTTTCAATTCTCCCGCTGGACTGCAAGCCAATATGAGCTTGTGGTCCGGCAGCCAATCAGGAGTGGCATTGGTGGCTGATATCAATGTAGCAGCCAGGTGAACCAATAAAAGGGTCTACAGGTGTATGGTACAGGCACGACCATTCACAAATTCAATCAAAAGTTCACAAATTCAGCTGTCATAGGAGCCACAGGTATCGCACAACCATCGGGCGTGGGCTTGACCTCCTTAGTTCCAATATCACATTGCGCTGGTGCACATGGAAGAGAAAGGATTTTCCTCTGGGGATCAACATTAATAGTAGAGAGTCCATCTGTAGAGGCAACATGTAGAGGCATGGATGGCCCGAAGGAGATGTGTTGCATCCATATTACAGGGAGATGTGCAGAGTAGTAGAAAGAAAAAAAAGTAAGCAGGCTGCTGAAGAAGGGCACAAAACAGGCGATGGCTAGCACACCGCTCAGTATTTCCCAACCTGCAGTTGCAATATGTGCCCAGTAAAATAGTAGGAGTCAGCAAATGTATACCTCCGAACACGCTGTACCTGCCATGTAGAAGATCCAAATCGTGGAGCTGCAAAATGGCTGCTGTCGCACCTCGTGCACTGAAGCTCACCGTTCAAGGATGGAGGAATGGCCAGAGGAGTCCGAGCACCGCAGGACGTAGCAGGCTCCAGGAATAGTTCCAGTGAACCAGCGGGTGTCTGGAGAAGGAGAAGTGTCCGGCCAGCGCAGCGCCAAGCAGCCGCCGACGGAGCTCGACTCACCACACCGGAAGATCCTGCCACAAGTACCGGGCTCAAGATAAGATTATTCAGCAATATAGGACCAGCGGACTACCACAGGAGATTCCACAATGATTGCCCCACCTGCTCAGCCAGCTCTGATAGGACTCTATTTTAAAATGGATAAATAGGATATTTTGTGGGAGAGCTGGCAGGCACATCTTACTCCCAGCTACTCCCCAGTTTATTTTTACACCACAAATCAGCCCGGTGCCTACTGCACTGGGGTGCCAGGGACAAATACAGGCTTCAGCCTGGGCAGGGGTTATGCTGGAGGGGGGACCCCTTTATTGGGGGGGGGGGTCCCTTGCCTGGGCTGACCAGTCAGGGGGTATAATTCTTTGGCTGGGGGAACTTGTAAAAAAAAGTTTATGCTGATTGTGGCATTACAATACTGGGTGCATGGCTCTGGTTTTTGTCCCCCATATTTTGGAAACCAGGACAGGTCCTTGAGCCTGGTGCTGGTTTAAGAATTCTCTGGGTTATAGCTGTTGGGATATGGAAGGGGGGGGGGGGGGGGGAGAGACAGTTAAAAATGATTTATTTATTTTTTCCTTTTTCCTTTTTTTTTACACAAGGCAGCATTGAATGGATCTGCAATATAAATGGATACGACCGACTACACCACCGGGAAATACAGATTAGTAAATTTGCCTATTCCTGTATTCATATTTTTCCCGAAATACAGACAATTTGGGTCGTATCAATTCGTACCCAGGATTGACCGTATCCTGGGAGCTTAGTAAATTTCCCTGAATGTATCAGACCCTCTAACAATGTACAATTTGAGTGTACTGTCTGGAATCTACCATTAAAGGAAGGGATGGGGACCTAAAATGTCGGGAGCCATCTGGGATTTCCCCTGTGCCCCAGTCTGGTGTTAGCTTGTGGACACGGTTCATGAAAGCTGCCTAATAATGCCTTCGAAATTTGCTGCTGCTTCTTACATTCTTCTGTCAGATCAGCAATCACAGTCTTTTCTGACGGGAGGGTGACATGATGATCTCTGTTACAAGAGCTGATAGCATCAAATTTATTTTCATCTCAATAGTTTTCATTTTCAAAATATGTTGTATAAGAAAAAAATACATAAACAAGTATAAGAAATGTATGAAAGAATTTATACCCGCCAGCGACTTGCTGTAAGCTGAAATGTTAGAAACCTGACAGCTTCCAGATCATATAGAGTACAGTTACTGCATGCTGTATGACTTTAGAATTAAGTGTACAGTTCATGTTGTTTTGTGACAGATCTCTTGTTAGTTATAGGGTGAAAAGCTCATGATACACAGTCTTATGGCAACTTACATCCTATGCCACTGCTCTACAATAAACTCTACTCCATCTGTATTCTTATCTACACATATAAAAGGCTAACTACTGCTCACCTCTATGAGGTGAAGTACCGTGACTGAGGCACTTGATGGACCAAATTACTCCTTTGTGTGCTAAAAGATGACATAACAGAAAGTGAAAACAATTTTTGCAGGGACACTGATCTGTTTCAGACTTGCTGGCTATGGAGAGAGGGACCTGTGCAGATAGAGTTTGAAGGTAGGAGCAGATAGGGACTGGCGGTGGGGTGGAGTGTTTGTGGGATAAAAACTGTCACAGCCCAAAGTGAAAGCAAAAACAGGCACAGCTCAAAGTAAAAGTACATTGCAGAAGCCGTCATTTTGATGGGCTTTTAACTAGTATCATTATATTTTATGTTTGAAGGAAAACGCGAACACATCCCCTCACTAGCGGCCGAAGGGAATTTCTCGCCCCTTCGGAAATAAACTAAACTGACTTTGACTTCCGTCTGAGTCTGCCGAAGAGGAGACGGGCAATGTGATGTCAGCTGCCTGCCCAAGGCAGACATTGGCCCGTCTGTGTTCCCCTGATCTAGCCCCGTTTCCTTCCCAGGCCCTCCCTACCCACAACGAATGACCCGGCGAATGTGTAACTTGCCAAAGTCGTTTGGTGCCAGGGGTTGCACATGTGCAGAAATCCGCATGTGCAAACCCGGTCCATCAGAGTTTGGGCCAAATTCGAATCGCTACGAGTGATCCTGAATCGGCCCCTAAATGTATAATACTATGCTTACAGTATTTTGACTATAACGTACAAAACCAGCAATATTACACATTGGGGCAATGCCTTGGAACAATCCCGTGTCCAAGACTTCTCTCGCGCTGCCCCCCTGCACTGGAACAACCTCCCGCCACCCATCAGGCTTTCTGATTCCCTTACCTCCTTCAAGCACTCCCTCAAAACCCACTTTTTTCAACTAGCCTATCCCTCCTCCTCCTATCCTCTTTTGATCCTCCTATCCTGCCTCCGTTCCTACTTATCCTATTGTTTTTCGTTCGTCCACCCACCTCTTTTTAGTGTGTTAACTCTTATGAGTAGGGCCCTCCTTCCTCACGTACTCACCCTACCTCTTTACCTCACCAGTGCTCCTGCCCGGTTCTTCCCCTCCTCTACTTCATCTTCAGTCTCCTCGACAATTTCGACACCTACATCTGAACTGATGCTGATTTTAGTTCTACCAGCTATACCCCTATTTATGCTGTATTTTATCAACACACCCTGTACGTTACCTTGTACAGTAGTTTGTTTTTTGTTTGCTATGTACGGCGCTGTGGACACTTTGTGGTGCCTTATAAATAAACTACTACTACTTATGTAGACTTTTATTACATATATGCCATGTAAAAGACAAATCATTTATTTGAGAATTGTTTACCAAAACCAGAACTGTGCAACTAAATACAACTAAAACAAAATGACCAAATAAATAATATAAAAGATGAACAATTTCATTATATAAGGAAAGTAAAATTGAAGCATGAAAGATTTTTCTCTGTGGATTGTGTTTGCAGTGGGTCACAAGTCTGGGCGCTGCAGAGATTTTCATTCTGTGATGCGTGGCATGGAATAAAATGTTCTTTAAATAATAGATATTCTCAATGCTCTCTTTTGAACCTACGCTTTTTTTTTCTTTTGCAAAATCTTTCATGGCACCCTCTGTTAATTTAAATCAAAGCGTGTCTTGCCTTTGCCTTTTATAAAATGCCCTTTTTTGCTTGACGTGTTTTGTGGTGCAGTTTGTGATCACACTGTCTCTCTTTCAATCTCTTTTTGATTTCTCCTAATCATGCCACATGGACCTCCCTCTCCTGTGAGTCTCTGATTGTAGGCAGTTACGTCGGTCATGACAGAACCTGAATCTTGTTTCCATAGTAACATACAGTAGGACTATGTTCATACAATTTGTTTTATTCTGTTTATTTCCTTTTACTGGCCAAGTATTTGTAGAATGAATAATATACATATAAATGTCTCATTAAATATAAAGCCAAATATGTGTGGCAGAGATGTTACATAACTGTGTGTTTCACGTGTCGGATGATGCCTACTGACATATTACATGTAATATGTCATTTCCATTTTCCATAGTGCTTTCTTTCTGCAATGTAGAAGAGAAAACCATTATTTTAACCCTACTGTATACAATAATACATACTGTAATTATTGTACTATATGACCATCAAAATAACATTTCTGTTTAAAATTGTGTGGTTGCATTTACACATAAATATATCAACTTATATAGTATATCAGATAGATAGATAATACAGGGGTAGATTTATTAAGCTCAGTGAATTGATAAAGGGTCTGGATTTTATCACCGCCCAATCAGCTCCTACCTGTCATTTTTGGCTGATTGGCCGGTGATAAATTCAAGACACTTTATCACTTCACCGAGTTTAGTAAATCTGCCCCACAGTTCTTTAGTACAATATGATCAATTGATAAAAATGGCTTATGGCTGAAGTATTTTGGATATTGAAGTTTTCCATATTTTGGAAAATTTGAATGAGATATCTTTGTGATGCAAACAGTTTTTACTGTTTTTTTTATGGCCTGTACATTTTTTGGGGTATCCAACTGTCCATTGTAAGTATAGAATAGGGGGCATGGCCATGCCGGTTTTGCCCGTGGCCATGCCCCCTTCTGGATTTGTACCTGTTTTTGCTCTTTAGATGTTGGAGAGTATGCATTTATGTACAGCCTTGGCTAAAAGTTTCAAGAGTGTGAATACTATAGGTGTGATAGTGTCCTCTCTAGTGAAAGTTTTAGCACAGAATTTTAAGATACAATGTGAAAGCTGGCACAGAGTTTGATCAGGAGTGGTATGAAAGGGTGGTGCTCTTGATTATAGAAAAGGGGTGCGCCATTTTATTTGGATTTACCAAACAGGGTACGGCTACTCAAAGGTTCTGCAGATGTGCAGTGGTAGGAGGAATGAGATACACTCAGGGGCGCCTGCAGCATAGTTCAAAATTCACATAGGGGATCCACAGCAACTGCCATTCCCAACTGACTCACTGGCAGTTGGTGTTTCTGCCCTATATGAATTTTGGACTGTGCATGCGTGGCGAGCGTAGTGAGCCCCGCTAGGGGACGCGCATAACTTCACAGGTATATCTGGTTGTCCCTAGGGAGATGCAATAGAGGTAGCGTAGGGGCTTGCTGTGACCATTCTAAACAGCGGTCACGGCTTTGGGGTTCACTCTCTGGATCATAACATTACCCTGTATCAAACAGGCAGCACCTTTCAGGTCCTGTAGCAGCCTAGGCCATGGGTCTTCAAACTGCGGCCCTCCAGATGTTGTGAAACTACAAATCCCAGCATGCCTTGCCACAGTTTTGTTATAAGGGAGTGTTAAAACTGTGTCAAGGAATGCTGGGATTTGTAGTTTCACATCATCTGGAGGGCCACAGTTTGAAGACACATGGCCTAGGCAATGGAGCCATCAGCTGCTGTATTTTCTGGCTGCGTAAGTGCGTACTGCAATGGTATAGAATAGTGGCAGGATGGATGGTACTGAACACGCTCAGGGCCTGTGTTAATGCACCAATGTTTGTTGAGGCTAATGGTGTGCATGCAAAAATATATCGTCTAGGTCCCCATTATTGATTATGGTTAACTTTACAGAATGGTTTCTGGCAGAATATACTGAATTATGATACAATTTTACTGTGCAGCATACTGTACAGAGTGGATTGTGGAAGTGTTGTCCTTGCAAACGCATTGCTGTTCATGCCGGGCTTTCACCTGTCACGGTTTATGAATATAGCCAAGGGCTATTCATCATAGTAGGGTTCGCTAGTTATGGTTAAATCACATACTAATTCTATTATGAGCCTCGAAAATATAATAAGCTTTAGTCTTTCAGATTTAGAAGACATATTTAACAAGATTAAGGACACACAAGGTTTAATCAAATACTAAACAGGCCCAAGCATCGTTAATGACCCCTCACATCTACTGAACATGCAGGTCAATATGGCTATAAAGCCAAGAACCTGTATGTTCAGCGGGTCCCAATAACATCAATGAATGATATTGTTTACCGGCATCGTTCAGCGTGTCCACTCAATATTGGCGACCCACAGACGATATTGGCGTGACCAGGGTCGCCTAGTGTGTATGGGGCTTTACGGTACTATTTTTTTCCTCCTTGATGATGATTTTCCAATTAATTGGATTTCCCCTTTTGGGGCATACAGTATTTAGCATTATTCGACCCCCTGTACCAAAAAGTAACAACTACCACAAATAACTATTTTGGGGTAGTTGATCAAGGGCTGGTTGCCGTGACACAGGCTTTTATTAGTAAAAGGTGCAAACCCTGCATTGGGCATCATGAACAGGTAGGGTTGCCACCTAAGGCATCTTCGATTCCTGGAGATTCCCGGAAAAGTGGGCATAGCTTTGTAAAACGGGCATGACCTCTTCAGTAAAGTGGGCGTGGCCTCTAATACAGACATGTATTGAAGTCCCTATTGTTACATTTAATAACACATTTCCCCTACTGACAACTCCTACACAGAGATACCTCATCCTCCCCTCACCCTGACACCAGTGACAACAACTCCACAGCAACCTCCCCCACCCCCTCACTTCTCTAACATGCATATCTGCCCCAAACATTGACCGTCCACACACACAAATCCCCCCCTCCACACTGGCCTCACCATTTCCTCACCTGAAAGCACAGAGGGCTGTGCCCTGGGACTGATACACAGTAGCAGACGGCTTATCTCTCCTCTGAGGCTCAGTTTGTGAGTAAGCGCTGCTGCAGCATCCTCAGCTGTTAGCTGCACAGTGCTCCTCCATCCTCTCCTCTCCTGCGGCCCTGTTTAAATATTTCTGGAGGTAGAGGGAGCTGTGGGGTGGGCAGCAACTCGCAAGTGCTGGAGACACACTGTGCATGCCCTGTGGCCTTTCTGGGTCCCGGAGCTCGTGCTCCACCGGGAACCACCCTCCCTATGCCCCTGACAGTGTGCACACTCAGTTGGGAGGCTGTGGAGGCTCTCAAAGTCACCCGGATTCCGGGAGAATCCCTGAATCCGGGAGACTGCAAAAATGTCCTGGAGGGTTGCCACCAATTCAGGGAGAATCCAGGAAATCCTGGAAAGGTGGCAACCCTATGAACAGGGCTAGACAATCAGAGAGAGTTCAGAGAATCCCTCTTTGGCAGGCTGTCCCATAGATGTAAGCAGGCTAACGCTCAAAATAAGCTTGTAAATACTGTAGGCCCAGTAATAATGTCCCCATAGAAAACTTAAGGGACGTCTGCTGTGAGCAATGTTGATATAATTGAGGAGATATCTAAGATATCTACAGTACTGATTTCTTTCATTCATCATTTACTTCTGTCTTAAACATGCTGACACAGCTGTTTACGCCTGTTTTAAGTATAGAATTAGTTTGATGAATAGGTCCATTAATTAGCATCTGTATGTCATTCCCCACCAATTCCCTTGCCTTGCCTTTCATCCCCTCATTACCTTGGTTTTATGTTGATATCTGTCTTTAATACCCTGCGAGGTTCCTACTTCCAATGCTTATGTATGCAAAAAAATAAATAAAACTGTTCAATAAAACTTTACATTTAAAAATAATATGCAATATCGAAGGTATTTCTTTTCCTGCATAAATGACATAACCATAGGAAAAATGTGGCATTCTAAATTGGCAAGTGGTGACTTTTGTACGGAGCTAGGTACAGCGTTTGTTTATTACACTGCATGATCTGTATGTTATTTTTACATTAATGTATTGCTCTACATTTTATAATACTTTTACTTTTGTTGATCATTTGTTTTATTTTAACTATTGCAGTGTGTCAGGATCAGCTGTCATGTTTCAAGTGCGTTCAAGTGTCCACAATATGACAACAGAAGATGTGGCAAACGCAGCAGGTACAGTTAATCAGCTTTTCTTATTCAGTAATGATTGTGCCAAACAAGTGTGTTTAAAAATATATTATAAGTTAATTTAAAATATGAGTTTCAAATGCCATAGCTGTATTACCATATTTCGCCTGACTTCCAACTGTTGTAGGTATTACTTATTTTTATATGTGGATTATGCGCTTGCGGATTCTGCTTGGCTATAGTTCATAGTCAACAGTGTAGGCACTTCCTGCAGTTGTCAAATGAAACTTGTGTGGCCAATCAGTGTTGAGTTGAATAGTGAGGTGACATTTTGCTGAACTGTACACTTGTCTCTCTCTCTCTTACACAGTATATCAGTGGTGCATGAAATGTATTATTTTAATAATTACACAAAAGAAAATATCAGATTTTCGTGTTTGCCATTTTATCAATCTTTTTTATTCAATCTTCTTCAATTCAGTTTTGGTGTATTACACAGTCCTCTGCATTATAACCATGGGGATTATTCAGATCTGATCACTGTTGTGTGGATTTGCAAGCCAAGGACTGCACATGTGTATGAATTGTAGCAGCCATGCGTGAGGCCAAACCGCAACAACAATCAGTGATTACTTTTTTTTGCAATCCCCTCGCAGCTTGACTGACAGGAAGCCGCCATTTCACGGTGGTAACCATCCATTTTCTGGGAGTGTCAGAAAAATTGCAGATGTGCCCAGGCATTTTAAGGGAGGGCCTGTGACGTTAGCACCGGCTTTGGTAAGCCTGTCTCTGCCGCAGAGTTGTGGAAGGGTCAGGGTTACGCACACTTGCACAGACTGGAAAAATTATTTAATGTTGAGTGAGTTGGCAATGGATTCACAGATGGCCAGCGATCACTGATCCATTAAATAGCCCTTCGCAGACTTGCATGGATGGGATTTCACTCTGTATGGGCGGCGAATATCTGATCGCAGTCCTCTGCAAATTTGCACAGCAGCAATCAGATCTGAATTAGGTTATGTAAGTACTGTATTTTGCCAAATGATGTAGTGTACAACAGAGACACTATGCAGCATTTTTCTGACTATTCTAAATACTGTAGAACCCATTTTAGCAAACTGAAATCAATATTCCATCTGATTCACTTAATTTACTGCACAAATTCAATAAACTACTAGAATTAATTCAAAGCAAATTAGCAAAATAAGTAATACAAGAGATGTGTTAATAGTACATACAGTATCTTAAAAAAATACATTTTGGTATTTAGTAGTTTTTCAAACTTAATTTACCAAATTAATATTACATAGTACAATATTGTATTTCACTATAACATTGGTTTTCAGTATATGCATTATTCTCGTATTTGGCATGCATTATTAAGCATACATTACGATATTTATCAGTACACAGCTCCCAATATTTGGGACAGTTGTAAACAAGTGGGTTGTGGACTTACCCATCGATGCCGATCTTCCCAGCAGTTGCCAGAACCACCGCTGTCCAGCGGGTCACAGGATTGCTCTGGCCGCTACCACTCGGCCCCTTGTCTGTATGAGTTTCTGCTGCTTGTCACACGGGTGGACACGTTCTTCCTAGCAGTTGCCTGTCCAGTGGGTCACAGCACTGCTCTGGCGGCTCCCGTGTAAGATACTGATCGCAATCTCTCATTCTGAACCACTACCCTGCCTTTTAAACTCTGCATGTGTATGTGTTCTCCATGGGAGATCTGGACACCAGGAAATCACCTACCCTAAATAGCTTTGCAAAATTGCTTAGCACACATCTCTACGCGTGTATGCCCCCAATGTCAATAATGCAGCAAGCTTTTGAAACTGCACTTAGAATGAAAGTCTACACAGAGAGGTGCAATTTCAGTGGGTGTTTGATAGAGGAAACAGGGCCGATGGTAAGCTACTCGCAGTCAAGGGGAAGTAGTCTCTACATCCAAAGATGCAATTGTAATGACACTAGCGAAATTGCACCTGCCATAGATGGTGCATCTTAGTAGGTGTGACCATGGATTACAGCTGCCGCCAGTGGGCAGCTCAGTAAATTGAGAATCGTTTGTGGAATTTCTATAAAGACACAGATGTCATTGTGTAAAGAGACTCAGTGCCGACTGCAACTGCGTCCTCTGAATCAGACCCACAGGGATTCCAAATAATCAGACCTAAAAATGTTAACTTGAAAATATATTTAATCAATGTTACATTGATAACGGCTCCGTATACTAAAAATCTGTTTATAAGAATCACCACAATGTCCCTTTGAAGCATTGTATTGTTTCAGTGATGTGTGTAAGTGACTACCTTTCCATTGTTATGGGGATTTCATCGATTCTGGTTTTTAGAGTCTTCATTACCTACAGTACATTACATTTAAGATGTTTTCTAATATGATTCCCTTTTCTTTGTGAGATTTTAATTTGGAAAACCTGAAATTGATCGTTGGTAATAGGATAGGCAGGAGACAAATAGGTCAATTAATCTACTCAGTCTCCTGTCCAGGAGATCAATATCAGAGACTTGTCATTACAAGAATAATTTGGAACGACACTCAGCGGCTGCTTGCTGCGTTCATCCTGCTTCCAAACTGTAAAGGTTCTTCCTTACCTCTGAGCCCATACACAGAACCAGGCGGAATTCACAATTACTGGGCTGTAGAAGGCATTTTCACAACTCACAACTGTTTAAGCCCCGTACACACGTGGCGATGTAAAGTGCTGTGGAATATGTATGCGCTATATAAATACATTTTGAGTATCCCTTATCTGAAATTCTCGGGACCACAAGCATTTTGGAGAAGGGATTTTTTTTTGTTTTTGAATATTTTTTTCCCATACTTACCTGGTCCCCTGGTGGGGCCCTGATGGTCCCCCAACGTCCATGGTGTCCCCGATGTCCACGGCGGCCTCCGGCATCCTCTTCAGCGGCATCTCTGGTCTCAGGGGTGCATTGTGCGACCGCGCAGTCGCGCAATACCCCCCTGGGACCAGAGATGCTGCTGAAGAGCATCCTGCAGGCCGCCGCGGACATCAGCGGATGAGGTAAGCATTAAAAAAAGGGGTGGGGGAAAAAAACAAAACAAAAAAACGGAAATATTCTGAAAAACTATGGTCTTCGGAATATTTCAGTTTTTGGAATACACAGATAAGGGAGACGTGACCTGTAACTGGTAATAAATAAATCAGCCGACATGTTTGTCGACTGGTGGGAAAGATGGGAGGTATATCCTGTTCCCCGCTACGCTGTGCATAGCGTCTCATATTTTTCATGGAGATGATGTCTATATTAAGGAATTATCTCCTAATTATCTCTTCAGCATATTATAAAACACTGACACTCTGACTAAATAAAAAAAAGGAAGTTGACTTTCTGTACGAAGACAATGACATGGAGAACATTGGAGATTTATAAACAGTAGAAGAACTACAGCTCCACCACGTTTCCTCCTTCCTAAGCATCCAGGTAATGGCTCTTAACTTTATGACAAGTGTTTTCTTGGAAAAAGGTCACAGCTGTCAGTGTAAGGGATCTATGCTAATCTGCTCAGCTGGATACGATTCAGGCAGACCATATTGCAGGAAAATAACTGTGAGCCATGGGAGACAGAAATAATTATCCGATGGGTAGGGTGCGGTGCTGCACATTATAATAGTCACCAGGGTGACATGGTCAGGAGAATTCAGCTACTTGAATAAAATGAACCATAACCAGAGTCATTTAACCTGTCTCCATAAAGAGAAACTGTTATCAATATTTTGTTTCATTATGAGTCATGAATGGCCGTCACTGACGCCGAGTACTGGTTAAACAGAGCTGATATCACTGTTGATTTCTGCCTAAAATAACCTTATTTCCCGTGTAGAGAAATCATTCAGATGCTAAGCAGACTGCAGGTTCCGGGAAAGCTGTTATTAGATTGACACAGACCACACGGCAGAGGCTGGAGAGAAGCAGGTGGATCCAGTGCCAGCTGGGTCAGCAGCAAACACATGTAGAATCAATCACCGCATCATAAACCAGGTGGTTGTTTTATATACATACAGAGGTCAGGGCAGAGGAGGGCATCGTATAGAAGGTATCTCCGGGCAATAGGAATTTCCCAGGTTCTGATGTATGTTCAATATAATTAGTGGTTTAGTAGTGACTATGCTTCAACACAGTTATTATTTTTTGTCAGCATAATGTCAATTATTCAACAAATGATGCCATTTTTATTTAAACCTGTATGAATGTTGGGGGCATGGACTTTATATCAGCCCTCTGACCCTCCTATGCTAGTGTCACCATGTCAGCACCACGGCGCCTTTAAATGCTATTATATAGGACAGCAGAACAATGGGCCCAATTCAGAGTTGATCGCTATATTGTGCACATTCACAATCGGTTCGATTAACTTACAACTGTGCATGTGTACGAAGCTGCGGAAGGGTCAGACTTACTCACATTTGCAGATTGGGAAAATTATTTAATGGACCATGAATTGTGTATGGATGTACTTTGATTGGTTGCTATGGGCAACATCCCATCTTTAATAGAACTCCCATCTTAGTAAATTTACCCTAGGTGTCTAGTGTTTGGAGAAGCATTGCTATATGATCATATTATTTCTAGGTATTATGATGAGCTTGGAGCTTGGACAGGCTCCAAGCTCTGAAGGGGCACCTGTATGTACAGCAGCACCTGTGTATTTTACAGCACGATCCACATGTGTCCACAGCTCTTCCAGCGGAAGTCTGTGGTGCACCCACTGTTGCTGCACAGTTAATCGGCTCTATCCCAAGAATCCTGCTAACGCCTGCAATAGGGGACAGGACAGCTCCCACCTGGTACCACTGCAGCAGCTGAAACCCACTGGCCATTGTAACACAGCATAACATAAGCCCTGCCAGGTCACTGTGTGCTTCGGTCCCTGTAGACTGAATGAGAGTGCTATGTATAGAATTCTGTTTTCAATTTTATTTATAAAGGGGGGAAGAGGGGGAGCACAAAACTACAACTTGCCTCCGGGTGATTGGGATGAACTTACACCTCTGGTCACTGGCATGGACTCGTCTGGGATACCGTGTTCAGCTCTGGAGGCCATATTTCCAGAAGGATATTAATGAGACTGTACAAATAGGGGCAATTAACATTGTGCATTGCTAAAGGCCCCCTAGTGCAATTTGGGACCTTTTCATCAGTCGCATGTGTTTAATCTCAAATTCCGATCCGATGCATGGTCCCGTGCGCATCAGATTGTCGCATGCAGAAGGAAAGCATGCGATATATACCTTTAGAGGGATTGACTGTGACTTCTCCCCTCAGAGAAGTCGCAGTAGTGGATGGCGGGCTTACAGAGACCTTAGTAACAAAGATGGTTGAAGTTACCAAACGGATAAAAAAAGGAACTAGCTATATGGGCCAAGAAGCTCTTATCTGCTGTTAAATGTAATGATTCTATGATCTAATTTTGAATGCATTTTTATGGTTTGTCTATAGAACACTCATCTAGTCATTTGTATAGTGCATTAATCTTTATTGTGAAGCTGTTAGACAACTATATGTGTTTTACAACAGAATAAATGTGTTATTTTTCAATATCTGCATACAGCATATTGTACAAATATAGAGGTTATTATGCTTCACACCTACGCTCACACTGTCACACACATCCTAGACTCCAGTGCTCACACATTTCTCTGAATTCTTATTCTAGTCTAGCAAGTGGTTAGTGGTTCTCATCAGGGGCATATCCAGGATTTGCAAGGGGGTTTTCCACATATACAGATACATATATAGTACAGATACTGTATGGCCACGCTCATTTAGCATAGTTTAGCTAATGTCGCATATGCAACATGCGTGATGAAAAGGCACGCACCTTCCGCCATGATTGTGCGCTGAAGTCACAAACAGCATGGCATCAAAATCATAGCATGCCACACAGCAGTACCCCTAATTCATATCATGCCACACAGCAGGGCCCCCAATCCATACTAGGCCACACAGCAGGGGACACAATTCATATCAGGCCACACAGCATCGCTCTCAATTTATAGTAGGCCACACAGCAGGGTCCCCAATTCATAATAGGCCACACAGCCGGGTCCCCAAGCTATAGACGTCCACCCAGCAGAGCATCCAATTTGTAGAAAACCAGTAGACCTCCAATTCCTTGTAAGAATACTCCAATGTCAGCATGCAAGATGGGTGGTGGGTGACAAGGGTGATTTATAAGCAGAGGGTTCCAAGAGATGACGGTTTACCATGTAATCAGCGTGTTATTGGGTACTGAGGAGACTTGATATTATCTGTTGGAGGGAAGATATGGTACTAAGTTGACCTGTTGTCAGCAGATAAAGATGATAGATTGGGGAGACCCAAAATCAGCAGATGTGGGTGGGGACAGGGGCAACTGGTGATGGGCTATATCAGCAGGAGGGGGGGGGGGGGGAATCTAGAGACCCCCATGTCAACAGGTTGAAATGCTAGAGGATTTCTCATGTCAACAATGAGGGGCAGAACTTTGACCGTAGCTGAAAGACCCAATGTTGGCAGGATGCAGGCCTGTTCTACTGCTTACACAGTGACTACATTCACTTACCCCCAAGATTCTCTTTAATGCTTCCATGAGAAATCACAGTTAATTTCACTATTGATTTCGCTATTGATAATCGTGATCCAATTGTTGCTGACTTGTAAGTATGGATGATCAGTGATCAACATAAGCAGCAATCAATTTCCATTTTGCATTCCATTATTTATTGTATCTTAATAAATTATGTATAATGACCTTTTAAGACATGTGGAAATGTCCTTCGAAAACAACAAGAGATCTGTCAAGAGGAATTGGGAGCCAAATCATTTTACAGTACTATAGCTCATACTGTACAAAATCATAGTTGGTTTATATGGGCACTCTATAGTTATCTGTATAACACAAAGAAAAGTGGGCTTTATTTGAGGCTGGATGCAAAAACACGTCTGGGACTTTATGAAAATGGTGCAACAACACTCTGTGCCACCCTGTGTCAGCCTGCACCTGCAGGTGTGATTGACACCATGCGGGCATTTAGGGCAGGCCGCCGTCGTTTTCTAGGTGTCCCAGCAGCCTCTGCAGCCGAGTGAGTCCTGGCTTACTGAGCTCTGTGTGCAGAGGGAAAATCATTCAATGGTAAATGGTTTCCCCCCTGTGTGCATGGCTGCATATGCATTCACAGCCTTGCACAGGAGCTGTGGAGAATGGTGGTCTTTTATTCGGCAGGCAAAATTTACCTGCTTGCTTGGCTTCAAATACTCACAGCCCAGCGAGCAAGTCTGAATCTCCACTGTGTAACTCATGAAGTGTGTCCGGTTGTAGGAATATTTGCACATGCGCTGTTACAAAAACAAAACAAAATCTGAACATCAGATCTGTATCCTGCCCAGTACTGTAGTTCTCCCTGAAGAACTTTTTTGCAGGGTTCAGCAGGTCTTCTAAATGTGTAAATGGAACAATACTGTAGGCAGCTTACTTAAGTACAGATGAACTGGGTGGGATTAGAGCAATCTTGGCCAATCACAGCATTAAAATATATGGAAGTCAGGGGCGGATTGGCCATTAAATTGACCGGGAAGTTTCCCGGGAGGCCGATTGCATTGAGGCCGGCCTCATAACATTTTGTGTAGTGCATTAAATGCATTTGTCAGCCCCCTAGCCTGTGTCCCCGGGCGGCCCCGCCTCCTCTGACTGCATGGAGCAGGGGTGGCCAACCAGTGGCTCTCTCCTTAATAAGCCGCAGGTTGGCCACCCCTGCTCTAACCAGTCAGAGGAGGCGGGGCCGCACGGCTCTATGCAGCACCCCCTCCCCCTCGTCACAGAAGCTATGGGCACTGGGCACCTCGTCCGCGGGGCACCTGCTCTAACTAGACAGAGGAGACGGGGCCGCCCGGCTCTATGCAGCACCCCCCCTCATCGCAGAAGCTATGGGCACTGGGCACCCGGTCCGCGGCAGTCCGCGTAGCTCCTCCCCCCTCTCCATACGTCGCCCGGCCAGCATGATGCATTTGTTTCCCTCCCTGCATAGCGTGCAGTCAGCGTGCACTGAAGACAACTCCCCAGTAAGTTACCCGGGGAAGGTGAGGTGGCCTTGTTGGGGCCGGGTAGCCAGGGGTTGTGTTTGGGGGAAGGGGGGGACGACGACAATTTTAAACATCTTTGGAGCTGTGTTGGGGGGGGGGGGGGGGGGGGGCATACCTGAGTAACTGCACTATGTTGTGTTTGTGGATATATATGAGAGAGACACTATGTATTGATGTATGTATGTATGAAGGTGGTGGTGTATAAATGCATGTATGATGGTAGCGGTGTATAAATGTATGTATGAACGTGGCAGTGTATAAATGTATGTATGAGAGTGGTGGTGTATGTATGTATGAGGGTGGCGGTGTATAAATGTATTTATTTATGTATGAGGGTGGAGTAAATGTATGCATGTATGAGGGTGGTGGTGTATGTATGTATGTATGTATGTATGTATGTATGTATATATGAGGGTGGCGTAAATGTATGCATGTATGAGGGTGGTGGTGTATACATGTATGTATGTATGTATGTATGAGGGTGGCGTAAATGTATGCATGTATGAGGGTGGTGGTGTATACATGTATGTATGTATGTATGTATGTATGTATGAGGGTGGCGTAAATGTATGCATGTATGATGGTAGCGGTGTATAAATGTATGTATGTATGTATGAGGGTGGCAGTGTATAAATGTATGTATGAGGGTGGCGGTGTATAAATGCATGTATGATGGTAGCGGTAAATAAATGTATGCATGTTTGAATGTGGCAGTGTATAAATGTATGTATGAGAGTGGCGGTGTACGTATGTATGTATGTATGTATGTATGTATGTATGAGGGTGGCGGTGTATAAATGTATTATGAGGGTGGCGGTGTATAAATGTTTGCATGTATGAGGGTGGTGGTGTATAAATGTATTTATGTATGAGGGTGGAGTAAATGTATGCATGTATGAGGGTGGTGGTGTATCCATGTATGTATGTATGTATGTGGGTGGCGTAAATGTATGCATGTATGATGGTAGCGGTGTATAAATGTATGTATGTATGAGGGTGGCGGTGTATAAATGTATGTATGAGGGTGGCGGTGTATAAATGTATGCATGTATGAGGGTGGCGGTGTATAAATGTATGCATGTATGAGGGTGGCGGTGTATAAATGTATGCATGTATGAGGGTGGCGGTGTATAAATGTATGCATGTATGAGGGTGGCGGTGTATAAATGTATGCATGTATGAGGGTGGCTGTGTATACATGTATGGATCCACATGATGTTGGCTTTTCGGCATCCCTAAACATATTTCTCTTTGTGTCTGACATGTGTGCTGTATCAGTCCAGGGGTGTGCCGTATCAGTCCAGGGGTACCGCCATGTGTGCCGTATCAGTCCAGGGGTGCCGTATCAGTCCAGGGGTGCCACTATGTGTGTCGTCTCAGTCCAGGGCAGCTGGCTTTTTTTTTTTTTATTAAAATAATGTATTTTGTTTTTTTCTTACTGCAAGTTTGCTGTTAAGTGTGCCTTATCAGTTAAGGGGTGCTGCCATGTGTGCTGTACAGTTTCAAGGGTGCTGCAATGCGTGCTGTATAATTTCAGGGGTGCTGCTAGGCGTGCTGTATAATTTCAGGGGTGCTCCATGTATGCCGCATCAGTCCAGGGGCACATGTGTGCTGTATCAGTCAAGGGGTGCAAGGGTGCTGTTAAGTGTGCCAATCAGTCAAGGGGTGCTGCATAGTTCCAGACACTATTGATGCTTTACTCTTGCCTGTCACTGATGTCTCTAAAAGGTGCGTACACAGGGCGATTTTGTGTATATTGCCCGCGATGGGAGTGTGCACCAGCGATATATCGCTGGTGCGCACTTCCGTTTTCTCCCCCATAGTGATCGCTGGTCGCAGGAACATGCTCCTGCGACCAGCTGATTTCCACTGCCGGGCTCCCCCGGCAATTTCTTTTTCATCAGCGACCATCTCAGCAATATATCCCCCAGTGTGTACGGGCTTAAGTATAGTGATGTAGTAATGCCATCTACTGTTATGCAGGCTCCACCTATTATTGATTTTTTGACCCCATACATGAGGCCACTTCCAAGAAATTTCCAGGGCCACTTTTAGTCCCCAATCCGCCCCTGATGGAAGTGGAAAAGCCAACAAACTATTCGGCATATGTATGTCATAATTGCTTGCTCTCTTAAAATGGCCGAGGTATTGGCAAGCTCCTGCATCATTTCCACTTCCTAGGGAAATGGGTGGGACATGGCACACTGGCACAGTTTCCATTTTGTTTCAACTCCTTTCCTTAGACCCAACATTTCCGCCATTTTGCCACAGATGGGACCTAATGTTGAGAATATCCCAGCCCCTCTTCCCACAATGATCATCTGCACCCCCCTCAAAGAGGATGTGATTATACTGCTCGAATGTATCGCTATTCACCTACAGGAACCAGCCTGCGATATGCTCGTAGTGAAGAGACCACATCAGCCATCTCTTCACTCAGGAGCCCTGTGCATGCGTGATCTACACATGCGAATTCGCTTTTGCCTTGCCATGGGTACATTTTGCAACCATATGCTACAACAGCACAAGTTCATTTTCAGATACTGTCGGAAGTTTGAGATACTGTAACTGCTTCGATCCCTCCTTCATACACCGGTGTTATTGGTGCATATGCCAAAAATATTTTATAATATCTAGGCCCCCAAGTGAGAGATGGGACATTAATGTGTTACAGTGGTGTTTGTGTAATCAACTTAAAAAACAATAAACCTTATTCAACATAATTAATTTAATTATGGTAATATTGAGGCAAAAGCATTGAACTATATAACCCGTAAAAGCTTTTGTTTTCTTTCTCTTTTCTTCCCTCTAACTGGTCTAATCTTTCTTATTATTTATCTTTTCTGCCCCTGCTTATATGGTTGCCTTTTACGGATAGTTTACCATTTTGCGTGAGACATGTTACTATATTCACTAATAAAGAGACTTCCTTTTAGGAATGGAGCTCCCATTTAATAATTTTAGAGCTGTGGCGCACTTGGTTGACACTGGAAGGAAAGCAGAGTGACATATGCCACATTCTATGTCTACTGTAGCAACAGGAATTCTATAGGGTCATACTGCCACTGTGTGCTAAGGCAGCTTGTGAGTACATCAAGATTTGCAGCTTGACCACCTGGGAGATGGCCCATGGATGGGGATTACACACTGGCGCTGAGGGTGGGGAGAGCACGTTCTGATTATCCGAACTTGTTGGCGGGATTGCAAACAGCCACATACAGGTTGAGTATCCCGTATCCGTATATCCAAAAACCAAAATATTCCAAAAACCGTGGATTTTCAGAATATTTTTTTTCCCTGCCCCTTTTTTGTAACTTACCACGTCCCCCGACGTCCATGGTGGGCTTCAGGATTCTCTTCAGCTACATCTCCGGTCCCAGGGATGCATCGCGCAAGTGCGTGGGAGTGCCGCTGACGTCACCGGCGTGCCTGCAAACTCGCGCAATGCACCCCTGGGACCACTGAGAGGATTCTGAAGGCCGCCGTGGACTCCAGGGGACCATTGGAGTACCACCAGGGAACCAGGTAAATAGTATTAAAAAAATAATAATCCAAAAACCAGAAAAATCCCTTATCCTAAATGCTCGTGGTCCCGACCATTTCAGATAAGGGATACTCAACCTGTACTGCATATGAGTTGTTCAGCTGCCAAACCTCCAGATTTACTATTTAGACCTGAAAATTGCATCTGATATTGTGGTGGCTTGAAAAAAATGCACTTTCTACCAACAAATGACCATTTCCAACATCTCCATCAATTCCTCTGTAATACTAAAATTAGAATTTAAAGATTAACAAATAATTGTAATACAGACACTGTACATATCTCTGTAATAAATGCTGTCATTTCCAGATCTGGAACTTCACAGAATTGCTAAATAAAATTCTTTAACAGTGTTCAGTGAGAGCAATTTAATCAAGAACCAACTTGTATAATATTTAGTAGTAGATTAGTTCGTAGTGTCTGTATCTCAGTATAGTAAGCTGCATTTTATGCTGATTAGTATCTAAATGACTACCAAGGAGTGCCAATCTATATTAAAATGGCACATATAAAGTGCTCCTCTTTAGACAGACATGTTCCTCTATCAAGTGTTACTATGCTTATTTCACATTAATGAAGACAATTCTGACATTGCAATACACTTTGTTGAGCACAAAAGCCAGTTCATCAGAATGCCAGTCATGTTTCCCATACTGAAAGCACACAACCCAAGGTTGGTGGGATCGCTGTGTAGGCACAGCCTCACTGCACAGTGAACGCACCAGTGAGCAGGAAGAGAAAAGAGCACACTTTGTAGAAAGCTTTAACGCTGATTAAATGAGGATCTCATAATTGCACTTTTTACATCTGCCGGCCGTTTTGCAGTCTATCAACACCTTGTCTCATTATGATGGCAAAGTACAAAAAGGTGACTTTAATCTGAACAATCTCTAGCGGTAATTAAAGTCTTTTACATAACTTTACCTTGCAGGGCTCACAGGTTTTCTATTGTGTCAGAAAATGTAACCCTTCAAGTGCCTGGGTGGCAATAATCATTGGTCATAGATAGTTTTCAGTATTTTTGATTAGAAAATGGACTATAAGTCTATTATAGGGTGATCGCCCTTTACCTTTAATAGTAAAAAAAAATTGAAGAGCTGTTATCTTCAGCTAATTGTGATTTTATTCTGGATAAAGAGAGAAAAAGTTATAAACTCTATCACCTAGATGGTAGAGATTATATGGGGCGCTTGGACAGATCGTAAGTGTTGCCAAGCTGCTCACACCTGGGGGTGGTATGGCCCCTATATAACTACAAACGGGGAAAAAAGATGTGAATGATGGAGCGCTAGTGAATAAAATTATAGATAGATGACCAATTGATTATTACATAGGTATTTTAATAAACACATCATATAAAAAAGAATAAAAACACAATATATATGGTAAAAAATCAATATAAGACAATAATCACCCCTACAAGGACCTGATTGGGAAATGGATGTGGATAAGTCTCACTTGTTCCTGGTGATGCTCTCCTGTTTTTAATTGGGATTCCTGGAATGGCGGGTGTCCATAAACCTGACTTGTGGCCTGATGTAGATTACTCCCCTCGTGAGGAAAGATGACACACGTCTCACGGAATGGAGGGCTTCACAAAAGTGGCAGGTGGTGGTGTCCCTTGTTTGAAAGTCCAGTACCTTGATTTTGGTAAAAGAGAGCTTTTTCAAGTGAGAATGGATGAAGAATTATTTGTATTCCACAGGGTCCAGTAGAGGTGTGTGCCTAACGCGTTTCGTCATCCACAGATGACTTTATCAAAGGCATACTGCTGTTAGATCCAGAATGGGGTTTTATACTGTCTTACAGGAAGTACAACATTTGACCTCAGTCAGAGGGTACCCAATTGGTCATATAAAAATTACACTAAATTCGCTGTAATATTTGTTTTGCGGATTATAGGAAGAACGGAGGCAGTCAGTATTATACATATAAACATATATATAAATAGTATACCATAAAAATCTCAGTTTATAAGCTCCTTTTATATATTCAGAGTTCCACATCCGGTAGCTGGAACGCAGGCTGCGCTCCGCTTCCGGTATGTGGAACGCACTATGTTTGGAGTCTCATTGGTGGACAGTGTATTTCCTCCAAAGGGAGGATTCCGTCTGGCCGGAAGTGATGTAACAGGTGCCTGGCGTGTATGATCCCAGCCGGGCTTCCTGGCTTGTGCTCCGTTTTGTGAAGTAGCTTCCTGTCTCTGAAGCGCATGTTGGATAGCCGGACTTCCGGTTTTCTGCTCTATATTACTTCCCCGCAATTAGGGATATTAATTGTGTTATTAGCACGGTTTTCATATAATCTTATATAATATACATTCTTTGTGGGTGTATAGTCTAAGACCTCACGTTTCTTTAGGGAGTCAAGAAAAACGGTAATGATTGTATATTCATTCAGTTGCTCAGTTGCCATGGAAACGAACTCAATTACCATTATGGGAAAAGCTGATAAGCAATGATACAGGGAAGGGATCCAACCTTCTAATTATTTTAGAATTACCCATTGGGAGTAATATCATATATTATTCCTAATGAGGGAGTTTATAAAATATGAAATAAACAGTAAAAAATAAAATAAATAAAAAATATAAAAAATATAAAATGTAAAAAATAAATAAAAAAATAAAAAAATTATAAAAAAATATAAAAAAAAATTGAGGAGAACACATCCCAAAAGGTTAAACTAATTTTTGATTTAGACAGAGACCGGAAAATTTTCCGAAAAAAATCAGTTTTACCCCATTAAATCAAAAGGAACGGCAGTCGATACCTTCTATAGGACAACTATGGAGGAGTTCAGATCCTTATGTCAAAATAAAAACAATAAAAAATCATATCACAAAGACAACCTAAACAAAACAGAACGTTTAGCCTTAAAAAATCTACATAAAGACTCTAGAATCATTATAAAAGAGGCGGACAAAGGGGGGGGGGGAGTGGTAGTCCAAGATTTATCAGAGTACTTAAAAGAAGCAGATAGACAACTCTCCAATACCACTCATTACACCAAATTAAAACAGGACCCCACCTTACAGTATAATGAAACCCTTAAAATATTTTTGGAACAAGCATTGGAGAACAACATTATCACTAAGGAAGAATTTAAATTAATTTTTTCTGAGCACCCCATCACTTCCACTTATTATCATTTGCCCAAAATTCACAAATCACTCACCTCACCCCCAGGGCGCCCTATCATTTCTGGTATTCACTCCCTCACAGCCAATTTATCCGGTTATGTTGATTCTTTTTTACAATCACGGGTGCAATCACTGAGGTCCCACATCAAAGACACCCAACATTTTTTGAAAATAATTCAGAACGTCAAGTGTAGGGATAGCTATGCTTTCCTCACGCTTGACGTTTCAAGCTTATATACCAATATTCCACATAACCAAGGTTTATTAGCAATATCAAATCGATTGAAAGAAGATGGGGACCTCAGTGATATACACATCACTTTTTTACTAGAATCCATTCAATTTATTTTACAACACAATTACTTCTTATTTGTTGACACATTTTATTTACAGGTGATGGGGACGGCCATGGGGACCAGGTTCGCCCCGAGTTACGCCAATCTCTACATGGGTATGGTCGAAGACCAACTCGTGTGGGATGTCGGACACGGGGCGAGCCTGGTACTCTATGGCCGTTATATAGACGATTTATTTTTATTTGGAATGGTGATGCACAATCTGCACTTTCTTTTGTCACTTATCTCAATGGAATTCCTTTAATCTACAGTTTACACACACCTACCACCACAATGAGATCAATTTTTTAGACGTCTCACTCACTGTCTTAAATAATCAAATATACACTTCAAATTACAACAAAGAAGTAAACACCAATTCATATTTACATTACCACAGCGCACACTATCCCCCCTGGAAACAGAACATTCCTCGCGCACAGTTCCTAAGGCTACGCAGGAACTGTTCTGATCTAGATACATACAATGTACAAAGCATTCTGATGACCAGGTCATTTCTGGACCAGGGATATCCTTTTATTATTTTTTTTAAATAAATATTTTTATAAATATATTTTTTTATATTATTATTTTTTTTTTTTTAATTTTATATATTTTTTTTTACTGTTTATTTCATATTTTATAAACTCCCTCATTAGGAATAATATATGATATCACTCCCAATGGCTAATTCTAAAATAATTAGAAGGTTGGATCCCTTCCCTGTATCATTGCTTATCAGCTTTTCCCATAATGGTAATTGAGTTCGTTTCCATGGCAACTGAGCAACTGAATGAATATACAATCATTACCGTTTTTCCTGACTCCCTAAAGAAACGTGAGGTCTTAGACTATACACCCACTAAGAATGTATATTATAAATAAGATTATATGAAAACCGTGCTAATAACACAATTAATATCCCTAACTGCGGGGAAGTAATATAGAGCAGAAAACCGGAAGTCCGGCTATCCAACATGCGCTTCAGAGACAGGAAGCTACTCCACAAAATGGAGCAAAAGCCAGGAAGCCCGGCTGGGATCATACACGCCAGGCACCCGTTACATCACTTCCGGCCAGACGGAATCCTCTCTTTGGAGGAAATACACTGTCCTCCAATGAGACTCCGAACATAGTGCGTTCCACATACCGGAAGCGGAGCGCAGCGTGCGTTCCAGCTACCGAATGTGGAACTCTGAATATATAAAAGGAGCGTATAAACTGAGATTTTTATGGTATACTATTTATATATATGTTTATATGTATAATACTGACTTCCTCCGTTCTTCCTATAATCCGCAAAACAAATATTACAGCGGATTTAGTGTAATTTTTATATGACCAATTGGGTACCCTATGTTGTACTTCCTGTAAGACAGTATAAAACCCCATTCTGGATCTAACAGCAGTATGCCTTTGATAAAGTCATCTGTGGATGACGAAACGCGTTAGCGCACACCTCAACTGGACCCTGTGGAATACAAATAATTCTTCATCCATTCTCACTTGAAACAGCTCTCTTTTACCAAAATCAAGGTACTGGACTTTCAAACAAGGGACACCACCACCTGCCACTTTTGTGAAGCCCTCCATTCCGTGAGACGTGTGTCATCTTTCCTCACGAGGGGAGCAATCTACATCAGGCCACAAGTCAGGTTTATGGACACCCGCCATTCCCGGAATCCCAATTAAAAACAGGAGAGCATCACCAGGAACAAGTGAGACTTATCCACATCCATTTCCCAATCAGGTCATTGTAGGGGTGATTATTGTCTTATATTGATTTTTTACCATATATATTGTGTTATTATTCTTTTTTATATGATGTGTTTATTAAAATACCAATGTAATACCCAATTGGTCATCTATCTATAATTGTATTCACTAGTGCTCCATCATTCACATCTTTTACTCTGGATAAATATAATAATATTTTTACATTATATAGCTCATTTTCAGCCTTTTTTTTGGGTAGGGGGTGGAGCTTCTCTGAACTGATCTATAAATAGAAGTGCCCACCAGAACCAGAACAGACAGACGGCTGGGGTAATGCAAGTGGCGAAAGTCATGGTTGCCAGTAACTATCTACAAAGACTGATTCGACATCTTCCATTGCTTCTACTTATTCCAGCTGTGCAGAAATGCCATTAGCCAATGGATGCTTTAGTCTTGGTGGCTGATAATGCTTCTTCTGCCTTGGATTTTTCTCATTAACAGCTGTTACTGCTAATCTCCTGATTTTTGTATCAACCACCCCCCCACTCTTAAATTGTAAGCTCATTTCACCTTTACACGTTCTTGTCTTAGTTGCACTCATTCAGCATCTAAATGCCTCTGGAAACTACAATGGGCTATTGGTAAATATGGAGTCATTTTGGCTTTGGTGGTTGGAGTTATAGTTGCAAGAATGTATATGTAGGCATACAGTAGCAGTCTCATGCCAAAACACGTCCTTTCATATAGAGGTGCACAATAACGTTCATTCACCAATTTTACTGGAGCCTCACATCACAACTCCTTGTTAGTCTTTAGCAGCTCAGACTGGCTCTCTGTTGGGCACACTTGATGTCACATGGAAATGAAGGAGACACTACTGAGAACATCATTTTTGTAGGGCATTGTGAGTAAATTATTCTAACCAATGGGGACGTTACTCATTACAACAGATAATCATTGATTGCCACTGTACCAGTCTCCTGTCACTGTATCAATGTTTTCCTGATGTGATGAAGCATGTTTTCCTAGTGACCATGTGATATAGTTCCAGATTGTAGCACATGTTGGAGTGGTCTGTCTTTGAAGATAAGATACTTACCGATCTTGTACAGGATAACACACACCGCAGATATTTTGGATTAGCCTAGCTGATCTATGTAAGTTTAAGTAAACAGACTCTAATGGTATTAAATGGCACTTTTAGATTAACTAGATTTGCAAAACAAAATAATACAAGTATATGCACATTTCTTTGACACTTCAGGAGCCCATTCAGAGATGTTGGCATCCGCAGCTGCTGAGAGCATGGCAGTGGCAGCCAGTTTACTAGCTTATGTAAGAGTATGCGTATCTATGTTGAATATCCATGCATCTTCAAGTCCATCCCACCCACTGCAACAGTTCTGTTGCTGTAATCATCACCCTGTGGGTGCGAAAGATCCACCAGAGACACATGTCCCATTTGGTCCTCAAGCTATAAAATGTTGGGCTACATGCCTGCAACATTCCCATGACACTTCAAGAGATGGATCAGTTTTATGCATCCTCATGGTTGCTGCCAAGAAAATGCTCACTTTATTAAAAGAGTGCTCTGTTAATTTACGGATCAATCTATATGGAATGCAAACTCTATCTGTGTATATACACCCTGTCTAGCTCATGTGTAGTCCTTGATTTCATTATGAAAACAGGGGGGTTTCTGAGTCCTGCACTAAGTGTATATGAGTGTATATAAAGTGGTTTACCTTTGGAGTGCGATATGTGAACACTGAGAACATGAAATACAGTTATGGGTGAGAAATGCTTGGCCCACAATGTATAGGATTTGTCAACACGTGTTTATTTGTGTAATGAGGTCAAAATTTGTCACATTGCCAATCGTCTATGAGTTCAAAGAACACAACAAATCATAGATATGCATGCAAAAGAAAAGAAAAAAACATCAAAGTTAAATAAGGGATATGCTGCTAATTTGCAGTAGTGTCGGGATGTAAGGCAGGGGTTGTTGTGTTGTATTAAACAACTGTGGTGGTGGGGGAATGCTCACAGTCAGGGGTAGAGATACAGTAGTCTGGTAATGGCAGAGGGGTATAACACAGGTTGGTGGTGCGGGGAGCTGGCGTCCCGTCCCCTCCGCAGTGCACCTCTAACCTGTGTGGTACGTCTGCCTGTAGTCCTTCTCTGGTCCCACTTCGTGATAATCCTCTCAGCACTCAGCTAAGGTTGGCGCAGCGTGGGCACAACCAGCCTGGCTCCACAATCCCGGCAGGCGGCGTGACTTGCGGGTTACGGTTTCGTGAGATCCCGGTCCCCAGCGTCTCAGTCACCGCCAGGTCTGTGCGCTCAACTCCCAACTGGGAGAAGACTTTGGGTCCGATGGTGATGTGGGTGCTTAATGGCGCTCCAATGCGTATCGACCCACGGGGTCTTCTTCAGGTAGAGTGTGTGCTAATGTCTGGTGCTGCCTTCTTTAAAAGGATGCAATGGTGGGATTGTCTGTGTCCGGGGTGGCCATCTTTGTAGGGGGCAAACTTGCCCTTTTTCCCAGTAAGTCAATAACGTTAATAGCAGGTACTTATCCTGTAATGTCATTTATGTTAATAGAAAAGGGTTGCCCAGATGGGAAAATCAGGCGCAGTTTTGCTTATGTATGCAAATGATTTATATAAAAAATAAATATAAACTCGAATCCACAGCTTATGTGCTGCTCCCAACAAAAGACTACTAAGCCTTGCTGGTGAAACAAAATGCAGAAAATAAAGAGAGCGCACTGTGTTGATCTTTGTTATTAAATTTTTACTTGATTATTATTTTCTAATATAATAAGTACACCTTAAAATACAAAATTATAAATTATAAATACATACATATACACAATAAAAATACATTTAAATTTAAATTAAAAATGCATTCCGACTAGCACCAATAAGTTCATATTCAGTTGCCAACCTTGTATATTGCTCCCAAATAGGTATAATGGATGTCACTTCCAAGTGAAGTTACTGTGGTTATCCAATTTAATTAGGAAACAGTGTTTGTATGAAGGTATATTACCGGCTGATGGTGAGGGTAGCAGAGATCATGCAGCTGCGTGTCCGCTTCCACCGGTGTTGCGCCGATGGACTTGGAGCCGGTAAGCAATATACAAGGTTGGCAACTGAATATGAACTTGGGCCACTATTGGTGCTAGTCGGAATGCATTTTTAATTTAAATTTAAATTTATTTTTATTGTGTACATGTATGTATTTATAATTTATCATTTTGTATTTTAAGGTGTACTTATTATATTAAAAAATAATAATCAAGTAAAAATTTAATAACAAGATCAACACAGTGCGCTCTCTTTATTTTCTGCATTTATGTTAATAGCAGGTACTTATCCTGTAGTGTCATTTCATATGAACTTGATATTGGGTGTGAAAGCAGAGTAGATGCTGCCGGTGTGCTAACCTAGCAAAGTAGATGCTGGAGTGACATCTTTGTTGTGGACAAATTTGCACTTGTCCCAGCATTTAAATAACTTTTATAGGTAGTAGGTGCCACAGCTTCTTAATGCATGTGGCATATTTTCATGCACTTTACTTACCGTATATACTTGAGTATAAGTCGACCGGACCTGAATATAAGCCGAGGCACCTAATTTTACCCCAAAAACCTGGGAAACCTTATTGAATTGAGTATAAGTTTAGGGGAGGAAGGGAGAGCAGGGGTTTGAAATTGTTTTGACAACAGGTGTCCCTCCTAATCTGCTCCGTCTCTCCACCGTACCTATTCTCATTGGCGCTGCACTCTCCCCAGGCCAGATCTCCTCCTCTCTGTCCCCAGCATGGATCTCCGCAGCATCAGCGCAGGGTCCCAGCTCCAGCTCCCCAGCGCAATGTGCTGAAAAACTTGGCTTATACTCGAGTATATACGGTACAGTGCAAGAATTTTAGCAGAGCTACAGTATAATTATTTTGTTTAAAACAAACAGTTCAGACTATGAGGACATGTTCAGGCAATCAGATCTCTTGTTTGCATCTTAAGATGACTGTGACCTTTTCAATATGGATTGTAATGGAATTAAAAAGATACTCTATGATTTCCATCTAAAAAGTAAAAGGGGAGATGAACTGTAGCCCATAGCAACCCATAATATACTAATCAGGTATAAGCCACCCAGCCAGAGTGAAATCCCGCCCTGTGCAAGGCTGCAAAGAGCCTGCGAAAATTTAGCATCCCTGCAACTAGCTCCAAATATATCTGCAACCGCTTACTATGGAATTATTTTTCACACTGTGTGCAGTCTGTGCATAGCTCAGGACTTACTTCGGCATCTGCGATAGAAACAGGCTGATCGTGGCGCGAGCTGATGTAGCACGACTTCCCTTCAAATGCCTGGGCATGCCGGCTTTGTCCCTGACACACCTAGAAAAGATCCGGTTACCACCCACAAACACCCTTATTCTGTCAACTTGTATACAGCTAAAGATTAAAAAAGTAGCAGGATTTATCGTATGATGGCCTCTCGTATGCGTACTTCAAGCCATATGCATACACAGTCTATCAATTATCGCCCGGCCTGCGAATTCGCAGTCATACGATCAGGTATGAAAAACCCCCGAAGTCTACTCTAGATATCAACTTTTAAAAATAAAAAAAAAGAAAGAAAAAATAGCCATCATCTAATTTGTTGCTATTGGCAATATGTCTACTTGTCTTATTTACAAGTATTGAATATTACTGATCCAGTCAAGTAGACTTAGCCACCTGTAAATGATTATAGAAACCCTGGCAACGTGGGTAAATGGCCAATTACCCAGATGGTGGAGAACTGGGGTGAACAGCTCTCTTCTGCGCTAAAAAAGGAGGTAATACCCGGGATAGACACTCTCCTCGAAAAAGACCCCGGGTATTACCTCATTTTTTAGCGCAGAAGAGAGCTGTTCACTCCAGTTCTCCACCATCTGGGTAATTGGCCATTGTTTTATCATATGTCTCCATTCTTTTTACATATGTGTGTCTGAAATAAAGTGGTATTGCACCATATACTTGTATTTCACTTTTTGGGTAGAGTCAACATCTTGGATTTTCCACTGGTATTATTACTGAGGAGTGAAAGTACTGCTTTGTGTGTTCGCTTATTGGAGAAGAGGATACGCTACCTCATCAGGAGGAATGTATGGTATTTGTGTGGCATTGTCCATTCTGCTTTCAAAATTGGGAGAAGAGGATCGCTCCCCTATTTACAGGGTTGTACTCCTTTTCCTCATTTTTTTCAGGCGCCATCAGAGGGGACACTCACATCTTTGTTTGCTTGAACGTGCACCATCTGTGGGGGCATGATTACCGGATTTGGGATCCACTGGTCTAGATCAGCAGTTGATAACATTATTACAGTATGCTCCAGTAGCACACAAGGGGCCAGATTCTCTAAGCTTCAAAAGTGATAAAATGGAGAGTAATAAACAACCAGCCAATCAGCTCCTACCTGACATTTTTCAAACACAGCCTGTGACATGGCAGGTAGGAGCTGATTGGCTGGCTGTTTATCACTCTCCATTTTATCACTTTTGAAGTTAGAGAATCTGGCCCATTATGTTTCCAGAAATGAATTGACTGATAAGAAGCATTACAATGCTCTCATCAGACCAAGCATCAATGTAGTGAATCATTACTAGGGGGGAGATGCACTTACATTCGTGCCGAATTATGTTTTTTATCGCAATGTTTCCGCCTCAGTTACGCGCCGATATTGTTTCCAGTTTCTCTATATTCTGTAATGTTTTTAACACCGCCTTCACTTTGCGTTAAAGCCCCCTTCCGCGTTGTTTTTTTTTTACTGCTCATGTACTCCCCAGCTCACCCGACTCTCCCCCGTAAGGTTAACAGCACTAGGAAGTGGGTTCATGACTGCCGCCAGCCCGCTGCTGCTCTCTTCCCTGGTGAGGAGTGCCTGTTCCCCGCAGCAGCCCAGCTCCTACTGCTCTGTCCCCGCCTCCCCCGCTGCTGGATGATTCAAATTGACCTAATATCGCAACCGTCAGGTGGCGATTAATTAACATGAATAAACACCGCGCCGGGTCTTTGTGCATACAACATGTGCAGAACAGCTGTATGTTCCTATGGAGACCCGACGCCGTTACAAAGGAGAGCAGAATGCGGAACTGCAGAGAGCGCACTTCTGCTAAAGATGCTTACAGCATACGCGATCCTGACAACGGCACCGATAACAGCGGAACAACGCAGCAGTAAGTGATAGTGCATCCCGCCCTAGATCCCTGGTTATGTTTTCATCCAAGTATAGATTACCAGTGTGCTAGTTATAACCTAAGCAGGGAACATTGGGTAATTCAGTACTTGAAAAGGATCTAGGAGTCCAAATAGATAACAAACTGGGGTGTAGTGCGCAATGTCATATAGCAGCAAAAATGGCCAACAGAATTCTAGCATGTATTAAAAGAGGCATGGAAACTAGAGACTCAAAAGTAATTATGCCACTGTACAAGACATTGGTTAGACCTCACCTTGAATACGGAGTACAATTCTGGGCCCCACACTATAAAAAGGACATCATAGAATTGAAAAAAACCCAAAGGCGAGCAACAAAGCTTATTAGGGGGATGGAGAATTTAAGCTATGAGGAGAGATTAAGCAATGTAGGACTATTTACACTAGAGAAGAGACGTTTAAGGGGGGACATGCTCAACATGTACAAATATATCAAGGGCCAATATAAGGAACTGTCAAGCACCCTTGGTACAGCAAGAAAGGATTTCTTTCTTTAGAAGAAAGAAGATTTTGTTCCCTTAGAAGAAAAAAATTCTTTACGGTCAGAGCAGTCACTGTGGAACTCTCTTCCTGGAGAAGTGGTGACGGCAGACACAATAAATACGTTTAAAATAATGTTGGACAAACATTTATTGGTTTAAACATCCAAGGGTACTAATAAGAATCATAATCTGTCTTTATAAATATCAGAACATACTATACAACAAGGGATAAGCTATTAAAACCTAGGTTGAACTCGATGGACGCAAGTCTTTAATTAGCCTTATCTACTATGTAACTATATGTAACTATGTAACTTCTAACCTTTTGCTTTTAACCTTGTGTTATAAATCTACATCAGTCTACTTTGATTTAGATTTCTAACACAAAAACAACCAATCCTGCAGCTACACAATTCACATTTTTTTCTTATGTTATAGTAATGTACACGTAAAACCAATAAGGGAACTAAACGATATAATGATTAAATGGGATAGCCAAGATAAATCATCTAGCCAGCCACGTTGCACCCCTGCTGCCACATACGAGAGATCCTTTCCTTCCCAAGGTGCGTTGTATACTGCAGTTCCATCTCTCTAGCCACAATGCACCCTGACCATTACACTGGAAAGGTCCAGGTATTCCCAAGGTGTATTCCATAGTCCAATCTCTCCAGCCATGTTATTTCATGACTGTCACATAGGAAAGATCCTGTCCTTCCCAAGGTGTATACCACTTCCCCTGTCAGAAATCGCATGGAGAAGATATTAGCATACTATTATAACATTGTAACTTGTAGTAAAGTTGTCATGTATGCAGTGTTAAGATGGACCAATTGTCACAGGGGGAGATTTATCAAAGCTTAGAGAGAAATAAAGTGAAGAGAGATAAAGTCCAATCTCAACTCTCATTTCAGATACTGTGCTTAAAAAATTACAGGAGCTGATTGGTTGATACTTCATTTCTCTCCAGTTGAACTCTCTCCACAGTAGTATATATATATATATATATATATATATATATATATATATATATATACATACATATATATACATATGGTGGTGTGGAATAATGGCGTCACTCCAGGGGTCTTGGTAAGAGATTTTTATGTATATGAATATACATAAAAATCTCTTACCAAGACCCCTGGAGTGACGACATTATTCCACACCACTACCTCATCTGCATGGTAGGAACCCGGGACGTTTGTTTGTTTGCAGGGAGTGCCAGCTCGTTTCCACATGCTTTTATATAAATATATATATATATATATATATATATATATAACAACAATGCTGAAGGAATGGGCGGCACTCCGAGGTTTTTTCAAAAGTAATCTGTATTAAATTCTGACACCAACGTTTCGGGGCATGCGCCCCTTTGTCAAGGTGAAAAAACACCTTGACAAAGGGGCGCATGCCCCGAAACGTTGGTGTCAGAATTTAATACAGATTACTTTTGAAAAAACCTCGGAGTGCCGCCCATTCCTTTAGCATTGTTGTTCTATTTCTTCGGAGGGCACCGGGGTACTTTCCAGGAGGGGAGAGTGCCGGACCGCACACCCATACCTTATATATATATATATATATATATATATATATATATATATATTCACTGTCCCAGGGACTTGCCAGTAGTGTACACAAATCATGGTCCCTGTTTTTTCATTCATGGTGGTTTGTACACTTTAAGTGCCAAAAGACCATCCAAAATTAATGTTTAAAGCTCTAATTAAGAACATGTTTACTGTGGAGCAATTATCAACGATTCCGCTCCTTAAACAGGACTTGGTATCTGAACTGATGAAGGAGCAAGACCCCAGAGGTTCTGTGTTTTCTTATAGCTTCTTAATAAATGTGTTCCAATTAAAGAAAGAAACAAGTCCTGAGAGTGCGGTGTGCCCTCACTTATTTGGAATGCATTTATTTAAATAGCCATTTATAGAGGCAAATGCAGTTATATTTAGGATGCAACCACAATGATAATCTAAAATATCAAACTAGGTTTACAGTAATTGCTAGAAAGGAAATTTATTAGTTATCATCACCCAATTCTGACGGTTCGGGCCGATATATTGGGTTAAATCTGCAGAATCGGAGGTGTTTGACATATAATTGGCTCCCGACTCGTGTTCCCGTGTGCATCGGAACCTGTACAATATTTTCGTACAGCATATGGCATTCCTCCGTACCCTATTAGAATTCTGAAAACGAAAAGTCATTTTCTCTCCGCATGTAATGTGGCCTGGTTTAACATCTGACCTTGCATGTACTGCTCTCATTGTCACATTCAAATACTTTCTTTCTAATGAGTCATTTTCTGCATTGGCATGAAAATAAGTTTGGGTTTTTATCTTTAATTAAATCCACAAGTTGCTATTCTGCGAGTCTCCTACTGGATTTTTAACTTCATTATTGCAAAAGTGAATTATGTTAAAGATCCTCACAGCTCTATACTTTAATATTCAAATGTATAATTCATTCCTTTATGTGATTTTTAATTGGGCTAATCAATTTGCGCTTACCTTTTTTGTATTTGTAGGTGTACAGCATCTATAATTGTAGTGAACTACATTAACAAGAAACTAAATAGTAGAAATAAATGCTTACATTGATCTGGCATACACCAGGGCATGCCTGGTGCTACTGACTGCATGGACAGCAGCCCACAGAAGCCAGTCATACTGTAGGAAGCCACTACTTCCCTTTCATACAGCTCTGTATGAAAGGGATGTAGTGGCTTCCTAAAGTATGCACCATCCCTGCTTACTGCAGCCTGGACTGGCAGTCCCAGAGGAAGGAAACACCTGCTAATAGGACTACCTGTAGTGTCTTTGACTGACAGGTAGTCACTTCCAGTCACAGCAGCCATCTTTTGGGTCGCAATAGCTGCAGGTGATGTCGCACAGCTGCCGTATTCCCCCCCCCACCCCATTCGGCCCAAACACTCTTCTATTGTCCATACTGCAGTCGCATTTTTCGCACTGAGAAAGTGGTTTAAGGGGTCGCACACACGCACTACATGTGTATAATAGTGGTAATTGCAGAATAGCAATTTTCACTATTCTAGAAACACCGCTGAATCAGGCCCATAATGTGGTTTGCGGCGACCATTTTGAGAGGACTTTTCTCAAAGCGAAATTTTATATTTTTTGTTTGAATTTTCCATTTTCTCTTGCCGGGAGACAGGCTTTGGTGAGAGCGTATTCGGATGTAGAGCTGGAAGCCTAGTGATAGATTAATTTATAAAATCAGACAGCTGATTCTGGGCCAGATTCTCTAAGCTTCAAAAGTGATAAAATGGAGAGTGATAAACAGCCAGCCAATCAGCTCCTACCTGCCATGTGACAGACTGTGTTTGAAAATTGTCAGACAGGAGCTGATTGGTTGGCTGTTTATCACTCTCCATTTTATCACTTTTGAAGCTTAGGGAATCTAATGCCCCTTTCAGACCGGTATATTGCTTATAAGAAAAGTGACTTTCGGAAAATGGCTACCCCCCCACGAAAGACATTTTCCGAAAGTCACTTTTTTTTATAAGCGCATCGGTCCTTACTACTGCCGGGATCTGCAACCGAACTCAGGTACCGGCTGCACGGAGCGGAAGGGGGGAGCTGCACGGAGGGGAGGGGGGGTGGGGGGGACGGGTAGGGGGTTTTGGGGGAGGCGGCGCTGAAGGCTGCACTGGCTTTGACCCTGTATTTGGAAAGTTTCCAAAAACGGGTCTGCCAGTGTCAAAAAAGATATATACCGTTTAAGAGGTGCGGTGTGAAAGGGGTTTTACCTGGCAGACCCGTTTTTGGAAACGTTTTCAAATACAGGGTCAAAGCCAGTTATGCGGTCTGAAAGCAGCATTATCTGGCCCTCTGTGGTTGGAAATGGAGGAATTGGGGCAGATATTGGAGAACTGTGCTGCGTTCCCTTGTACTTACGCCCATATTCCAGGCATATTTAATAATTTCACTCTAATAAATGACAGATATTTTTCAGAAAGTAACCTGTCAATTCACTAGTTGGCAGTGATATCAGAAAGGCATATGATATAATATACAAGGATCCTCACTAGGTAAGTGAACTGATTCTAGCGAGACTGTAAGTAGCTAAAGCAGGCAAAAGCTGTGTCCTTCATGTGCCTCTCTTCAGAAAATATTTGTGCTCAGTTGGAGTTCCCAGACATCTGGAATGACGGTGACCTTTCTGGTAGCGCAGATTGTCTGTAGCAGCCAGCAATCTCTTAAATATAGACTAGGGGTGGAGGGGGTGGAAGGAGGGAGTCTAGCACAGTGATTTTTAAATATGTTCTAGAAATTGCTGCAGCACAAATTTAAAAAAGTAGAGTTATCTCTGGTGACCAACATAACATTGTGATGTCAATATTTAAACCACAATACACTTTCTTTACTGTGTTTTCTTTGAATTATGGGGTAAATGTATGAAGCATCATTGTGAGGTAGAATCATCGTTATCTGCCCTGATACCTTTTCTTCCCCGTGTATGAATGTAGAGAAGCATGCTCAGTGACAATAGAGCATGCCAGTAGCAGCGGCCAATGTATGAAGGACCAGTAGCGCTGGATATTCCAACAACTGCAGCTTTCGATATACTGTAGACAGCGCATTTCCTTGATTCTGTGGAATTAATGTGTTGTACATATGGTAGGGAATAATGATTATAAGCTCTACTGGGGCAGGGACTGATCTGAATGTTCAAAAATATTCTCTGTAAAGCTCTGCAGATTGGGGGTTATTCAGATTCAATCGGTTCCCATGTGTGTTCACAAGCGGGGGGGGGACTGATTATTTGTGGCTGCGCATGCGCATAGGTTTTTATGCGCATGTGCAGCTGCTGTGTGTGAACGCCCACAGCGCTCGAACACAGAAGTCCGGCAGGGGGCGTGGGGCGGTGGGCCTGGCAATCTGCCTATGGGAACGTCCAGCGTTTCATGTGCGTTCCAATGAGAATGATGGGCGTTCCCATGGAAATTGCCCGGCAACGTGGGTGCAGGAGGCGGGCAGCTGATGCCAGCGGGTGTCAGCGCATGTAGTTTTTGTTTATGTTTTATAATAGTGGGGTCTCCTATTCGATTTTTAGTTGACCTGTTTTTACATTATTATTGGTAATAAATCCATATCGCTTCATTAATATTCCAACTCTGCGCAAAATAGTTAAATAGCATTAAAAATATATACTTTGATGTCTTTTTGTGTTGACTATTTGTTGACTATTTCCATGTTGACATTTTACTCAAATTTTTCATACTGCATCTTGACCATATAAGGCCAACCTATTTCTGGTTGACCAAATCATCCACACCCTATCCAACATATAGTTCCCCATTTTGCCCAAAGACGTTTGTTGTTCTCGATGTATATTATAAGCAAGTATTATATAAAAAGCACCAGAACTAACAAACTGCTTATATTTTACTTAATGCCCTTTTCACTAAAATATATTTATCAAACTTATCTTCAAAACCTCTCTGTCTCTCTCGCTCGCTCTCTTACTCTCTTACATATAATAAAAGATAAAGAGATGCGCTCAAGTAAGTGGGATATCGGTACAAATTCAATGATAAAAAAATCAAAATTTTTATTTTTATATAAAAATCTCTAGAGTGCCATTATGAAACATAAATTGTATTTGATTCCTTACAACATTTTTCATGCCGAATCGCCACAGTCTGGAGCTCAGCAATTGAGGACCATTAAAACTCTGTTTCCTGCTAATATATTCTGGCTATATATATATATATATATATATATATATATATATATATATATATATATATATATATATACTGTGAATTCTACGATACGAGTCCCTACAGTATATGGTGGTTACTGCAATGAGGAAAAATTATCTATGAGCCAAAAAACTAAGAATGTCTCTCTATTACATCTAAATACTGATCCTGTCATATCATGATCTAAGATGGAACTCATTTTTATATTATATATATGAATCAGTTTTTGAGTAAAGATTACCATCTACTGGTCACTGCTCATTTGCCCCTGATGAAGTCTTAAAGGACAAAACGCGTAGAGTTGTTCTGTCCTTCTTGCATGTTTAAGCAATTTTGGATGAAGAATAACGCCATTTTGGAATTTATTGTGAAAACTTAATATTAGACATTATAGTTTAATACGTCTCTATTGGAAATGTATCCATGACTGTGGTGATTCTGCATGAAAAATGTTATAAAGAACCAAATACATATCAGGGGAAATTTACTAAGATGTGAATTCTACTTCACATGTGATGTTGCTATGGGCAACCAATCAGAATCTACTTATTTATTTAGCACCCTCTAGAACAGTGTTTTTCAACCACTATGCCGTGGCACACTAGTGTGCCTTGAGCTGTTCTCAAGTGTGCCCCCAGATCTAGAGATGCCCAATCCAGTTTACAGCCACCACTAGTTTAACTGTTATTTACTGGTCTCTTCTGTTCATGTGAAGGGCCAATGTGTTTTATTTTTGTTACCTGTGGAACCAGTATGATTGTTTTTTTATATGAGGGCCAATAGGTTTGTTTTTTTCCTGTGGGGGCCAATGTGTTTTGCCTTGGCAATTTTAAAATCTTATTTAGTGTGCCGCAAGGTAAAAAGGTTGAAAATCACTGCTCTTGAAGATAGTAGACAGGCTCTGATTGGTTGCCCATAGCAACATCACATGTGAAGTAGCATTCACATCTTAGTAAATTTACCCCATTATGTTTTAAAATGCCACTAAAAATAAAAATTGAGATTTTTTTTTATCATCGAATTTGTACTGATATCCCATTTATCTGAGCACACCTCTTTATATTTTATTCTATTTTTCTACCCATCTATCACTACCAGGGAGGATATAAAGTAGTAGGGCATTTTGCCCCAGTGGTGACAGGGCACGTTTCTGTGTTGCGCCCACCTCCGAATCATGCTTGCTGGCTCTCACTGTGAGAGGTGAGCAATGCTGCAAGAAAGATTTTTTTTATCTGTGTATATACAGTACTTTTTCTTTTTTTACTTTATTGTTTTATTTTTTTGTGCACAGAGAAGCTGGGTTATAGTACATGGCATTATTCTGCTTGCTGTACAATTTACAGTATGACTTCAATCTAACTCATTTTCCAGCACAATGACCACATGAATTAATATGAATTAAGCTTTGTATATTTATGGGAACTGGTTTAATCTTCTTAATCCTATTCCATAATCCAGTAAAATCCAATTAGTAACTACCTGCCAGCAGAGTAGCACAATGATGGATAGAAAATTGGTGTCACCGGTGACACAGGATGGAGATAAGACAATCAATAGCATTCATTTGCCATCAAGTCCAGATGAAAGTACTGCAGAATTTAACAGAAGCTACTGATACAAAAACACATCCATTAGCACAACAGAAAAATCAATATTGTGATCAATACTTGTGATCACCTTCAAGCAATGTAATGCAATTACAGGCCTCATCTAGCAGTCTGCTCTTCTCACAATTAATACACTAGCCGCGCGGTGACAACGCTACTGGTGATGATGGAACAAGTTTCATGATCCTTACACTTCGAGGGTTATCTTCGAAAGATCAAAAGCTGACATTCTTCACTTACAGCGCTATAAGTAAACTCGGCAATCTTGGAAGTGAACATTTCTGTTAGCATTGGTTATCTGATCATGTGTGTTTGTCCATACAATAAGCATAGCCTTTCACCAGACTCATTGGTCTTCTTAAGCTTACTGAGCCATAAACCACAAATTAACAACACACTTATTGTAGGTCACAGTCTAAATATTTTCCAATAGTTGCCAAGTACCGTATGTGTACTATGAAGTTAAAGATATCTACCAAGCAGGTAGATGAGTATTAATGAGAGTTTGAGAAGACAATGTACAAGGCCTCCAGGTTACCAATCCACCTGCTGACTAACCTTGATAAATCCATTAAAACTCATTAAATATTTATTTGCTGATCATGTGTAAATAACACGTTTATACCAGTGGCGTAAGTTCGTTCCAGTTGCCCGGAGGCAAAATATATATTGGTGCCCCCTCCCCAAACACACACACACACCTTATAACCTTATATAAAATATATATTTATTTTAATAAATATAGATAGAGACATAGAGAACACATATATATTTCAGAACTCAGCCACAGAAGCAATATTTTGGCTTTTAAATAACTGATTTAAATTTGCATGGGGAGGAGAGGTGCCCCCTTGGGAGCAAGAGCCCGGCGGCAGATGACTCCATTGCCTCCCAGAGTTCTGCCTCTGGTTTATACATTATCAAGGACCTCAAACTTAGGGACTTCAAGACGGGGGCAGGTTCAAGATTCCCTGCTCAGGCTCTAGGCTGCAAGGGAGGCACAGACATTACCCAAGATTGCATGGCGAGGTCTTAATGAGGCACTCCTCCAGTGTACGCAATGGCGTGTTACATTGCCTCCATACTCTTGGTCACAGCCTAAATGTACCAGGGCCCAAAAGATCTCCCAGCGGTCCTGTTCTTACCTTGTACATATTGTATTAAACTTCGGAGAACAAATAAAAGACATTGGAGAAAAAAATAAGAGGTTCTTGAAGTGTGTGAGTGACAGATTTAATTATTACTTCATTCTGTATTGCAAGTGCTCTCTGACAGTGGCAAAGCAATAACAGACACAGCAAGAAAATAGATTGTCAGAATCTTCTTATGCAACTGTATTCAAGAAAATATCTTTTGATCCGCTGTTAATATAGTGACGAAAAAATGATCTGAAGCAGAAAGAAACAGTGTCATAAGTGTTTGCTAGCTCTTTCTGTCTGAGATCGGGTAACCAAAACGAGAAACCTAAAAACTAGTGATGTGCGCAAAACACCGTGTTTTGGTTTTGCCAAAACCACCCACTGTGTTTTGATTTATGATTTGGCAAAACCACCTTGTTTTGATTTTGGATCTGGATTTTGTTTTCAGAAATTGCTAAGAACAGTTAGTTTCTTAGCGTGAAATCTTCATTTTATCACACTTAGAGCAAAAATGTGTTGCATAATCATATGGGGTTACAGAACAATACAGTATGTCTGTCTATGTTTGATCCTGTTTCTGGAATAGCCATTCTAGAGCATGAAACCTCAGTAGCACTAGCAGGATCAACAGTTTTGCACAAAGGCCATGTCCTGAGCCTTTTCTTTCCACTGCATGTGGTGTATGGCATGTTGTCAATTTTACATTATTTTCATCAGTAAACATTTCCTTTATTATAAGAGGTGGTGTTTTCTTTAACAATGGGTTATTGTTTAGATTTCAGGAGCCTTTATTAGACTATGTGTCTCTTGTATCGCCTTTAGTAGATGCTGAGGTACTACCAAGACTTGTAGCAGCCACAGAACTAGTACTAGGTTGCTGCTCCTGCACTTCTATTGAGTATTCCATATTGACTCACAGCTCTTAGTAGCTGAAGGGCGCTTAGAAGTTGCTCTCCCAGAAGTTATGCAAGTGTTATGAATTAATGGTGTTCATGTCACATGAGGCTCTCTTTCTTTTCCTACCTTACAGTACAAGTAAGTCACCCATAAAGCTAAAGCTGGACAACTACAGCAAGATAACAATGAAGGCGTATAAAGGGTAAATTTGTTGGCCATAGAAAACAATCAGATTCTGTCTATCATTTTCTAGGATACAATAGAAAAATTACAATAGACACATAATATACAGAATTTGATTGGTTGATAAGAGCCACATTACTTTTCATTTTAAGTGTGATATAAAGGAAGTGAAATTTTATATTCTATTTATATGTTCAAAGTGAATTTAGCTTCTAAAGTACACGATTAACCAGATGGCATTGTGTGCATTATTTATGCTTCCTTAAGTTACATAGAGAAAGATACTTTACTTTTGGTTGCACATAGCTTATTGACAGGCGTCTCTGCAAGTGACTACGAATCAATTCCCCCCCACCCTCTCCTTCACATCTCTTTCAAGAGTCCGCCCGGGAAGCATTTTAAAGTTGTGCTAGTTAGAGAAACCTTTTAATCTGACAAGTAATCAAATGATATTTGCCATTTGGTGTTAACTGCTATGAAAGTAACAAAATGATTTAACCTTCAGTGTCTGGGTAAATGAGACATTTGATGGTGATAGATGTGCTGCTGCAGAGTAGCAGACAGCTTGAGTATATCTCATTACCTGCATGGACCTATAGCCATCACTGCACCTGTCTGCTTCCTCTCTTTTATGCTCTCAGGACAATCATTAAATGGAAATCAAAATAAGCTGTACTGCCGAAATGACTTCTCTTAAAATATCTTGAAAGGAAGATCAAGTTTGTTTATTTATGAAAGCAAAACCTACGTGAAGTCCTTGCTACTTGTTCCTTCTGCCTTTGGAGGCCAGTGTGAAGATGAACAGATTGATTTAGTATATTTTGGAAATTGGTTTCAGAATTAGGAATTGATTTGGGGAAAATGAAGATTTGCTTAGAGGTTTAGCTGCTATTTTCTGCCTTCAGGATTCGGTAGAGGCAATGGAGGGACCAAAATTGGGTAACAACATATTTGTTGTACAATAGAGACAGGAAGTTCTTGGATCATTTAAAGCAGCAGTTCCCAACCTTTTTTCTATCCTGTACCCCTTTTGTATGCTTTTCATTTTTGAGTACCCCCTCCTCATAATTTGAAATACCCACAATACTTATGAGTGGAGTGGAACCAAGTGCTGTGCATATCCTTATATTAAGGAGTAAGGGAGGAGTAGTTTGCAATCAGGAATCGGGTCCCTCTGTGTCTGACAGTGTACTGTCTCCAGGGTTCCCGCCGCTAACACCTGTAGGATTAATGCTGCTGCTCCCCCTCCCCCCCCCCAAGTCCACCGGTGTCAGAGCTGGGCAGATGATCACTGATGTCTGAGCTTCCAGTGTATCAGGGAAAAGTGCGAGGAGATGCTGAGGAGACTGCAGACTAAACTAGAAGTGAAAAGCGGTTCATCGCCACAGCAACGGGAGACTTCTTCAGCCATCAGGAGACTTCTTCCGCCCCAGGTTGGGAACCACTGATTTAAAGGAACACAAAAAATCTGCGTGACCATGGCCTCCTATGTGAGCGATTCTACATCACTGTACCAATCAGCAATACACACACAATGCACTCCAGTAACACGCTCATAAGACAGATCATCTCTGTTGGGGTGGGATGTATTAACATACATCGCCGCTCCTGCCACGATGCTAGCGCATATGTACTAGCATATGCGGCTAGCATATGCGTCTAGCATCACGGTGCAGTGAAGGAGGCCCTCCGCGATATCTGTAATGTGTGGTGCGGGGGGTCTCGTTACCTCCTGGGCTCTGCGGTGGTACCCGGCATCTCCTCCTCCCCCCTGCAGCTGGAAGGACACATCCCCGACTGTGACATGCTGCTGGGAGAGGAGGAGCAGCATGGAGGACGGGGAGTAGGAGTCTGCGGCGGGCAGCGATAGAAGTCCATAGGCTTCTATAGAGTATCGCCACTCAAAGGTGGCGATACCCTGCCCTGCGATGACTCGGTGGCCGGGTATTAGTACATTTGAATATGAGGTAAAACGGGGGTTTTACCGCATTTTCGTCTTAGTACATCCCGTCCTGTATCTGCTAAGCCAACTACCTGCCACCAAGCAGAAGCACCTAATATATTTATTAAATATTCCAGATACTGTGATCCTCCTATGCACCTCAATTTCAAACATGGCTCTGAGTTTACAGATTCTGGAAGCATATGCAGTGAAACTTAGCAGGGTGCAAGAAGAAAAATCAGGCCCTTAGTGCTCAATCAAATTTACATGCATGTACTGTATGTAAGATTTCTTTGTGCTTTAACATTTATTTATTTGCCATAAGTATAAAATATGTATCTCTGTGAAGACTGTTTGGTTCTGTCCATGGGCCATATTCCCCCCCATATTGCTTGGCTCTAAGACAGTTGCTCCATGATCCCTGCTGCTCCTACTTTCAAAGCTAACTAGCAGAGGTGAATATCTACAGTTTGGACCTCTTTCCAATAGGAAGGAGCTGGGCTCTGCTGTCTAATGCCATCTGAAGATGACCTTAGTTCCTCCAGTCAAGCTCAGAAAACTTTCAGTGTTTTCTAACTTGATGTCTGGAAAGACACCTACATCGGAACACTAATGAGAAATGGGTGTGTCACTGGTCATACAACATTCAGAAACTACTGTATTTACATCTACAATGGACTCCATCAATTTGATGAATAGGCTCTTGTGCAAGATTGGTTAAAGCTATTCCCTGTATATCTCTACAGAGGTCAGTAAATGAGCTATCTTTGTTACTGTCGGGATGGCGATCCCAAGGCATTTTTTCAATCCTGGGATTTGAGATTGAAAAATGATCAATCCTGTAATTGCCAGAATACCTGGGATTGAGCCACCATAATATGTATAAAAGCCATCCTAATATATATGAAAACAGACCACACCACCACACTTTTACCTTACATGGGCTGGTATGTGCGGCAGAGAGGTGCAACCTATGGTTGGGGGAGAGGTGCGGTGGTGAGTGGTGTGGTGGCCGGTGGAGATTTGGTAGTCAGAGAGGTGTGACAGCCGGAACCAGAGGAGTGGCGGTGGGCAGGAGTGGACCGGTGCCGTGGTTGGGAGCAGCTTGAAAATGTCTGAGTGGGTGCTCAGATGCTGCCCAGCATTAGATTGCACATGGAGCTTCCAATCCCATGATTCAAATCCCACTGAACGCGATCCCGGGATTGGCCACTAGTTCCCAATATGGGGGTCAAGTTACACAGATATAACACCATGGAATTCAGTCCTGCCAGCAGCGTCAATGGTCACTTGCTGAGGTCAGAGAACAGGTTAGGCTGCAGTTTCTAGTGCTGGAAATTGCTATTTAAAGCTGCTAGTACCAATGAGATTCCATAATAAGAGCAAGATAGAGAAATGTGTGTTGCGCAATTAACAGCAGGTGGCACGGGGCAGTCACTCCCCAGAATAAGTTCAAAAGAAAAAAAGAAGCATGTGCCAGTGCTGGTTGAAAAAATATTCCATAATAAGACCATCCCTCTGATGATAAAATGAAAGCAACTAACTCCACAGAGCCAGGGCCGCCAAGATTGAAGGGGGGTTTGGTACTAGTTACTGCTGCTCACACTGGTTTTGCACCAGTTTCTTGGTGACCCCTTGTAGATAATGCATTTATCTGCCATGAGCGGTGTATTTATCAAAGCTCGCAGGGAGAAGAAATACTAATCAGTCAGCCCCTAACTGACATTTTTCAAATACAGCTTGTAAATTGCAAGGCTGAAGCTGATTAGCTGGCATTCTATTTCTCACAGTTGTATCTCTTTCGCTGCTTTGATAAATACCCCCTGAGTCTGTATTTGAGCACAATGAAACTTGGGAGTGGAGAAAAGTTGCAATTTGTACATAGATTCAGAGACTCTTTTGCACACAGATATACAAGTGTCACAAATCAATCAGCACAGTCTCCTGGTGGGACATGGTTGCATTTCATTGCAATAAAGACACATTTTCAGCAAAAAAAAAGGAAGTCTATCCCTAGGGGAATCTCGCAGGACCTTCGCTCACCAGGAGGGACTGTGTGGTACAGCTGCAGCAATCATATACGACAAGCACATCTGTATATGCAATTTCTATATGTATGAAGATAAAGTTTATTGTTCTAATGTAACAAATAAAAAAAATACCAAATGGGGCTGCAGATAATAAACCATAACCAGCATTCAATAGAAACTTTCTTCAGCAGACAAGGTCCCATCTGACTAAAGTCTGCTGCCTACAATAATACAATCTCTTTGAAACAGTCTCAATTCTTGGTGTATAGGGACTTTTTTGTTCAGCATAGAGACCACATTTCCATTACCTGATGAGATAATCTGACGTGACAGCCTCATATGCAGATGGGGAATCTCTTGACAATATTTCTTTCAATGGAGACAAATGTCTATATTCATCCTGTCTCTTCATGCGTGAGTAGAGTTACCTTCCACCTCCATTCAGGTAGGTTCACTGTATTTAAATATAGCAATTTGTGATTTTCTGTCTGGGTTATGAATGCAAAGAGTTCCACAAAAGGCTTAGCGGTGGCAACTCTGTGTATTTGTTTAAGTGTAGAAGCTATTGTGACATGCAAATTTACATGCAGAATATTTAATCAGTCGCACTGATATGCTAATTGTATTCATCTATGAAGCTAGACAGAGAACGGCATTTTGGAAATATAATGAACTGAGCTTATTACCAGCTGAGGCACTTGGTAATCACTAATATGTGTCATCAAAATGCAGAGACGAAGAGAAGCAGCAAAAACGCCATCATAAAGCAGAAAACTTAAGGCGGTGGAACAGAATTCTCATGTTAAAATAAAACAATATGGTATTATTTCCTGATGCTTAAAATGTGTCTGTACACAGCTGTTCTCTATGTGGTGCATCGTCAATCTTTATAGCACTATAGGCTCTTAGAGGTCAAGGGTGCTCGTTTTCCCGAAATAACTTCTAAGCATCATTTTATCTTTGGAGAGGAAAAGAGAAACAATCACTTAGTGAGACAATTTAGTTGTGCTGATTGCTGCCAGAATAATCTCGCATTTTGAGCCTTAGGGGTTTATGTAATGGGTTCCAAGATTATGGAATAGACAGGACTTGGGAGAGTTCTCTGCAAAATTTAAAGCAGCAATCAGGTAACAGCCAAGACCAGCCTTATAACTGATTGCTGCTTGAAATTGAGCAATGAATGTGCTGAAATTCAATGGTTCAGTAATCTCGGAACCTATTACAGATATACAATGCTGGATTTGTCACTAGGCACAGGCCTAGGGGCGGCACAAATTAAGGGCAGCTAGGACCCTCACCTGGTTCATGTCACTAGCGGTCTCTACGGGTAGCAGCATCGGTTGACCAAGCGGCAGTACTGACATCACCCCTTGCACCCCTTGCACCCCTTGTAGCCGCTGCTAGTGCTCCCTCCTTGATGCTCCCCGAGCCGGTGTGCACTCTCCCTCCCGCACATTTATGGACCCGGCGCGGAGGTGTCTGTGTGGCGGTCCGCCAGCTAAAGGAGTTCTGGCTGCTTGGAGAGGCAGCTAGAACTGAAAAAGTGCTGGCAGGGCTGCTCTCCTCCTCCGTCACTGACCTGCAGGAAGAGGCCTGGCGGCTGCGGGAGCAGGTGGAGAGTCTGACCGGCTGAATGGAGCGGGCTGCGGGACTGAGTGCCGGGGATGGGCCGGCCAGGTACTGGTGGTGGGGGGTGGGTGGACTAAAATGTGGTGCCTAGGGGCTGCCTGGCCCCTAAATCCGGCCCTGCAGATATAGCGGCAATGCTGCTCCATGCGCATGTTGCACATGTCACATGGCGGAGCTCCGAAGAGCGGGGCTACATCTGTACATAACCAGATTTCCATATAGTGCAGAACTAATAAGATTACAAATGTATTTCTTGTATAAATTGGACCAGTGTTTCTCAATCTTTGCACTCATGGCACACTAATGCTGGGTACTGACTAGTCAGATGGATTGGCCAAGCAGCCGAACCACCGATCTGTCTAATGATCGGTAAACTCATACACACTTACCGACGGACAGCCCTACAGTATGTGCTGTGCTTGACATCACAACTGGGTGGGCATTTACATGTGCCAACCCAGTTGTTTTGTCAGTCACCGTGGACGTCTGCAAGTGTATAGGTGTTCTGAAAATACAGTATGTTCCTTATGCTGCATAAAACATATCTGCTTATATTTGTCTAATTTGGGGGCTCCCAACTAACAATGCTTTGCTCCTGAAGAAGCTGGGAGTCTGTCCCAGAGAAACGCATTGAGCCCCCACATTGTGGACATTTCTTTCAAGCGCATCACCACAACCCACTCCAAACCCACACATCAAGGACACCACCACGTGCATTTGCACCATCCCATCCGGACCTATTATCCAAGGCAGCCATTGGAATTTCTACCAAGCCATCCAGGTTATACCATCTTCCCCATCAGAGGAACCTAATTCATCAACTGGACTCTGTTTTTGGGACTATACTGGCCACCTGGTTATCTGCTATCATGGGACCACAATTCGAGATGTCCGTGTGGTAATATGCATACCTGTATGCCTTTTCACCATTGTAATTGTGATGTGTATTGAAGAATGTCCATTCATTTTATTGTACCCCCCTTTTTTTATCATTTTTTACAAGTATACATAAAAGATACAGCTTTTTAGGAATAACCTTATTAACAAATAAATTACATTGTAAAGGATACCGTTCTTTATATATATTTTTTATTAACATTCCTCAGCCCGTCCTGGTACACTGCTTTTCTACTTTTCCAGATATTTGGGACCTGACAAGTCCCAGTACCGGCTCCAGTTAGTAGCGCACTGATCACAATCTCTTGTCAACAATGCTAGTGTGCCTTTGATGACTGTGGTTGAAACCCCTGAGTTAGACAAACATAAGCAGACAATCTTATTGGCATCCTTATTTGCCTATTAAACCAGTCCTCAGGGAACATATGCAGTTGCCAAATTCTTTGTTGAAGCACAAGGATTTCCCTTCCTGACTGACACATATTATAAGTTTCACAGGCGGTTCTAATGATTTCACTTGTGATTCTGATAGGAAACCAGGAAAACATGCACTGTGCGGGACCTACGAACACTGGAGTTGGGAAACTCTGCTTTGAAATAAAACTGTCTAATTCTGGTGCGGGACCAGACTCTGACATTATGACGCCCCATTTGAAAATGTAGCAATTCATGGGTCTGCCTGAGGGGGTGGAGCTGAAATGGAGCAAATTGCGTAATCCCTCCTTGCTGTCAGGTGGATGGCAGTGACCATCTCTCTATCCTGTCCATTTCGCTAGGGTGTGGGCGGGATGTGGGAGATCTGCCTGCTCTTCCGGTGGTGAGGTGGTATATCCAAAATATCAGGAGCCTACCCCAACTTCCAGAACAGTAGGCAAGTATAAATTAATGTACAGTATTTAAGCAGCACAAGACATATAATCATAGCTGTAATAAGTTAAAAAAGCCTTTGGGGTGCAGATTCCAGCCTCTCATATCCTCCATCTGTGCTAATGGATAAAAAACTTACTGTATTAAGTGATTTTATTGTTAATATTATTCATTTCTAAAGAAGATTTTATAGCAGAATTTTGCTTTAACCTATTTATTCCCTGTGTTCCAATTTTGAAAATACAAACACACAAGACGTAAATAATTTCAGGATGTAAATAACACTTTTAAGTCATTCTCAAGCTCATTAAGGAATTCCTGACAGATTCTCCTCTTATCACATAAACTGCTGCTGTATTTTGTAACCAATTATAATAGGTTCTGTGTCAAAATAAATGCTGAATGCTTTCAAATTCACTTCATACCCTTTAATATAAGGCTTCAATGTATTACTAACAAAACTTAAAAGGAAATATTAAGTTTGAAATGTCTAAGAATACAGTTTGTCACATCAAAATACTAACTCAAACTAAAAAATACATATTGTAATATATTTGAATGTATTTGAATTTTTATAAAAGTGTGGGATGCAGTAAAGTGCAAATCTAGAATCTAATGCATTAAACCTAAAATAATGAATCTCGGGCAGAGTTTTTAGTTTTTAGACTGGACCAATAAGCGCTGAGACAAGTGCATATAAAAGAGAACAGTTCAGAATATACTGTAGTTCTTGAAGCAACAGAATTGGTTAAGGTTAACAATGTAATCAGAAATATATAGTACGTTGTGGGAAATTCAATAGTTTTTTGGGATGCACTCATTAATGGGCTTCTGATGGAGCAATTGTCAATTGTTTGCGGGGGCCCATTACTTATCGCAGTTGTTTTGCTCAAGTAGACTGTGTTTAGTCATGTATAGTAGCCAAATCTGTCTAATGCCCTGGTTAGGGTGTCCCCATATGCTCACCATTTCAGGAGGCTGCAGGCATAAATGTGTCACCCTACGAAAGTCATGCCCAAACGGAGTAACAATTGAATTGCTCCCAACTGGACCACTGACAGGGGGTGCTGTGGGTACAGCTGTCTCGGGCCCCAGCCTCTGCTCATTTTGGCCACAGTAACCCTCCGCTGTCAGCTGCCTGTGCTGCGCTTGGTCCCCAGCAGGGCCCGAAGCACAGTCTTCTTCAAGGCAGGACGCCGGCAGCCAATTAAAATACCGCACCGGCTTTTGAGCCAATCAGAGCTCGTGTACCGTACCGATTGCCTCGTAAGCCGGTGCTGCATTTTAATTGGCCACCGGCATCCTGCATTGAAGAAGCATGTGGTTTGGGACCTGCTGATTTGTGCGGTAAGTTAATGGGGGGGGGGGGGGAGGGTATGGAATGGAAATCAGTCCTGGGCCCCAAAATTCCGGCAGCCCTGGGTACCCACTAGTGACAACCATAATGTCTGTTTGGTGGTGAGTACTGTATACTACACCATGTAAATTTACAGTACAGTAATTATTACAGGCTAGCTTTGAACAGACATCTAGATAGGTTATTTATACCCCTTTTAGACCTGCGACCCGGCAATTACCCAGGTCATTTTGCTGGGTGCAATCTGACCCCTTGTAGACTGAGCAGCAAATTACCAGGTTAAAAATGTCAACCCGGTAATTTGCTAAATTACACCTTGTATTTGTTCATTGCAAAATTGTCAACCCCAGTCGCAAATACAGGGTCGTCGACCCTGATAAAAAGCAGGGTTGACGACCTGGAATTTAATACCCTATTAAATTGAATAAATGTGTAGAACTGCTTCACCTTTTTATTTGATGTTCTGTGTAAAAGGGGTATCAAACACAAACAACAGACTGGAATTTAGTTCCTGTAAGAAATGATTTGTAGCAACAGAGAAACTTTAAACCTGCTAATATGGTCAAGAGCAATACAGTTTTAGACTGACACTTATTTGGGATTATGCTTCTGGTGATTCAGTGACCCGCAGAGAGCGAATCTGACTGATGAGACACACAGTACTCTCCTTAAATTTAAATCTGGTGAAGACATCAGTCGGATAGTTTATATATCCATCCTGAATTTTTGATATCCTGCCAGCCTACACCCGTTTCTAGGGTGTTTGATCCAACTCTGGTACTCCTACCATTCGTGATAGAATACATGTTTTGATACCTTGTTACCCCTGAGGAAGTCCCTATGGGACGAAACGCGTAGGGTCTCTCGAAAGTGGTATCTCACATCACATTTATGATGCGAACATCTGTATGAAATACATATTTTATATACTTTTAATTGTATGAAATAAAAACTTTTTAGTGCTTTATATGTGTGCATATATACAGTTTTGGTGAAACTGCCTTCAGCGCACCTCTACACTTTCTTTTTCTCTCTGGGCCAGATTCTCTAAGCTTCAAAAGTGATCAAATTGAGAATGATAAACAGCCAACCAATCAGCTCCTGTCTGATGTTTTTCAAACACAGTCTGTGAAATGGCAGGTAGGAGCTGATTCGATGGCTGTTTATCACTCCCCAGTTTATCACTTTTGAAGTTGAGAGAATCTAGCCCTCTATGTTTTCCCTATACCTCTATTAACAGCGAGGTATTTAGAGGTGCTGCTAACCCCACAGCGCAGACAGGGTCACAACCCCCCTTACTTATATATATATATATATATATATATATATATATTCCCACTTACATGGAGTTGTGCTCCTGCTTCCATGGAAGCAGCCACCTTCTCTCCTCCATCCACAACTAAATGAGGCCACTGTGAGTGGGAGGGCATCCTACAGAGAGGAACACTTTGATTCCTGTATAAGATGGAAAACCTAAAAACATTTATAGAGAAGAACCAATTCTGCATTAAACTGAAATAGGAATGTGTGTCATATCGGAATCCACAGGTTGTGTTTTCTTATTGTACAGCAGAATAAACAATTCCTCTTTATATTGTGTCAAAAATGTTTGTCTAGTTTTCTAAATTTGCTTCTTAGAGGAAACCATAGAAATATTATCTGCGCATTGCGACCAGCATGGTGATATGGATTTATGCCGCATAATATGCTTCTGTTTGAGTAAATGTTGTGGCTTTCTATTGCTGGGGGACCAGTGTTAAATTACAATGAATACAGACAGAAAATGCTGAGAATGTCAAACAGATTTCACAGTGTGTACTCAAGTCAAAACTTCATCTGAGGTTCTGCCAAGACACTGGGTGATTTAGTCTAGAAAATTGCAAGAAACTTGTTTTCAGAACAACATTCATCTTTTAGGACCCAACGCATTTGAAGAAGAAAAAAAACAGAATATAAAAAAAATAAGAGGATCATTAAAGTAATATATAGTGAAAAAAGTAAGATATGAATACATACAAGAGCCAAACATTGTTGTTAGCATTATTTCAAAATACATTTCTGCTCTATTCATGGTACTAATGTGACCTGTTAAGAATAAAATCAATAGGACACCGCTGGCGTGATTGTGCAGTGTTCAGGCCTGGTGTTATAGTGTGTGGTGTTTATAATGACAATGCGGTCCTCTGTGAACTAGAAGAGTCAGTTTCCAGGCAACCGTGCTACAGAGCAAAGTTTACATTATGCACCTACCACTAAATAATTATTGCAGTATACATTTTCTGAATTTGATTTATTTGTCTGCTGATTATTTGCAGATCCGTGGCTAAGCTTTCTCAACCCCAATTATACAATTATATAGGATCCAGTGCTTACAAATAAATCAATTGCACCATTAAACCATGACATACATTCTATTATGTTTATGGGTCACTAGATTGATGGAGTGTAATCACCACCATCAACTGCCCCAAGCATTACTGTATTTGTCTGCTTGAGATGTCAGCTACACCAATGCTATCACTCCCTGGGGACTTAGCCTCTTTGGACTCCGCTCTTCAGGGTGCTTTTACCATACTACCATACCCTTTACTAAAAGATGTATGGTACTGTACCAAGACCAAGACCCTCTGACACACACACACACGCAATACACAGATTTCTGAAGCAAAAAAACATTCTCGTTCGCCAACTGCATCTTGAATCCCAAACACCCTGGGGCTGATGCAGAGATCAACACAAGTTTGTGCATTAACCTGCGCATGCATAGGAACAAGGCATACACAGGGCTGGTGGTAAGCACCGGAACGCCCCAGGTGGGAGGGGCGCCCCGGCGCACACCCGCTCCATGGGGGGGGGGCCTGCCGCCGTGCTGTTCTGGGGGAGGGGGTGCCCGACCGTTCTGCTGCTCCTGGGGAGGGGTGCCCAGCCGCCGTGCTGCTCCGGGGGAGGGGGGGTGCCCGACCGCCGTATGGATGCCGTGCTGCCCACTCACCGAGAAGCATATTCCTTCCACCGGGCGGCTCTCCTCTGCTCCTGCTGCTGCGGTACCTTTCCTGCTGCAGCTCACTACTGCCCTCCAGTGGCCAGCGCCCTAGGCAAATGCCTAAACCTGCCTTTTGGTGGTGCCAGCCCTGGGCATACATGAATACAGTAAATGCAGGTTGGTGACAAGACACAAGCTCTCAGTGTAAGATACAATTTAATCATAAAAATAGAAGAACAACAGACATAAAGAAGGGGAGTAAAAAGACCAAAAATCCTTAATTTGCTGAAGATGAGGCAATATTATTATTATTATTAACAGTTTCTTATATAGCGCATACATATTCCGCAGCGCTTTACAGAGAATATTTGAACATTCACATCAGTCCCTGTCCAGTGGAGCTTACAATCTATATTCCCTACCACATGTACATGCACACACAGACATTCTAGGGTTAATTTTGTTGGAAGCCAATTAACCTATCTGTATATTTTTTGATTGTGGGAGGAAACCGGAGTACTCGAAGTAAACCCACGCAAGCACATTACCCAGCAGATGTTTTGGAGTCTGATAGGATGTTGTACAGCAAAGAGCAGTCCGGTATTGCACCCTGCTAGACTCCAAAGGTTTTTACTGAGCAATGTCTCCTCCAGTGGTGAGTTACTGTACAAACTGACGCGTTTCGAGCTCTCCAAAGGTTTTTACTGAGCAATATCTCCTCCACTGGTGAGTTACTGTACAGCCTGACACATTTCGAGTTTCCCAGCATGGTAGTCGCTCTTCCCATCACCCCCCCCCCCCCCGCAGTCGCTCCCTTTCCCACATCGGCAAGTGTTTATGCACTGCTGATGCGGGATCACTGCCGCCATCAATATCGGTGTCATTGGGCATTGGCTAATGTGTATGGGGATTTACTTGCCTATAACAACAGTTATATAAAGTGTGCCCAAATAAAACGGTGACTTCAGTGTTATGTAAATAATATTTTAATTAATAAATATTTAATTACAGTTCATATGTAACATTAAAACTACACATTGAGTGTATGGCTTCTGTAGAAACTCCAGGGTTGCTGACGGATCCAGTTTTCTATGGTGTCCGGCACATCCTTGAACCTTTAACCTTTCAGTGATTTTTTTTCAAGGGGTGAATATATGGGAGTCACGTGGGGAGATATTGGGGCTGTATGGAGGATGTTTCAGGACCTTCTGCATGAAACAAGTGGATAACAGCTCTTTGTGCTGATCTATCATGCATCCGACCGCACCAATCAACTGTTCAGGAATATAGAAAAAAAATGATAACTTTCCGCGTTGTCTCTCCTGCCATCCAGCAATTAGCAGCTTACAGCCAGTAACTGATTGGCTGCAGGCCGGTAGAGAATGTTTCCCAGTAGCTCTGATTTTGTGTAATTCACAACCAAAGCAGCCTGGAAGCAATCTCTACTAGCCTCACAAGAAACTCCAGAGGCACCAGCAAACTGCTGATCGAAGGCCCCTAGAATTGTGGGGCCCTAGAGCAGCTGCCCAGTAAGCCCATGCATTAACTTGGCCCTGCATTAATCCACTGCGATTAAAAACAACACCGTTACAGAAAAGTCTCCTTTTCATTCGGGCACACCTTATATAATAATGATCATTTTGATAATAATAATAGTTAATAACTGAGATTTTACAGACCTACTGCCATTCAGTGATAATTTTATCTATGCTGCAATTCATTGCTCTTTTGTTAGTGGTAAAACATTTGCATGACTACCATATAACCTGCAACAAAGCACCAATTAAGATAGTTTACAAAATTAGAAAGTGTGATTAGAAAGGAAGCATTTTATTATCGTGCTACTGCTAATCACCACCAGAGGGAGATAGTAAGTTATATCTGCCATAAGCATTTCAGGGTTATTTAAATTCTGCATATTTTGGACTCTGATGTTTATCCTTAGAGAATTAGAGAAAGCAGTTCTGTGGTTATGAGAAATTGGTAAGCTTTTAAAATAAATAAAACCACTCCCCTCCTCAGGGTATAAAATCATCAGATTATGAAATAAAAGTAGTACATTAGAAGAAGTGAAGCAATGAGCTGCAGGCATTGCTCTGACAAGGCACTACACACAGTGACAGCTATTATCACATCCACTCTAAATGTTGACTATTTCTGACAGAAACTATTATTCAAACTATTTGAGGATCTGGTTTTCCAGGATAGAATCTTTGTCATACTGTACATATGGATGCACTTGTTGTCTTTCTAAGCAGGTATTACACCTGGCTATGGATCTTTTTCTGAGTGGCTGTAGTTGTGGCAGCAGTCGAGGCCTGATTTACTACCTTATGCAATTGCAATTATCCATCCAACTAATGCAGGGGTTTGTGTGAGTGCAAACATAAACCAGTACCTTCCTTTGGTTTTACATTGCACGCTGCCAATGTTACCATCTGCACTTGCACAAACTCCATGCATAGTGCAGGAGATATGTCACATACATGATTCCCTTCCCCATACCATACTCATAATAGCATAGATCTTTTATACATGCCCATGACACTCCCAGAATTCAGGGTGCTTATGTATGATTGCAACGTCACCACCAAGGTCCCGCCCTGGAATGCATATCATATACTGTATTGTGGCAAGGACAGTATAATGAACTGATGCCAAGTTGATACAGTAAGTTGCACATGTAACCCCTGGTTAAAATTCCTGTATTAAAATCTCATACAGGGCGGGATGCTATATAGCAGAAATGCGGTAAAAACCCCGTTTTCGGGGTTTCTACCGCATCTCTATATGCTATATGGCGCCTCCGCAGTGTCAGCGCTGCGGAGGGAATCGCCAGCTAAAGCTGGCGAATCCCTGCAGAAGCCTATGGGCTTCTTACCGCAGCGCTGTTTGAGGGATCCGTCACGGATCCCTCCCAGCGTGCCCTGCGGCCGGCGCCGGGGTCTGCGCATGCGCAGATGGACTCCCGGGTCACAGACCCGGAAGTCCAGTGCCGGCACCGCATCGCAAGGGACAGCTCTTACCGCAAGAGCTGTCCCTTGCATGAATAACGGCATATGTTATAGCATATGCCGTTATTAAAAATGCGATGTCCGGCGAAGGGGGCCGCGGATGTTACAACATCCCGCCCACAGTACATACTGTATGCTAAATGACAGTAAATATATGAACTAAATGTATGTTTTTTAAAAATGTGTATATATATATTTTGGTGTGTTGGATTTTATTGATGGCAGTGGACTTATTTGCTGGACGCTACTTTATATGTATTTCACAGACATTGCTGACAGTTGAAGAGAGGGCGTAGTGATATACAGCTTGTTGTGATTTGCCCTGTCAGGTGAGGAGGGCAGAGCGAAAGAGAAAAGTACAGTATTGGGTACCTGTGAGGACTCTATGAAAAGACTGCCCTGTGCTTCATAGGGAGAGCTGTGAGGTACCTGTACTCTCACTAGGAGAAAGGTGAGGCTTTCCTGTGTTTCTGCAAATGCCGCTAAACCCGGCTTGTCAGTTGGCTCAGTGTAGGACATGGAGAAGGCCAGGATAAAGTAGCCAGCCCTTAACATAAGAACTCATTGAAGGATGCCAGGAGCCGGTGACGGGGACCACCAGAACCGCCGGAGGACAGCCGCCCGCAGGGCCGGACTGGGACCAGAACTGGACCCTGGCATTTTCAGCACACAGGCCCACCTAAGGTAGGCGGGACCCTTGCGTGTCAAAGCCACACATTAAAAAGTGGTGTGACCTCACAGAAAGGAAGCGTGGCATCAAAAAAAGGAGGCATCACACATTATGGAACACACTGTAATGCCCATTACACATTGCCGCACACTGGTGTGCATTACGGTGTGTTTATAACACACACCGTAATGCTCATTACACAGTATGGCACACACCGTAATGCCCATTACACATTCACACATATATACACACACACATACATACATACATACATACACACACATACATACATACATACAAACATATAGCATTGAAAAGACACTTTTCAATGGGGGGCGGCGCGGCTGCAGAAAGTTGTAAGATCCTCTAAGTTCTAAGAACTTTCTGCACAAAATCGGCCCACAAGGTCATCGGCCCTTCTGGCATTTGCCAGAAGTGCCAGATGGCCAGTCCGGCCCTGGCCGACTGCATACAGCTGCTGGAGGCGAGGCCAGTGGAGTCCGGCAGGGAAGGAGAGCCGACAGCGCCAATCTCGGTGAGTATGGGATGCGCAGGTCCCAGCGGTAGCAGCAGCCGTGGTGGGACATGACACATAAAACATCTCCCGCACATCGAACACACTAACTACCAGACACCACCAACATCATCTAAGGAGGCAGCACCAGGTACAGGCTAGCGGGACGCCACAGCTTTACCATCTGTGGGCACACTTGGACTCGTGTCACCACAAGAGCTCTCAACGTACCGCAACAACCCCCAATTCTCCCCAGTGGCCTCCACACTTCGCGGCTCAGCGAAGTGTGGACCCACCCCATCCCCCCTGTTGTCATCAGCACACCTTCACTGCAGTTACTGTCATTGTGTCAGGACATTACCTGTGACATGATCATTTGTATGTTATTACATGTGGATTGTGTGTATACTGTATATATCTATGTTTTGTCATTTTTAGCACTGCCCAACCCAAATGAAGAATATAATATGGTCTGTTTGAATTTTGCCTGATCTATGTGATCCTTGTCACTTTTCTGCAGGTCTGATTCTATTGTTCAACATAACCATAAACATAGATATCACATTAGTAGTCTCTGGTCACATTTTCTCATGTGCCCTGTTTTAACTTAACAAGGTGTGCGCCCAAAAGGGCCCCTCGTGGTCAGGGGGCGTGGCATACAATTGACTATAGAATACAGTAAAAAAAAAAGCAACAAAGGTTTTTTTAAACTGCAGTATATGTTTATATACTGTATGTTACAAAGTGTCCTTTTGTGTAAAAACAACATGTGCTTTAATAATGAGCTTCTTTTGTTCAGAGCAATTAAGGATATACTGTAAGAATGCATTTGTATTATTGTTACCAAGGTAACCAAGACATATTTAAGTATTATTAGAATTAGAGACTTCTTAATTTATTTTTGAATAAATAAAAAAAATCAATTAAAATAAAATGAACAGAAATAGTCAGGTTGGGGGTCAGTACATTGTAGTAAAATAATTGCGCATTTAAAAAATGTCCCAACACAGGCTTTTTACTTGCCAGTGGTGAGAGTGCATCTGCATAAAAGAAAGGTCCCTTGAAAGTCAGAGCTAATCTTCTCCATAGTGTCCTTATGTATTATGAGTATGGAACTTGAGAAATGAGAAACTTCAAAGAATCCTGCAGAATTCACAGCATTCTAGCTTCAAAGCCTGTCGTGCTTTTGTAGTTTTAGTCTTGGTATAATTAATATGTTTTAAATATTATAGCTGAAAACAACATCTTTGTTTTTTTACCTTCATGTTGAATGAAATTTATTTTTTGCGCTGCCATTTTTATGTAGTAGATCAGAACCTTTCATTAAAGGGTCACCTCTAGCAAAATAGAGACCTCGAACATTCAAATCAATATCTGGATGTGTTTAGCATGTTTGCTATTTCATTTTATATGTTTTTTTTTTTTTTAAATCCTAATGTTGTCCATTAATGAACCAATTATATAGGTTCTGTACATTGGGCCTGACTCAGATGCAGTCTCAATTCCAAAGCAGCAGCGTTCCTTTTCATTGGCGGAACTACGAGGCAATGCAAGTATAGCAGCCACCCACAAATGAAGAGAGAAGTGCACTGAATCCATCGCAACATTCTCAACAACTGGGTACTCTATCGCCACTGCAATGCAGAGGAGAAACCTGTACTCGCTGATTGCCTCCATGGCTGTTCTGCTATGATGCTGTTTCTATGTTTTATACAAACAAGATCACACTCGCACGCCAAGAAAACAGTTGAGAGACGCATGCTTATTTGCAAACACCCCCCAATTATCTTCCCCAAATGGTCTCTTGCTGTCAAACACTCTGTGACTGATTCCTTACATGTGAAAAGTCTACCAATAATCGCTTGGCTGCAACACCATCAAAGTGGCTACTGCATATGAATCTGTCCCATTGGGAGCTACTGTTCCGATCAGGTGACCTTCTGATGTCTGTAAAGCCCCTTGAGTCCTGTTGAAGAAAGAGTGCTACAGTATATAAATAAAATTATTATTATTATTATTATAATTATTATTAACATTAAAATGATATGCCCTTCTCCTTCCTCTTGAAGCCTCTGAGTATTTTGGAAGAGTTACAACTGATTTGTCTTCTTAAAGTTCAAATATCCAATGCATACTAACCTTATTCATTATATCATTATTGCTTGTGTTACATTCGATGTAATTGATGGTGTCTGAGTATGCTAAAACTAGATACATTGACAATTGGTAATCCAGCATTAAGGGGGGGGGGGGGGACATATTCACGGTATATTGTGTATTGTAGGGGTAGTTGTGTATTGGGGCGCTGAGTATTGGTAGACTGGTAGACTTTTACACACAGTACTGGAAGACTAATTCATGAATGCATGGATTTACGCAGGTGCAAGGAAGTGGCCGTGCAAATTGCGGGTATTTAAATTTCAAATGCACCTAGAAGTGTCTGTAGGGCATAGTTGCCTCCTTTTTGCATTTGTGAGATATGAGTGCTGCATCTTAGGCTTGGTCAGCCTGCGTAAGCTGACTCTTACTCGGGCTGGTTGTTGAATCAGGACACCCAGAACCAGTAAGTTTGCTGCTTTCAAAATGCAGGCACCACCGTACTTCTTTTGAAGAACGTTGCTTGGTGCCGCCCCTGCTTTTGCCCAAATATCCTGACATGGGGCTGTAAGTGATATTGTATCTTCCACCTGCACAGGCACCACGCCATCGTATTTGTACGTAAACCATCAGGTACAGATATGAATTAGGCTCTGGGTACAGTAAGTTAAATTTCCATTACGGATGTATGCAATTATGGAGGTGGGGGTGCAGTAGGATTTATGATCTAAACAGTTCTCAATGACAATAATATTTCTAATGTGACCTATGTGCATTATACATGGGGGGGAGATGGATAAGGACATCTTGTAATTAGCAGGGAGGCTAACGTTATTGTGAGTGCAGCTAGGGTAGCCCAATGTGGTTCTGTTAGTGTATATAAGTATGTTCTATAAATTAGGCCAAGTAATCTAAAGCCCCTTTAGAATACTAATTACAATATCGCCTAGTTTGTACACTCCATATCATTAACGATGTGTGCTCCAGGGTGTCGTTAACGACCCTCTCAGTTGTCATGTTCAATCGAGGGAGTCCTCGTTAATGACAGTCATGCTGCAGCCGCAGCAGGACCATCACTCCTCCCTGACGTAGACCACTTCCCCCCCTGCAATGGCAAGTGTATATATTGGCGTCGGCGGGTAATCATTTAGTGTGTATGGGGCTTTAGCTTTTTGTTACATAAAATCATAGGTATGAGAAAGTACCAGGCCTGGGGAGAATGGGTGTGTTTTAGAACTGGGGATGGGCTGGGGTGGAGAGCGGGTAGGGTTTTGAATGTTAAGGTGTTTTATACAGAGTTATTCCATATGGTTGCTCATGGTGACCATGGTATAAGTGCTGATGAGCACACATATTAAAGTACAGAAGGTCAAGATATTATGTTAATAGGAATTTGCCATCGGACCTTTGGGAGGTGAGGGTGGCTAGGCCCGCATTGATTATTTTCTGGGCGGTATAATCCTCTACCCTCCACATTTATGCAGCTATGTATTTTCTGTACTGAAATCTCCTGGGAAACAGATGAATGTTAGGCTATTTTCTTCTTACCGTAGTTTACTATCTTGTATAGTATTTTTGTGCTTCTGGGTATTGTGTGTTTAATTTTTCATGTTGTCAGAGTACAGACCAATGTTTCTTGAGGACATTTTCTATGGGTTTGAATTGGCTGCTGTATTGTGTGCTGAACAAAGTCTAACTTTCCTTTGCTTCTTTTCTCTTTATTGTTGTAGGTAAGTAGTTGTTTTCTCTCTGTTGTTGTGTCTTTATTGTATTCTTTGTTCTCAAGTTTGGGATATATTCTTTGTATGAGTTGTTCTCTGAAGTTGGATGCTTGTTCTTTTAGATTCTGTAGATTGGAGCAGTTCCTTTGTAAGCAGCTGAATTGGCCCTGTGGTATGTTGTTAAGCCAGTCTACTGGGTTTATGAAGATCTTAGTGTTTATGTTGCCACTTTCTATGTACACGGCAATATCCACTGACTTGGTTTGCTTATGTTGGTGTGAAGTTGAGGATGAGTTTTTTTCTGTTTATGTTGTATACTTTATAAAGTACATAAAGAAATACAGTACTTGTGGTCAGTGGTGGATCATCTACCTGGTGTGGTGGGCAGGGTGGCACTAACAGATATAAATTAGTTACTGATCTGGGTAAGACGGTAAAATATGGTGGTCTGCTATGAGTAATCCACACCATGCTTCATGGTATGCATCATTAGGCTGAATCTGCTACTTTATACCAACTCAATTATAATAAACATACACCTAAGCACCTAATATACTATGGCGTTGATTCAGTTATCTTGCCCCACAGGCAATGGAACAAGTAGTGACTGCAACGACTTAGAAAAGCCAGCAACGGCACCCAACCAACAATGTAAGTGTAGCTTCACAGATGCCGCTAATTGAATGGAGCCCCACATTTGTATTTAGCTATGATGCAAATAACCTGCAACGTTCATGAAACAGTACTTACAGTACGGTATGCATCTAAGCTGTTACAGGTGTCTCGTGCCATATATATAAAACAGGGGTTTGTGGTGTCTGTATGTATTTCTAAAGGGCCCTACATAAGCAGAGATTTGTGACAGAGATTCATAACGGGAGATTCAGCATGAGAGATTTCACTCTCTCAGATAATTAGCCACATACAGAGAGATTTGTGTCAGAGATTCATAATGGGAGATTCAGCATGGGAGATTTCAAATCTGTCACAACTGTCAAAGAAAGTGACATAAAAAACTGCACTTCATCACAAAAATAATGTTATATGTAATTTCTTAAATTAACTTAATAAAATACATTTCCATAATAAATAAACATTGGTGATATAGTGTCCCCCCCTCCCCCAACCAAATAAACATTGGTGGCTAGTGGCACCCCCCTCCCCCCCCCCCCCCAAAAAAAGAAGGTTTAACCATTGGTGGCTAGTGGTAACCCCCGCCGACAGTGGGGACAAAAAAAAATACCCAGTCCAGTGTCAGCTGAAGGAGGAGGTTGTGGTGGCTGGAGGAAGCAGCAGGCCTCCAGGAGAGGTGCCGCTGGATGCCATGGATTGTAGAGGCTTCTAGGCGGCTGGGGGCTGGTGCGCTGTGTGTCGGGTCTTGCTGCTGCATGCCTGTCCTCTTCTTTTAGCCGGTAGCCAGTACACGACAGCAGGGACAGCAGCGAGAATGTGTTTGTTGACATTCTCGACACCTCCCCCGAACCGGGAGTTAGTCCTGCCCACAAGCCAATCCTTGCTCCTGATTGCATTGGTGGGCGGGACTAACTCCCGGTTCAGGGGAGTAAACGAGAATGTCAATACACATTCTCACTGCTGTCCCTACTGGTGTGTGCCGCTACCGGCTAAAAGAAGAGCACAGGCAGCAGCAGGACCCGACACAGCGCACCAGCCCCCAACCACCTTTGTGATCCCCGGCATCCAGCAGCACCTCTCCTGGAGGCCTGCTGCTTCCTCCAGCAGCCACAACCTCCTCCTCCTTCAGCCACGTGTCACCACCGGAAGCAGTGAAGGTACCTTCACTGCCCCTGGAGATTCTGGACCCGTCATCGACTTCAGCGATCGCTTGGAAGGCCACCACACAGCAGAGATGTGCTGGGCCTTCTGAGCAATTGCATTGAAGTTTCCAGCAGGGGTGTTGTGTATCACGGTCCCACATGCATATCGCTGTGTGGGATAAAAATATCCATTTCGACTCATTTTGTTTAAGTTGTTTAACGAAGTCTCCACCTCTCCAGTGTCGATTCACTTTTTTAATGCCCATTAAGTATAGGCCTTTTTGATTTTTATCATGCACTAATAAGAAATGGTTTGATAGACTGTGGGTGGTTAGGCCCCTCTTGATGTTGTAGATGTGTTCTGAAAGTCTGATTTTTAAATTGTCTCTTTGTCTGGCCTATGTACAGTATTGTTGGCCGCAAGGACAACAGAGCAAATAAATGATACCTTCTTCGCATAAAATTAACTCTTTGACTTGATATTTTTTCTTTGTTATGTTTGAGGAAAAGCTTTTGATTGGCCTGGTTGATGTTCTTCCTTCATTTTTACAGGCTTTACACTTCAGACAAGAATGGAAGCCGTTAGTTCTTTCTTGTCCGTTGTCTTGTTTTTGTTTTGATACCAATTCCTGTTTGAGTTTTTTTGCCGTTTTGTAAATGATGCGTGGTTTGTCTGTCAGCATGGGTGTGAGGTCTTCGTCTAGTTTTAGAATGCGCCAGTTCTTTCTCAGGATCTCTGCAAAAACCAGATGATTGCTGTTATACTGGGTGATAAAAGTTATCTCTTGTTTATAGTTTTTTGGCTAATTAGTTTTGTAGGGTTGTTGCTTTGTATCCTTTTTTTAAGAAGTTCTGAGTCATCATGTTGCTTTGTGTTAGAAACGTGGTCGTATCTGTGCAGTTTCTTCTAATCCTCTTATATTGTTCCAGTGGGATGTTTTTTACCAAGTTTCTGTGGTGGTTAATGTGGGCTGGGAGGATATTATTACCATCCACCGGTTTTGTATAGGTCTTAGACGTGATGTTGGATACTTCAATTGAAATTTCTAAGTCGAGGAAGGTGACACTGTTTTTGCTGGTGGAAGTGGTGAAATGTACATTTAGAGGGTTATTATTGAGATGTTCCTTGAAGTCTTTGATGTCTTCTTCTGTGCCTCCCCAAATGAAAAACACATCATTGATGTATCTTTTTCATAATATGATATTGTTGAGATGTTTATTATTGGACCAGATGTAGTCTTCTTCCCACTTTGAGACAAATAAGTTTGCGTAGGAGGGAGCAAAAGACGTACCCATGGTGGTCCCAAATTTGAATGTAGAACTTGCCATTGTTCCAAAAACAATTATGTTTAAGAATGTGTAGGAGGGAGTGTGGGAAGAAATGGTTGATAGGTGCATCTGGTATGAGGGAAAGAGGGAGTATGGCAAGGAAGAGATGAGAGGTGCATCTAGTAAGAGGAAAGGAGGGAGTGTGGGAAGGAAGAGATGAGAGGTGCATCTGGTAAGAGGGAAGGAGGGAGTGTGGGAAGGAATGGATGATAGGTGCATCTGGTAAGAGGGAAGGAGGGATAATGGCAAGGAAAAGATGAGAGCTGCATCTGATATGAGGGAAGGAATAGATGATAGGTTAATTTGGTAAGAGGTTAGGAGGGAGTATGGCAAGGAAGAGATGAGAGGTGTATCTGGTAAGGGAGAAGGAGGGAGTGTGGGAAGGTGTGAGACATGCAGGCAGTAGGTAAGAGGAAGGGATGAGATGTGCAGTGGGTAAGTAAGGGAGAGAAAGGTGATGAGACACAAATGATAGCATTTGTGGAGTGTGAAAGAGGTTACTTAGGATGACGATAGGGGTACGTGTGATAGACAAGTTAAGCACATAAGGGAAAGAAATGACACAGGTAAGAGGTGAACAAATATGGCAGATATATTAGAAAGTCATTAGAACATGTGAGACATGATTAAAACAGGAGGCTATGGGGAAGAGCTGTAGGGGCACAATGGATAGCCTTGCATTACAGAATATGTCTCAAAGTATACTACCTAGTGTTAAAATGCATCTAAATTTCACACTATTGGCCATTCTGTTAAAATTTCAAACCCCCACTTCTAAATTTCCACTTTGAGCACTGTATATGCTGTATATATCTGTTCCCTATTAATTGCTTCAGTGTCCTGTCCCCTGATGCAACTGTCTTTATTTACCATGCACTTTTCCTAAATTGGCTTATACTGGAATTCTTTATTTTCTTGTTTTTTTTCTCATTTATGTATTGTTAGGTGCTGCAGAACCCTTGTGGCACCATATAAGTAAATGACAATAATAATAATAATAATAATAATAATAACAACACAAGAAATAGTAAACATACTGTAAGCACAGGCAGTCTATACCCCCTTACTCCCCTTACACCACTATGTTGTGCTTGTCTCCAAGTTGTCATTCATTCTTTGGCTGTTGCCCTCACTTCGTGCCTGTTTATTAGTCAATGATAATTTATTTATGTGTTATCACCTCCACAGGTTGACTCCTCACTTTGCTGGGTTAGTCTTGCTGGCTCATACATACGCAGTGGAGTTTTAGGGTTAGATTTGGGTTTCAAGTTCTACTTAGCAGGAAAAATGTATCAATATATATTAAACATTGAAAAGCAAAATTGTAAAGATGGTGGAAAGCCATCACGATGAAAGTCAATGAATCAGCAAAATCACAGCTATTAATTTGATGTAATAGGGCACCCTTTTATATTGCCCATAGGAAAATTTAGCCTATCATAAATATACCCCTTAATCTTTTTTTGCATCTTTTATTTTACGTGACTTTCTGACATCTTTATCCATGTCTCACATGTATTTCTTACACCACTTTTACCTTACTACATACTTTCAGGAGTTAATACAATGGGTAGAGTAAAATCTACCAAATACGTACAGAATATGCAATAATTACATGTATAAAATATGAAATATTCATAGTTATATTTGTAAATTGGCATATTCATAGTTATATTTGTAAATTGGCTGATTCAAAAGTGTAGTTTGTCAGAAATTTTATAGCACGCAAGTTATCAATCTATAGGCAATTAAATTATTTTGCATTATAGATTATTGACAATATTCAATGATAAAAAATGGTTTATATAATTTTACATGGAAAAATAAATGCAATAGGGCAAGCAAACAGATGTGCTTTTTTGATCTGGTCTGCTGAAAAAGAAAAAAACATTAATTGAAGGCAAAAAATGTATGAGTAATTTCACTCAAGTTTTTTTTTTTTTTGCATCTTTTTATGTTAGAAAAATCTCGAGTGATCAGGTTAATATGTTGGTGTTGTGTATTGAAGTGATAGCTTTGATAACCTCGAGTCTTGATCTTGTCAATCATTTTGTCCAGATTAAAAAAAAAACCTGAAAGGAAGGTAATTATTATTTTTTGGCTCTAAGACATTGACTGGAGGGAAGACAATGTTATGTTCCCGTGGGATACACATGTCTACACTGCAAAATGCTTTGTTGGGTTGGTAAATGTCAGTAGATATTATTCCAGATTTAAAGGGATCAGTAGTGTCCAGAAAATATATTGCCTGGAAATCAAAGGGAGTGTTAAATTAATAATGGAATATGAATTTTAATTTAATATAGTGAATTATATTCATAATTTGCTCTTTATTTATTTGACAGCTTGCAATATATAGGATATTGCTGCTTTATATAATATAACTGTTTACAATTTGAGAATTGTAGTAGTCTAAGCACAGAGAAAAATAAACTAGAACTCTACATATTTATTGATTCATATCCTTTAAATAATTATTATTAATATTTTTGCTGTATTATGACCATAAAAAAACTAAACTTTTCCAAAGCTTTTCTGAGTTGTTAAAGGAGATCTATTTTTACTCTTCCTAAAAGATTTTTCTGGCATTAGTGCTAATGAGGTTCTCCAGCCACATTACTAATATTGAGAAGGGAGAAAATAAATCCATATTTGAGACTTCACTGTTACAAACGTATACTGATGTATAGGATTTCAGTTCAGTCACACATGAAGATCAAAATCTGGTCACAGCAATTTAGTACCAGATTGAGGGCCTTATTCAAAGATGTTACAAACCTGATACGTACCTCATCAATGTTTCTCCATCTGCTCATGAGCAGGATCTGTACCACACATGTGCATAGCAGTGTATTTGATGACGGTTGCAGTTATTTAGGGGCGGAGAAATCGTTGAAAATGTTTTCTCGGTTTTCTTGGCATGCCAAGGCCACTGGCTGCGCAACTGGACGCATCTCCGGAAGCCTGGAAGTGTTAATTACATGGCCATCCAGAAGGTTACTCTCATGATACAATGCTCACACATATGATCAGACCAGTGGATCACAAAATCATGCATTGAGTGTCTTTCTTGTACAGATACCTTTAAATAAAAACGCATCATTTGGCTGCTGTGCATTTAGTGTCCATCTCCAAATCTGGCCATGTTCCACTTGTATCAAAACATTTCACTCAATCCTTATCTTCGGTTGGACAAATCTACTGGTCACCTGCCATCTTATATTATAGTAAGAGCTATAGTACAAATGGTGTAATGGTTAGCATTACTGCCTAACAGCACTGAGGTCATGTGATCGTCATGGCCTTTTAATTGTGGAGTTCCCTCCCACACATTTAGAACCTTTATGGGGACACATGCTTAACATGTACAAATATATCAGGGGCCAATATAACGAACTGTCAGGCACCCTTTTTGCTTTAAGTAAGGAGTCCAGGATACGTGAGCATGCATTTAAGAGAAGATTTTGGACCCTTTGAAGGAAAAACTTTTTTTACAATCAGTGGATATAAATTATGGAACTGTTTTCCTGGAGAAGTGGTGTCGGCAGACACAATAAATAAATTTAAAATATGTTTGGATAAATATTTATTGGTTAAAACATCCAGTGGTGCAATTAGCAATCTAAGCATAATTTGTCCACAATGAAACCAACATACACAATTCATATATAGGGATATACAGATGCAGGGAGCTCCATCTTTGCAGGGGTTGGCGATTCTATAGCCAGCAGCCACCAGCCGTTGCCAGGGGGTGCACAAGATGCTCATGCACCCTGTGGTGGCGTAGCTCCCCGACTCCCTTCGCCGCCTCCCCTGCTGCCATCGACGGTCCCCATCATCTCCCCGAACCACCCCCTAATCCTGCCCGTCTCCCTGAAGCGGAGACGGGCAGGGCCCTGCTGCCCAGCCGCCAAGAGACTGGGCGTGTGACTCACGCGAGAGACGAGTAAAAAAGAGAGGGGCTCCATCTTTAACACATAGAACATACTTCCATCAAGTTCAACCTTTGGTTAGAGGGTAAGTCTTTTTTCATCCTAAACTAGTGTGAGCATGTACATGTGTTTATGGAAGACTAGATGGGTCAAGTGGTTCTTATCTGCTGTCAAAGTGATATGCTTCTAAGAGCTAGGAAAGGAAGGAATATGCTTTATTCCCATCATTAGGCACTAGAAATTTTTTTGTCAATGTGTTGCAGATCCTCCCATTGGTTATAATGTATTAATTGATTTTAAGTTGAATGATGACTTGTTTACAGTATATGAATGACTGATAAATTAATCACTCTTAGGCCCGCATTCAATCCTGGATGAAAAATGGCAAAGATTTCAGTATTAAATCACGGGCATTTTCGCTAATTTTTTAGTACATTTTCACCCATGCCTTTTCACTTTTTTGTCATGGAAAAAAATGGCTGCAAAAATTTTGCCCAGGATTGAATACTGGCATTAATACATACCTCCCAACTTCTCAGTAGAAGAAATAGGGACACTGAAAAGTGTCTGAAAAGGGGGTGGGGCGTATGCAAATGAGGGCGCGGCTTATGCTAATTAGCCGCGACCTCATTTTTATACGAGAATAGACGCTGTGCGCATGCGCACAGCGTCTATTCTACTAGATTGGGGGGTCTCCCAACTGCCACCCCCCGCAGCGGGACAATGCCTGCCGCGGGTGGGACAGCGGGACAGGACCCGAAAATCGGGACTGTCCCTCTAAAATCGTGACAGTTGGGAGGTATGTTAATATGTATTATTGAGGTCTTTCTGGAATGGATGACATTAATATATATATATATATATATATCCCTCCTAAAACAAATAGAGGGGGCGCTTCATGGTGTATTAACGTTTATTAAAAAACGTGGAAATCACTTAAAATTTTCTCTCACACAGAGAAATGAATGCCCGTACCGAATATTTCATCCGGTGTGGGCTAAAATACCACAAGGTTTAGACATAGAATCCACTGGCTCAAAACAGCATGCTCTGACAGGGTGCAGTGTAAGACTCACGATACCGGAGGAAACCAACAGGTACGAGCGTCCCACGGCACACCGGCGTCTCAGCGTCTAGGCAGGTGAGCTAGAGTCCAGCAGGTACAAGGATGCGTCACATAGACCACGCCCCTACGCGTTTCGTCGATGGACTTCGTCAGTGGGGTGGTCTATGTGACGCCGCATCTCTTATTTATAGCGATATACAGGTGTCAGTCATCAGAACTTCCCTGTTTCTCAAGTACGGGGAACTACCACCTGTGAGTGATCCGCTATGCTTAGCGGCTTTTAGCAACAATCACCAATGGTGATTGTTGCTAAAAGCCGCTAAGCATAGCGGATCACTCACAGGTGGTAGTTCCCCGTACTTGAGAAACAGGGAAGTTCTGATGACTGACACCTGTATATCGCTATAAATAAGAGATGCGGCGTCACATAGACCACCCCACTGACGAAGTCCATCGACGAAACGCGTAGGGGCGTGGTCTATGTGACGCATCCTTGTACCTGCTGGACTCTAGCTCACCTGCCTAGACGCTGAGACGCCGGTGTGCCGTGGGACGCTCGTACCTGTTGGTTTCCTCCGGTATCGTGAGTCTTACACTGCACCCTGTCAGAGCATGCTGTTTTGAGCCAGTGGATTCTATGTCTAAACCTTGTGGTATTTTAGCCCACACCGGATGAAATATTCGGTACGGGCATTCATTTCTCTGTGTGAGAGAAAATTTTAAGTGATTTCCACGTTTTTTAATAAACGTTAATACACCATGAAGCGCCCCCTCTATTTGTTTTAGGAGGAGTACACATTGAAGGTCCCGTGGGAATCGGGTCATATTGGAGGGGAGCTGCAATCAGTACATCTGGTGTTGGTGTGGATCTTTCAAAAGAACTTTCTGGTTCTTTGAAAAGAACGGACTTTTAAAGAGTGTCAGCGCACCTATATATCTGCAATTATATATATATATATATTTGCCCATTTAAAGAAATCTGGTTATTTTCTTATTCTAAATGGCTCTATTAAAATAGAAATATCTACTTCTGATAATTTAAAAGCAGAAATATTTGCATCTTTCAGCAATTTGAGTGAGTTTAATGATATAATAGAGAGGACTTTTATAATGCAATAGAGGATCCATCTAGTCATTTCAGAGAGATTATTTGTCTCAGCGCTTTTCCCAAGCTTTCATGTGTTTTGTATTGGTTGAAGATTTAAAAAAGCATAAAACATATAATGGATACTATCCAAATATTAAAATACACGAAGCATGTAAATGCATTATCCATCTGTAAAAATGTCAGGACTTTGTGTGGTAATTTTCACGTCAACCAACATTCTGAAAACTCAATTCACACCTTGCTAAATAACTACCGCGTGCTGTCAGATTTGTAGCAAAGCTGCAGTTTGTGACTTAACAGTACAAAGGCATCCTTCATAACAAAGCAGATATTATACTGGAAATCAGTATCAAGTAATCAATTAAGTTCATTTTCTTCTTACACATAACTACGCAGATGGGTACCTGCAGCTTAATGCACTGTTTGTATAAAAAAAATGATGTTAGTGACATATATTTTGCTGTTTATCTACGCCTTATTGTCAAATGGTAAATCCATCTCTTATAACATTGAGTGATATTGGATGTTATTCATTGAAATATCCTTTAATTGTTTGTTAATTTGACAACCCCCAGGGTATAAGTATACTTTAGGTAGTGGAAATTGCTATCCACAAAAAGGAATTAAATGGTGCAATTGGTCAGTAGTGAAAAATGTGAACTGAGCAACATTATCCAGAAGCTGCATTAATCTGGCTGACTGAAAATGTTATCTGCTCCCAATAAGTAGCAATAGATGAGTTGTCCTTGTGCCCTTTCACATAACTCCTTCCTATTATACAATAAACAGAAGCTGCTCTATGTAACAAACCAAGCACTTCAGCCTCATGTTAAGATCATCACCCAATGGATTTTATTCTAACTGATTCGCTCCCCTGCACGTTCGCACAGGGGAGCGATTTCTAGAGACTGTGAATGCGCATAAGCATTAATGCGCATGTGCAACCTCTTTGTGTGAGCAGGAACTGCAAATTGCTTATTTGCCGGCTGCTTGCACTCGACAGTGCCGGTGGGGGGCTTGGTCGCGCCCATAGGAACGCCCAGCATTTCATGGGCATTCGCACACAGGCCAATGAATGGACCTGAATAAGGTCCACTGTGTGTAATGACAACTGCAGAGCACCCATTCTCTTGTTGCATGTGCTCGGTGCTAACAAATATTCAAATTTTTACAAATAAATCAAACAGGTTTAAAAGGTTAAATAGGACGTGTTCTTAGTTTACCAAGATATCTTGCTCCTGAAGAAGCTGGGTGTTTTGGCCCAGGGAAACGCGTTGAGCCTTTATACCAAGTGGACCATTCTACCTCCAGCACATCGCCATAACTTGAGCTCATCCACACCAACCAGGACATCTCCTTGTGCATTGCACCATCCCATCCGGACTCATTATCCGAGGCAGACACGGAAATCATCTTACCCTCCAGGTTCTACCATCTTTCCCATCAGAGATACCTAATTCTCCATCTGGACTCTGTTTTGGGATCGCCATTGGCCACCTGGTCACCTGCTATTATGGGACTACATCTTCAGATGTCAGTGTGGTAATATGCAAATTATATGCTATACTCATTACTATTCCAAATTGTGCTGAGAATTGAATGTCCACATGTTTACATTTTTATTGTAACCCCCTTTTATGAAATGCAAATCTCATATGCTATTACAGCTTTTTAAATTTTATTTTTAATAAATTCTATATTGTACAGGATACCGTTCTGCAAATTTTTGCTTATATATATTCTTTTCAGCCCACGCTGGTACACACACCCCTTCTACAACTAAAAAATACACTGGATTTTAACGCCGGGTGGGCTAACGCATGCATAGTCGTTCGATAATTGCCGGTTCGATCAGGTCTGAATAACCCCCATAAAGAGATTCCGCATCCATGGGAAATGGTCTTGTATACACTGTTGGCATTGCTTATAAAATAGATTACAGTTTATATTATGTCCCAGAATATTGCTCTAATGCTGCCCATACAGTTGTGCGATCGGATTCGATGCGACATCGAAGTGTCATGTCCATCGAACCGGATCGCATCCTGTGGTGCTAAAGTGCCCCCTTTACAGCACCCGATGTTGCATGCCATCTTGAGATGGCACATCAGGTGCTGGAAGAGGGCTGGCAGAGGGCGGCGTTGTGTAGCGCAAGAAGTAGCACTAGCGGGGAGCAGGGGTCAGGGGTGGCGGCAGAAGTGTTTAAACACTGGGCAGCCCTCTGATTGGCTGAGATAGCTCAGCCAATCAGAGGGCTGCCCCGTGTTTTAAACACTTCTGCCGCCACCACTGACTGACCCCCGGCTCCCGCTGGCGCTACAGCTACAACGCCGTCCTCTGCCTACCGTCTCCCACACCACCAGCGGTCCTCCAGCCCCCTCTCCTCATCCCCACACCACTGAAAAAGCGTTCCCTCCGCCCCCCACCAGCGGATTGCATTCGAGCACCGCATGTGTTTAAAAACCATAAATATTATGTGCAGTACATAAGACCGCGAGACCAGACATTCGACCGGCGTGCCCGCGCATCGCGTCGAATGGTACACATTTTGTGCATACAATCATTCGATTTATTGGCCAGATGTGGTCGAAATTGAATGATTGCATGCAGTATCTCACAAGTGTATAGGCAGCATGTCTCAGCAGGGCTTATTTGGTATCACTGTATTTAGGTGCAACTAATGTTTAGTTGCTTGAGTATAGACTCATAGAAGCCATTTAATACTGTACATGAGCCCTAAAGACTGAGTTTTGGAGTGATCATAACCTCATCGCAGCTTTTTTCCTGACTGTCTACACAAGGCTCATTTAAATGAGAAGAAAGGATTTATGAGTGTAATATATTTTAACCCAGTCATTGCAGGAGGTATAAAAGAAACAATCAATGCAGTTCAAATAATGTAAGTCCCATGGTTTGATACACTCGGTAATAACAGAGCTATGTTCACTGAGCTGCTATATATTAAACATAGTTCTTTTATTTATGAGACAACTGGGACATGTTGTTAAGAGTCTGCTTTGTGCTTTGTTCTTACTTTGCTTTTCAAACAATATTGTTTTAGGTCTGTCCAGTATTAGAACTTTACGGTATCTTGGCTTTTCTGTTAAGTAATAGTATCATGTGAAACCACAAATTGGTGACTTATAGATGCACAGCTGCAAATTGTATCTAATTTTCAGAAATAACATACCTCACAATTTCCAATTTTCATCGGGACAGTCCCAAGTTGAGGCATGTTTGTCAGGGTTCTGGGTAGCACGGCCTTAGGGAGTGGGTTCCTCTGATGTCTGTGATGTGGACACTTGCCTAGCATTAGTTGACCTTTTTGGAGAATGTGTCCTACATTGGACTTTTCCAGTGTTCATAGATATGCAATAATAATAATTTTTTCAGAGATATCCTTGGAAACATTGGGGGAAATTTACTAAAGGAAATTTGTAAAAAATAGATGTATTTGTATCCAGAAATACACTTATTTTTGACATTTACTACCCCCAAAATCCGGCAATTCGTATTCGTATTGATAGCACATCAATACGACTAGGAATTGCCGTATTTTCGGTATAGTAAATGTAAAAAATAAGTGTATTTCTGGATACAGATACATCTATTTTTTTACAAATTTCCTTTAGTAAATATCCCCCTTACTATCCCGAAAATACGGCAATTCGTATTCGTATTCATAGCACATCGATACGACTACGGATTGCCGTATTTCGGGATAGTAAATGTCAAAAATAAGTGTATTTCTGGATACAAAAACACCTATTTTTTTTACAAATTTCCTTTAGTAAATTTCCCCCATTATCTGGGCCAGATGCACTAAGCTTCTAAAGTGATAAAATTGAGAGTGATAAACAAACAGCCAATCAGCTCCTGTCTGACATTTTTAAAACACAGTCTGTGACATGGCAGGTAGGAGCTGATTGGCTGGCTGTTTATCACTCTCCATTTTATCACTTTTGAAGCTTAGTGCATCTGACCCTCTGTGTATCATTATTATTATTGAACAGTAGTGTACAGCAATGTATGCACCTGATTCTGAGGTGGAAGTAAAGCATAAAAAAGAACTGTTGACTGTGCACCTGGACAAACCAATGAAATGCAAGGGGTCTGAATAGTGTTTTTCCATATGATAGGTTATACTGGCTGATTTTGCAGGTACAGTAGCGGCACACAAATGCTGGGCAGCTCTATGCTGACATCCAAATTTTAGTTTGGACACACCTCTCGCAAATCTAAGGGATAAATGGTACTAAAGCTTCTAAAATGGAAAAGTGGGGAAGTTGCCCATAGCCAGAGGCGAAGATAGGTCAGCCAGGCTCCGGTACAATGGAGGGGGTGTGGCCACAGGGCAGGGGCCTGAGGGGGGGGGGGGGGGGGGTCATGGCCATGTCCCTGTGAAAAACAATAAACGAGAGGGAGAGAGAGAGAGAGAGAGGACAGGCGGCTGCTGCCTCTCTCTCTCCCCAGCTCAGCACAGGGCACTGTGCAGCATGTGCTGAGCTAGGGAGATGGGATGTGCTGTGGCGGCAGCCTGTCATCTTCTTCCCCACTGCCCAGCTCCCTGCAATGAAGGGGGAGGGTGTGGGACCTAGGCCCCTCCAGCAGATCCAGGCCCGCTTCCCCTCTTCTTGACTCCACTGCCCATAGCAACCAATACATTTGCCCCTAAATCTCTCTGCACATGTTACATCTGCCCCACCTGCAGTGCTGTACTTACTCTTTTTAGATTTACTCCTATCTAAGAAACACATATTTATTGAGCTCCTGCTTCAGCATTAAAGATACTCCAATTTTGCCATCCAATAACTGCACAGGTCCCTAGCATTATATAATGTGTTTGACTTGAACCTTGCTTATTATTAATTTGCAAAGGGATAAATAGGTTATACCACAGGTTCTCAAACTTGGTCTTTAGGACAGTGCATATTTTACAGGTCTCCTCACAGAATCAAGTAAAATAATTAGTTGCACCTGTGGAAATTTAAAAATGTATTTGTGAGTAATGAATGTTGCCGGGTGACATGAAAAACGTGAACTGAGGTCCTGAGTTATCTGGCACCCCAGATGAGCAGGCTAAGTAATTTCTGTACTCTACTCTTTGGTTCCATTATGGTGCTTTGCACTGGTAGCTTGTTAGTCTAGACTCTGATGTCTAGGCATAAGCAAACACAGGAAGAGGGTTTACCCCAAAGCGCCCCACCACTTGGCTAGCAAGTGCAATAGCAATAGTATGTAAAACGATTATTAGAGTTTTCAGCACAATATGCAGTTTAATGGACAGAGTAGTAGAAGCGTCTTCTACCAAGTTTGCGGTGTGTCGATCTGAGCGCTCAATCACTTCACTGGACCAGAGCGTAGTTGCCATGAAGAAGAGACAGGTGCCTTACCATTAGGTGGGAGAATGCGTGCTTAGAAAGTCTAGATTTGTCTCCTACTGCTTCTGTTATGTTTGTGTATTTTTTCATGGGATCTTTCATATTTTCCAAACCACTTATGTTGTTTGTATTAGTTAAATATGTTTTATATAGCCTATACTGTAGACCATCCATAGCAGTGGTCCTCAACAGCAGTCTTGAAGGCACATCAACAGTCCAGGTTTTAAGGCTATGCAGGCTTAGACACTGGTGACTTAATTTGTACCTCAGGCAGCTTCATTATATCATTATACCACCTATTTATTTATTAACAGTTTCTTATATAGCGCACACATATTCCGCAACGCTTTACAGAGAATACAGTATGTGAACATTCACATCAGTTCCTGCCCCAGTGGAGCTTATAATCTATATTCCCTACCACATGTACGCAGACACACATGCATTATTGGGTTAATTTTGTTGGAACCCAATTAACCTACAAGTATATGTTTGGATTGTGGGAGGAAACCGGAGTACCCGGAGGAAACCCACGCAAGTATGGGGAGAATATACAAACTTCGCACTGTTGGGACCATGGTGGCAATCGAACCCATGACGTCAGCGCTGTGAGGCAGTAATGCTAACCATTACACCATCCGTACATAAGCATGGATTGCCATAAAACCTGGATGGCTGGTAAGCCTTGAGAAGCGCTGCAGAGGACGACTGATCTATAGCGTTATTAATACTGTATTCTATACACTATCCATTGTATAAAAAGTCCAGTTTTGTATATATATATTTTCAGGGACTGTACTTCTTCTGCTGCTCCACCAGACTCCCCCACTTGCTGTGGATTGCATTAGAAACCCCTTCCAGAAAACCCGCATTTGTCCATGCTCCTAACATTGTTCCATGTGCACTGTAGCAGACAGATGTAGCTGCACTCATACGGCCACTCATGCGCATTTGACATGCCAATATCACACCTTTGGTGTGGAATCATCCCTCTGCAACATCACCGCTCAATGCTTTTCTATTAGCCACTAGACGCATGCACCTGGTGGCAAAATCGCGCAAATCATGTTATATATGTCACTGCGGTGGTTGGCACGGCAACGATGTGCGTGGCTACATCTGTTGACATAAAATAAACTTTCCACTGTAGTATCTAGTTATGGAAACCTTTGCATTGAAAGTCATATCACATACATTGAAAAAAATATATTGTCTGTGGGGAAAAGCTTGCGACACTGTTGGCAGGTGATAAAGTTATATAATGCAATTCAGGATATATAAGCTCAGCATGCCCATGAAAGCTCCATGTCCAAATTGCTGTGTTGGATTATAGTTTTATTGCGCTGACTTTTTGTTCGTCTTCCTTGAAAACAGATAAACCGAACTGAAACAATGACCTTGATGGCTTATTTGAAAGTGTAAAATCGTTCCATGTTGTTTTAATATATTTGCATACATATATTTTGGATAAAGGAATTTATTTTCTCTGATTCAGAAAACATTTATGGTTTTCGTCGATGGGTTTAACCATATCAAATGATCTGCGTTCTAATAAAATGCAACAGCCGGAATACCTAGTGGGTGTAAGGATGTTATTCGTTGTGAAGTCTTCTCTATTCCACGTCTGTGTTCCCAGATATATATATTTTTTTAATAGCTTTAACAACACAAACAAAACAGAAAGATTGTAATTCTGCATCAAAGAGCTGTGTTTCCCATAGTGGCTCAGTCTTATTTTCTTATGGTTTTCAGACTGTAATAATTTAATGTCTGGAGGAAACAACATTTGAAGTACACAGGGACAATAAACGCATCCATTCTCTCTCTTGTGTTCTCAGTTTGACAGTGTAGCGAAAATTTTGTGTTGGTAGAACATCTTTCCTTTTAGTGAATGTGATCATATTCTTTTTATTACAGAAAACTACCTTGTCTAGCTCTCCATCTCCCCTGCCTGTCTCAGCGCTATTTAAATCTGGGTTAAGTGCTGTCTGTCAACTGATAGGATCAAAATGTCTATTTTCTCCCTGTCTTCCCTAGCACGGAAAGCTTTGATTAACAAGGTAGCTCAGGAATGAAAGCAATGTCTGTATTTTTTCATTATAGTCATTGACATTTTAATAGTGTTTGAGGTTATTTCCCACATAAAGTAGAGTGAGCTGATGGAGTTACTCTGTTTTATTTCCTTGTGACCCTAGCGACCATTGATTTCTAGGTAAGAAAATATTTTTCTATTCAATAAAATGATATTACACAGTAAAATACACATCACTAGAAAGATTACCAAAAAAAAAGTGTATAATATTGGTAAGTACTGTATATAATAAGTGCATAAATGTAGAAGAATCAGGTCATTTGCTCTATCTGAGTGTAACATCATCAAACTAACTGTATACCTATAAAAAAAAGCCATAATTTCTGATATGAGGACGTTTTGTACAGAGAGTAATCAGCACGGTTAAAGTAAGACAAGGAACTCTAGAGATGGACCAAAATGTCCCTGCTAATGAAAAATTGCAGTAAAAGCCTTCGTAACCACCTTCTGACTGTATATTATGAACACACAGCAGCTGTATATGTCTATAGTTGTGTATGTATACTGTGTGTGGTGTGTGTATATATATATACATATATATATATATATATATAAAAGGGGGGAAATGTGACCTTTTTTATGTGCTTGTAATGGGGCAGCGCTTCTACGGTGCCTTGCTGTTAATAAAGGCACAAAAGATAAAGACAAGACAGGAAAGAAAATAGAAGTGCACGCAATGTTGTTTTTCCACCACAGAAAATACACAATGATAAAAATCTGTTTTTATTCACGTAGCTAATACATAGAATTTTGCTTCAATATGCAGAATTTTTTTTCAAAAAATCAAATAGATCCAATCAATGATCCAACACCAGAAAGTAGTTGTACAGAATCAACCCTACGCGTTTTGTTCGTTAGGACTTCCTCAGGGGTGATCTGGATCTAATCTGGTCTAAAAAAAGGGTGAGCTGTAGGGTGAGTGCAGCTTCTTGTTCTTCTATTGTATTGAACTACTATGAAGGCACCTAAGCACTTTCATCTACGACGACACTAGTGAGTGCCGGAGAGATACTGGACTATATCTATCTATCTATCTATCTATCTATCTATATATATATATATATATATATATATACAAAGTCCAGCAGACCGGCACCCTCCCTCCTTGACAAACCGCCGTGGTGCTTAGGAAAAAAATTCAAATATATACGCAATATCCTGCACCCACGGGCTTTCGCTCAGTAATAATTCATACCATACAGGCTCCTTGTTCAGACAAGCTTTCGGGTTTTATTACCCTTCGTCAGGTCCACAATGTGGACTTTGTGGACCTGACGAAGGGTAATAAAACCCGAAAGCTTGTCTGAACAAGGAGCCTGTATGGTATGAATTATTACTGAGCGAAAGCCCGTGGGTGCAGGATATTGCGTATATATATATATATAGAGGACAGGGGTTTGGCACTCCTTGTAACAGCAAAAACAGCGGCGCCGGTGCCTACACAAAGGATTAGTAGGAGACTTGCGGTGAGGCACTCGTGGCAATTATAATCCAGAACAAAGCTAGCCAACAGGAGATAGCAGCAACGTTTCAATTTATTTCTTCAAATTTTAACCTGACGAAAATTTGAAGAAATAAATTGAAACGTTGCTGCTATCTCCTGTTGGCTAGCTTTGTTCTGGATTATAATTGCCACGAGTGCCTCACCGCAAGTCTCCTATATATATATATATATATATATATATATATCTACACACACACACACACACACACAAAAAGTTGCCAATCAACACCGCCTGACTTTTACAAATGCAATTCCCCTGATTTTTTGGATGAAACCCTAGAAGAGGGGCTAATCATGTTCCAATCTACACTTTTATGTTGCTTTATTCAACTTTATGCTGTCAGCTCTTATTTAAAAAAAAAACACAATTTGCTTAGCAACATAATTTGGAAAACTAGTCATCATTTTTTTATGTTAGATGTACAAACACTTATACCCATGTTCTGCACAGACATGGGATTAAAACAGTTGTGATTATATTTGCAAATGTGATCTCAAAGATGGTTAAACTGAATAAAATATGTGAATTTTTTTTAAAATCTTGACTCCGAATTATTTTCTTTTCAGTTCAGCTTTTTTAGTTTTTGATGTGATGTAATTTTTGTATGTGATGGGAACCGCCATGGGTTCTAGCATTTCCCCCATCAACGCCAAACTATTAATTTGGAATTTTGAGTTTAAACTTGTTTCGGGCATAGCCTGGGCGTGCAGGGGTCGGTGGGGGGTATTTTGCCTATAATAAATATAAATATTATTTGGCATGCAGATTGGCTTGCTTTTACTCTTAATGATTATATATATATATATATATATATATATATATATATTTATATATATTAAACAGAGATTAATTTAACAGGATCTGTTTTGACATTCTAGACCTGGTGCTGCATGTTCAGGTCTCAAAAGTTGTTAAAAACAATTTGCCCTGATTTATCATAAACATTTACTATTTGCATATTAATTACACACAATTTATCAACATCTCTAAGATGCAATTATGAAGACAGAAATTATATTATTCTTCATAGCTATTATATGTATTATGGCACCCAAGCACATTTTAGAGCTTTATATGAAAGAAGTTGTGTTTCAGAAATGTTGCGGCATGTGAGAAATGATAATGACTGAAAGAGAATAGGTTATTCCAATTAGTAATAAAGATCATGAAATCATGAAGATTGTAAAATAAACATTACACAATCAATAAAAATGTGCTTTTTTCTTATTAAACAAAATCATATTATCAAGTCTCTGCTAATCCCTGAATCAAAAGAAATGGGGCCATATGTAATAGGGTGTGTGAATCCGAAAAGGAGAGATTTTGCGAGAGTTTTCCCATCTTTTTAAAGCGGCAATCAATTACATGGCAAAATCAACCTGGCTTTTCAGTGTAAATGATTGCCGCTTTAAAAAAAATGGGGAAACTCTCCCAAAATGTCTCCCTTTCTGCTTCACACACCCTATGACAGTTGGCCCAAGGTGTTTAAAAAAAATAATAATTTGTTAAACCTGAAAATGTGGTTACATGTTTTTCTTTTTTTTTAACCAAATTCAAATATGAGCTGTGATTGACCTAAGAAGTTTAATGTTGCCCCCAAATGCCCTTAATAGTTAACCCTTTGTGTGCCAAGATAATTTATCAAAATAGGTGTGAAAATTGCCAAGCACACTATTTTATTCATCATAATGACCTGTAATGGTTACCTTACAGCATATAGGAAATATTATCTTTTTTACTAAACATTTTTTACTTGAATTAATCTAACAAATGTGAGCGACGCTGGCATTTTTGCAGATATTTTGCACATCTGTCACAGATGTTGGCACTTAAAGGGTTAATAAACAAAGTGTATGTTGTATATGTGTCAAAATGATGTGCAAAACATGTTGTCATCTGGAGAATACATTGGTAAAAGTTCTAATAATAAAAAAGGCTACATTAAAAGCCTTTCCAAATGGAGTGGCCATTACATGTAGGCTACAATACATCAGGAAAGCTGCTAGACCTCTTTAGACTTTCTTACTTTCTTATAGCGTACAGAACAAATATTCTCAATAGGGTTACACAGCATACTGAAAAATCAAGAGCAAGTCCCAATAGTGACCTAATCTTTGTAAACTTCTGGGACTGGAGCTTTTTGGGTTACAGAGGAGATGAGCATTTTAAATGTCCTTTGCAAACAACTAACTGGATATGTCAGATAAGCACTTTGTATCTAGCATCAATAGGATCATTCATTTAAATCAGTCAATTTACAAATATATTATTTCTAGCTTTGTGCAGTATATATACTATCGCTATTCTAACATCAATTGCTATAAAAAATCTTTATGAGGCTGATAACAAAAGGGTTGCATGTATCAAGTATTTAGAATTTTGCAGTTTATTTAGTAAAAAAGGCTTTTCCAGCATAATAGCTGGTATACGATCTCTAGGTCGACAAGAGGAAGGTCATTATGCATTGGGTCAACCACTGATAGGTCAGCATGCATGAAGGTCAACATGTCTGAAGGTCGTGAGAGATGCGCAAAATATCCGCTAAAAATGCCAACATCTCTGTGAAAGATATACAAAATATAGGTTAAAAATGCCAGCGTCGCTCACATTTGTTGTATAAATTTGAATAAAAAATGTTGTGTAAATAAAGATTATTTCCTATATAAGGTATGAATGAAAATGTTTGCTGGGCAATTTTCACACCAATTTTGACAAATTCACTTGACCCTAAAATGGTTAACTATTATAAGCATTCGGGGACAATATTGTGCAATACGCAGAGAAGTGGCTTTGATTGCATTAAATACAGGGAGGACAGGTGAAACACACACATTCACTTGGATATATAGTATACTTAGGAACACCACCACTGAACTGTTCTTCATTTTCCTGGGACTCAAGTTTTAGGTGATTAAATTATCTGATGATTGATATATTTTTTACCTATTTGTACATTTTATGTTTTTGATTTTTTATAATTATATATTCACATGATTTTTACAAATTTATACCCCTTTCACACTTGCAAAAATATCCCGGGTTTTTGCACATGAACGCGTATCAACCCGGGATTTAGCTCAGTGTGAAAGGGTCTTGTCACCGCATCCCGTGTTCAGCATTCCGGGAGTTCTACCCAGGTCAGGACCTGGGTAGTTTCCGGAATCAACAAGGGATGCGGTGAGTGTGAATGGGTATTCTGGGTCAGCGTGACCCAGGTCCCGTTCACTGCAGTGAAAATGTGCCGCTGGGAGGTGCTGACATCTCCCAGCGCTGCCCCGGCCAAGCCTCCAGATGACGCCGCCCGCCCGACTTCATTCTGGGTTGGGTGTACAGTGTGAAGGTACTTGCAAGTCGGGTCGCACCTGGAACTTAGAACCCATCTTGCGACCCAGCTTGCAAGTGTGAAAGGGGTATTAATAGTAATCAGTTGCTATATGTAATTCAGTGATTTTCAGATATATAAAGAATATTTTTATTTATAATATTATTGAAAAAAATGTGCGTGTAATATATTTAAGGGTATGTTTCTACAAATATCAGACTTTTTGTGTAATTAGTGCAAATTCTAATTTTAATATAAGTTTACTCTAGTCGATAGACAAGTGTGTATATTTGTTCACTCTCAAGCACATATAGTTTTGTGTAGCTGTGTTAACATATAAGAATAACATTCAATTGCAGATATTTGATTAAATATTAGTGCCTGAAGGTTTGTGTATATTAGTCATTTGGTACTTGAACGGCGCCCACGATTTACATCCTAGGCATCGCTAGGAAAAATATTGCGTCGGTCGCATCGCATGCGGCCAAAAAATCGCATGCGATGCGACCGTCGCGAGTACCGCGATTTTACATAGGGAACAATGTTAAATGGCCCAATTGACCCGATTTCACATAGGGAACAATGTTAAATGGCCCACAGACCCCAAATAGCCACCCTGAAGTGTGAAATGGCCCCCCCAATTGTTAACGCCACCCCACGATCAACGTCAACCCGAAGCGTGGCGAGCACAGCGGTACGCGTCCTCCGACCTTTTCATACCCCCACTATCCACGTCGGCGTGGAGTTGAGAATAGAAAGTGTGGCGAGCGCAGCGAGCCCCGCGAGGGGACGCGGATACCTTCACAGGTATCCGCGTCCCCTCGCGGGCTTCACAGGTATCCGCGTCTGCTCGCCATGCTTCGGGCTCGGTGGCTCGCTGCGCTCGCCACGCTTTCTATTCTCAACTTCACGCCGAGATAGGATGGGGGGTGTCATAAGGGATAATAGAGTATAAAATAGGGAGTTCCGGATAGCTCCCTATTAATGATACTCAAGGATCCTTGACAAAGGGCCACAGGGCCTGAAATGTATTGGATCTATTTGCACCTACCTGCCATCCTACTGTGGACTACATATTGACAACCACCATTGGGTCTATTTGGACAAACAAGCCTGTGAGTGTCATTAATATGGATGCTTTCCCTAAAAACAGGCTTTATAGTAAGACAAAAACATTGTGAATGTCCACACACAGGGCAGGCTGTACCAAGCATTGGCGTTACATTCTGCTGGTCATTGCAATGATGCTCATGGTGTGTGTGCTTTTATATATCTGATGAGCAATGCAAATGCCAGCTGTGTCGATAAGAGTGCAGAGGGACTCTGGCGGGGCAGGGCTTGCTGGGAGGGATCCATGTTGGATCCCTTTAACAGTGCTGTGGAGAGAAGCCCATAGACTTCTGTGGGGTAATGCAAGTTACAGCCATAGCTGGCATTGCCCTCCACGTCAGACCCCTACCAGAGGGGGCTTTAGTGAATTAGAAAATGCGGTAAAACTCCAGAAAATTGGGGAAAAGCTAAAATATTCACATTACACTCTCTGGGCCTGATTCCGATACAGTATGTACGAAAGTGCAGGAAGCAGTTCTGCAATTCCATACAAGTCCTGCCATATTATGCGTACTGAGTGCTGTAGCTGCAGCATTGCATCATCATTGCAGTTATCATTCGCAGCACTCTTCAGTCTGTGTAAGCTGATAATTACTCAGACTGTCCGTCAAATCTCCTCTGTTGGGACCGAGAAGACTGCATCCAACAACAGAAACCCTGGAATCAGCACAAAACAACCTGGGGGCAATAGGTCTCAGCATAGGAGGCACTGTGTGTGAGGACCTGTTATGTGAACCCACCATCGCATTTGTTGGGATCAGGCTGCAGTTCACACCCATTGTACTGGGAGAGGATGGTTAGCACATATGAACTCTGCATGTATGTAACATACAGTACGTGCTGGCTCCCAGGGGATCGGCAGCACTGTGTCTATCACGGCTGCCTCGTCTGGACTGGGGATGCAGCATTCAGCTCCACTCTGCTAAAAACCCCACCCCCAAACTCCTGTGAAACTAGCCAATGGGAGCCTGGGGGTGGGCTAAGAAGGAGAGGGATACCTAATGCTCAACCCTGGGGGCGGAAGCAGCGCCTGTGATGATAGATACAGCTCTGCCGATCACCAGGGACCTGCAGCCAGCACATATTTTACATACATCCCTGCATGTATGTTCATATGCGCTAACCAGCTCCCCCTGCATGATGTAGCATGAGCCACTGATCTTGTTTTTACTTTTTATATAAATCCCAATCAAGCCCTTTGTTTGTACCAGTGAGACAAGGAATCCACTCTGTACTCAGTCCATGTATATGGTAAATAAATATATACTGTATATTAAAAAAATAAATAAAAAAAATAATGATTTTGTGATACTGTCTCTTTAAATGACCCTGTCGACACCCCCCCCCCCCCCTTTTTTTTTTTTTTAAAGAAACTGTATCAGTAAAAGCACTGCAGGGCTTAGCATGTGCCTTCACTGAAAAGATTTATGGGGTATTTTAAAACAAACAGATTAGCAGGAGTATTAAACCAGAGCTCTGTAGGTGGCAGAACTCAGTTATCATTTGTGTGATTCGTTTCACCTTGTAGCTGTGTCTCTGAAAATGCAATTAACAGTTTCATATTTAGCGTAGCCGGCTTTTCTGTCTCCTTCTCTCTCCTCCTGATGCCTGGTGTGTAACATTTGCATCATAAAAAACTAGCTAATTGGTAAACATATCCTTGCCAGATTCTTTGCCATTCACCCAATTCTCCTAACGTTAATTGGCTCAGCTTCAACACACAGTGGATGGGTTTTCAAAGGCAGCCGCAGATTACAGAGAGCTTGCAAGCACTTGTGTTTCACAGTAGTGACTCCAAGGAGACTCTGGAAAAAAATATATATTTTAAATGAATGCTGAATCCAGGCGCTCACTTGTCCAGCCGTTACCATGGGAACCATTTTGTCTTCTAACGTGATAGCAGTGTGTGTGTGTGTTTATTAGTATACACAGTACTAATGACCTTCAGAGACTATACTCTGTAGGACACCAGCGTTTAGGTACTGCTTTTATAGACCGCATCCTCTGTGATCCTATGAATCATTTTTGGTATGCTTTTTTTATTTGTTATTTACCAACATTGAACAAAGTTCATTGAAGTTACACCTGAGAATTCCATGTTCAAAGTGGGAGCTTTGTGCATTAGTTGGTAAATTAAATTATATGCTTTCGTTTGGAAGCACGCCGCAGTATCCTGTCCGTCTATCACATTCTGTGCTGACACATCACAGCTATGTTATTGCAGTGCAGTAAAATTACAGTGTAAGTAAAACACGTTCCTCTTCTTCCTTTCTTCCTTTTCTTTCTTCCTTTCCTTTCTTCCTTTCCTCCTTCTTCCTTCTTTTCTTCCTTTCTTTCCTCTTCTTCCTTTCTTTTTTTTCTTTTATAAGAATACTTTTTCACAAATATACTGCTAAACAAATCTGGGTTTGGTATTCAGCTTTTCTGAGTTCTGCAGGTGAAGCTCAGATTATTCTGTAATTAGTGCTCACTGCCATACCACAGATGTCTGCCATTTTCACTAGTGTGTACTGTCTGGCTTGTCTTACCTGACAGGTTGTCCCCCTAAATGACAGTAAATATGCATATATCATATGCATATATAATGATAATGTGCACCCATCAGATGCAAATAACATCTAACCAATACATGTATAAATTAGAAGCCTAATGTACTGTAGCTTTTATTTTAGATGTTTTTAGGCTATCCTTATGGGCCATAAACACAGGGAGATCACAGCCCCAGTTCTAGGCGTTCTGTATAGATCACTTAGAAATGGAGCACAGATTGCTCTGTGTGTATGGCCACCCGGCAATGTGTAGCCCCGCATGCCGCTATCGGTGGACTAAATATATAATGCATGCAGTATAGTCATTGCCAGTGAAATATATAATGCATGCAGTATAGTCATTGCCAGTGTTCTCTCAATTGAGAACACTGGCCGTCACAGATCGTTCAGCAAACATCGCTGGCCGTCACAGATCGCCCAGCACACATCGCTGACCGTCACAGATTGCTCAGCACACATCGCTGACCGTCACAGATTGCTCAGCACACATCGCTGACCGTCACAGTTTGCTCAGCACACAGCTCTCATCAACTTGTGTGTACGGGGCATTAATGAAGGAAATTTGCATCTATTCTATATTGAGTTGGGTGCATTTGTGAATATGATGATTACAGTATACCAGTGTTTCCCAAACAATAGTGTCTGCGGTACTTCCTCATCTTTGCGGCCACCGATTACGCTACAAAACTTACGTAGCATAATCGTCCCTTCGTGTGCATGCTTCGGGCTCGGTGGCTTGCTCAGCTCCACTTCGATCGCCACAACTTTAAAAAAGGTAATAGATGGTGGCGTGGACACAGGAGGGTGGCGTGGACACAGGGTGGTTGTTGCTTTCAGAATAGCGGCTAAAAGTAACTGTCCTAAGCGGTGGAGGAAGCACCGTTTCTGCATGTTTTATGAAAAGGGCTCATTCATTATTAGTGACCCAGTATGGAAGTATTAATGGGAACATGGTCAGCGCTTACTAATTCTGGAGATTACATGTATGAGCTGCTGGTCTCTATAAAGGAGGCTTGCCTCTATTAATAATATAACAGTGTGGCCAATGGTCATTCATCAAACTTTGACAGCTGAAAGTTGTTGGAGTTTAAATTTAGATGGTGCTAGTTTCTTGTTCCTTAAGCCCAGCTGGCTGGCAACTTTCAGCCTTGGGGGCAGATGGAAGCAAATTTTTACCAGCGCATGCAATGAAAATATGGGCAGAGAAAAAATTGTAGGATCAGTTTATTTTCCCTTATATGGGTGTAGTTTTAACAGCTGTCCAGCCATTCGCAGCTCACTTCCCATTGAATGATTTTCTCAGTCTCTGCCAGTGTGCTGAACTCTGACCCTCCACAACTGTGCGACAGAGACAGGTTGAGCGTGGCAGGAGCTAGTCTAGTTTAGTAACTGATGCACTATACCTAGACCCCACTGATGACCGATAAACACAGGCACTATTCCATTCCATATCTAAAATATTATATAGCTGACTTAAAAAATAAATATATATATTTTGACCCTAAAAACCAAAATCTATTAAATATGTAGTAAAAAATGTAAGTGTAAAACACCGGCAACCTTATATTGGTGTATTAATACTGAATAATCATTATAACTACAGTATTTTGTTTTCATTCCCTTAAAATTAGATCCCTTCACTCAAAATTATACCCTAGATCTGATCCCCTCCTGCTTAAGTAAAAAATCATTACCCAGATAAGAATTTCCTCTGTTACCCCTTACCCTAGATCAGGCCAAAGTAGACAAAAATAAATTACAGATTAGCCCTACTCATTGTTGCTGCGCTAATCCCCACATGCGACCGCTGTGATCCCGTCGCACCTTGCCCCCCAGCCCAGTCTGCCGCTACTTAAGTCCCATACACACTAGACGACTTTTTAACAGATATCTCTCATTTTGGCCCTTTTTAGTGATATATTTAAAAAGAAAGAATTTAGTGTATATGCTCAGTATCGTTGAGCATGTTGTAAACTGCAGCTGGATGATGTCACTGACGACATCGGTTACCGATATCGTTCAGAGTGTCCGCACAATATTAGTCATAGATATCAAGGATGATATCGACGGTAGAGCCGTTGTGTAGTGGGTACGGGCCTTGTCTTTTAGAACAAGTTCTGGAAATTGAAGTGTGATCCATCTGCCTCATGCATTTCTCAGTAGGGACAATGTTCTGGACCAAATTGGCCAGATAGATGGGGTTAGCCACCTGTTTGTGGAGAAAGAGAAAGAATGTCTCTGTGTGGTGCACCAAGAGATTTCAACGTAATAAAATATAACCTTTATTAATTGAAGGATAAAATATAGCGAAAATAAACAGACACAAAGACATTAAACATATAACATGTAATAAAAAAGGATATCTCTATCCTTGCAACATGGGACCCCCACGTTCCCTAAGTGTAATGTGTTCAATTTTAATAGTGTTTTGATGAACTGTCACTTGTAAGGTATAAAAGAGTATAGGGTAACAACGTGATCCTGCTGTTTCAGATCAAATTCAACCACACTTAATAGTGTCTAATTGGCAGTGAATATTTGTGGCGACTAAATGGCTCACAGGTAAGTATGCTGTCGCTCCACTGAGTACTGCTGCGTGTCTGCCCAAATTGAGAAGCTAGACAACACCGCACATAGTGATAAAATAAATAAAGAGCTTCCGACTAATGACAGGTCAATGCCCTATGGAGCACGATTAGTAGGCCGACTGGAGGTAGGCAGATAATCAGCACAGGAGCGCGGTGCTTGGTACGGGGTTAACCATGTGTTCGGCTCGTGCTCTGGGGGTCGCAGTGCTACGCGTCACACACTGCGCCTCACACGCCGGACTTAGTGCTCACAGACCTAGTCGCTCACGGACCACTGGTACCTATTGCTCAAATTTTAAACTAGACAGATCAAAATACATTCAATGGGGAAGGGAGTGGGGGGTAGCCACGAGGGGTACGGTCGGCGTATGCTTCGCTATTGAGCTTTGTCAGGACCGAACAGGGTTAGCCACCTCCTTTCATTCATTGTTCCTGCACATGTGGGACCTGATGGTTACACAGAGAGAGTAGGGTCAGAACTCTATTTCAATAACTATCACTTTACCGATGCTCAGCACACGTTCTTATTGGACTTCCTGTCAGACAAGAGCTTCTTCATTAATCTCCAGCTTGATAAATAGGCCCCATACAGTACTTATTATTTACCTTATATTCCATCTTGCTATCATTCTAAGGCTACTCTCAGCCTTTAAAGAGTGAAAAGGAAACAGCAACACATACTGTAGCAAAGACTATTCAAAAATAAATCTGAAAAGCAGGTATATCAACACAATACATTTAATTAATAGATGCATTAGTTTGGTTTAGTTAAGGGTCATTACATTAAAAAGCAATCATGCAATATCATGATATATATATATATATATATATATATATAGATACTGAGGCAGGGCTGTAACTATTGGTGTGCGAGCAGTGGCACCAGCTGGTAATTGGTTGGCATTAGCGCTGCTCAGTGTCAGCTGTGTGTTTAGCTTTTTAGGATGCCCGGAACGGCAACCAGTGGCCTGAAGAGTCACTGGAGAGCTCTGCTTCCTCCATATCATAAGAGACCACTTAGTTATTATATATAACTTTCCGTTTTGTTGTCAATGCCCGGTAGTTGCTTATGTGCTTGTGATTACGGTACTGCCATGTACTTATTCATCCACCACTTTTACTGGTCCTGCAGTAAACAAAAGGTTAATTTGACTGGTACTGAAGGTTTGGGGGACCCCCCTGCATGTAATCACAATCCCGATAGAATTAAAAATGTGGGGAAAAATAACCAAAATGTGATAGCAATCATCTACTTGAAAAAATTGTCCTGACATTTCAGTTCACACTTTGTAATGAGAATATCGGGTGTGATATTGTACCCCATTGGTGTGTGCTTTATCTCGCACGTGTGTTAAAGCACTACACCGAGAAACAAAAGAAACAGAGAGGATGCAATTATTTACCAGGATGAAAAGAAAAAGATAAAGCTTTGTGGACAGAATAAAAGACGAAGCTCCGTTTTTTCCCCCCTGCGCGCATCAAGCAGCCAAGCCTTTCCTTTACATCATTTGTAGAAGACGGATGTGTTCTCCTTGACTGCACCCGATTTATTTCTAACTCTTAGGTCAGTGAGGAGCTGAACATTCCGAGCCTCTCTCATTGTGAAGCCAGTCTAACTGTGACAAAAACGGACAGCACTGAGTGAATGAAATGTATGATTTATAAACAGGATTTTCAGAAGAGAAGTGAGAGGCATTAAAATGTTCTCGCCACTCATGGTGGATGCAGCCATGTTTGGGGCAAAACCAATATCCATACTTGCCAGAGTTGTACGGATAGTAACTATTGGTTTCATAGTCATTCCTATAATCACTGGTTTCATAGTCATCCCTATCAGTGCGAACTTCCACCAGCCCCAACTCTGGCACCAAAGTGTGCACAATTTGGTATAGATGGCAATTCCATCATCGCATCCACACTGACCACATACATAGGCCGTTACCAGTTGCAAGTGAAGATACAACATAAAGCCCCATACTGTACATCATGTCCTGATCCCACCACACGGCCGATTCAAGGTATTGGGAATATTAAAAATATTTTCAAATACTAATTGGCGAATCTGGCATGTATACATTCTGATCATCGATGGCCATCCGTCAGCAGATTGGTGGTTCTGGCCATATTGCTGCATGGATGTAAATTGCATTTGACTCAGTATTGCCCATTCGCTCAGTGCAAACATGGGATAATTATACAAATTACAAGCATTGTAAAAATTAAATGGGAAGTGACATTGTGGGGGAAATTTACTAAAGGAAATTTGTAAAAAAGAGGTGTATTTGTATCCAGAAATACACTTATTTTTGACATTTACTAGACCAAAAATACGGCAATTCGTATTCGTATTAATAGCACATCAATACGACATACGAATTGCCGTATTTTCGGGATAGTAAATGTCAAAAATAAGTGTATTTCTGGATACAAATGCATCTATTTTTTTTTACAAATTTCCTTTAGTAAATTTCCCCCTGTATCTCAAATTGGAAGTTATAATCATAGTCACATAAATCAACCTAATAAAATTATTAATTTATACCCCTTTCACGCAGAAAAGCAATTTACCAGGTTAAATATTTCTACCCAGTAATTTGCTGTTTAACTCGGGTCCTTTTTCTGTGTGAAAGGGTCAATCCAGGTCGTAAATATGAATCTTCGACCTGGGAAAAAACAGGGTTGGAGAAACAAAACTTACGACTCGGGTTGACCCTTTTACACCAAGGAAATACCCATGTTATTCAGCAAATTATTTGGTAGAAACCTGGTTTTTAACCCAGTAATTTGCTTTTCTGTGTGAAGGAGGTCAGGCTGGGACTGACAAAACAACCCAGCACCAAAATACCAAGTAAAAGCCAGGAAATTTCTCTCTGAAATTGGTATTGGTAACCCTGATGTAGCTGAGATACATACTAAAACCATTTATGTTGATATGGAGTAAAGTACTACAAACAAGAAGATCTATGTCTCTCATCCACACACATTTTTATCTCCCTGTCACAATTGAGGGACTACCTTTTGGCTGCACCCACCCTGTAGAATGCCCTCCAACGCACAATAAGACTCTCCTCTAGCCTTCAAACATTTAAGCAGTCTGTGAATTTACCTCTTTGGACAAGCTTATATTCCTAAACCACATAACTTTCATAAACCTTTCTTATCCAATTGCAAGGCCACTGTCATACTTTGGCATAGGACCAATATATTCACCTCACATGCGTGGAATCAATTTTACCCAAATCCTGACATTTGTCTAGTTGCCTGTAGCTTTTGTGGGATTGTACAACTCAAACATATCCTCATTTATTTTCCCTCTCTTCACTTTCTCATCCTCCTGACCCCAGGCCAGCATTGCTGGGTGACCATCTCATACAGCCCACCAAGAACCTTAGCAATGTGGTGGACCATTATGCAACAGATAACAGCTATCCTTCTGTAACAATCCCTATTGCCATATAGATTGTAAGCATGCAAGCCGGGCTTTCCTAACTCTATGACTGTTATTACCCAGTTGTATCTGTTTCCCACTGTAAAGCACAAAGGAATTTGCTGTGCTATATAAGAAATTGCGGTACTTATATGTTAGTTGGGCTCCCACTAAGCTATTTGCATAGTGTTACGTGTCCCCTCGCGGGGCTCGCTACGTTTCGGGCTCGGTGGCTCGCTGCGCTCGCCACATTATATACAATCAACTCCATGCCAACATGGATAGTGGGGGTATGAGCGTACTAACTATAGTGGGTGCCCAACTAACATATACACAAGTACCGAAATTGTTAATAATATGTCTGTCTAGTGTGTTCTTTCTAATCATTCTGATAACTCAGGTTAGAGCTTAAGTTATTGACTGCACTAAACCACTTGGACATCATCCAAATGTGGACTGCTCAAGCTTCAAATTGAATCGTAATGACTACCTCTTACATTTATAGCATGGCAGATGCTTGTGATGGGAGTGTGGTTGGTGTGTAGGTCAACATTCCTGCTCATTCAAACCATGAGGACAGAGATGGGATGCCTGTTTCACCTGGATCTTTTGCACTCAGCATGGATGGGTGTCAGTGCTGGTACTATTGATGGTAGCTACAGTAGCAGTGGGCAGGCTGCCATCCGCATAGGGCATACCGGTTAAGATAATCACATTTACATAAGGTTGAAAGGAGGCTGCCGTGGCTGTGTGGCTACAGATGCTGGTAGTAGTAGAACTCGACATAAACTAATATTCTGGGTATAATTCGATAATATAAATAAAAGTAATACTTACTTATGCTTCTCTTATACAAAATGTCATATGATGCCTCTTAGGGGTGCGATATAATTCATATGCAGAACTAACCCAGAGGCTTCATGGTTTTGGATTTCTGTCCATACCCGCCTGAGGTACGAGCAGTTATTCATGTTAAGTAGGACTTTGGGGTTAGTCATGACCTCGCAGCTGTATGCCATCTGCCATTTAGCCCAGGAGCTGCAACTTAATGCAATGCATGGCATTATCACAGGAAAGAGTGGCCATCGTGGTAAGCAATCTAATAGCTGCTAATAGTTGCCTGAGACACCTGAATTTGTAAGTAGTCTCCAGCACTCCAGAAAGAATAGGCTGTTCTACCACAACCTACTCACTTTCTAACTAAGAAGGCACTACATGAAGGATAATGGCATGATTCACTTGTTAAAGGCCAGAGCCAGAATGATGCGGTTCCATGCAAATTGTATAACATTGTCCCTTCAAGAGTGATCTGTGGCATTCTCTGTGGGGGCGGGGCCTAATGATACCTCATTCCAGACCACACCTCCACCACCAGTCAGTGTAATCTCTCCTCTGTGATTCTCAGCTGGTAGGTAAGCAAGCATGTGCTAAAGTCCCACGTAAAACTGAATCCCCCTTTGGAGTCTGGACAACATTGACTCCTTTAGATACAGGAAGATCATAGAAGGTACCTCCGGAAATGCACATGGCAGGGACTTGTGGATCAGGGGAGGAGGGTGCGGTCAGATTTGTTTTTATTTTCATTTTATTTATCATAATGCATTTATCCTAGCTTTATTTTTACTTGAGGTTGGCGTTATCCTTTAATCCATCAACTAAGATCACAAGTAATACTGTGAGTATTTATTACCACGAGTGTGACATCTTTAATTCAACAGTGTCCTGAAAATGAGAATTTCTTTCTACAACTTCTTTCCTTTTTGTGCCAAATCGACAATTAAATAGAAAAATTTAGTTTTATTTTGCTAATCATCTATTGAGAATAAATAAAAAAGTTTCATTATTCCAGTTCTTCTATGTGCCTAAGTGTCCAGGTTCCCAGAGGAGGCTCAATCCTTCATATTTACATCAAAGCACAGAGAGATGCCAAAGGCACACGCACAGCAGAAATGCACTGAGTGTATTGCTGAGAAGTGTTATCTTTCATTATGTATATTTGGAACAAAACAGAAAAGGAAGATAACACATCAAGCAAAAAAATAAAAAAAAAATGCTATTTTTTTTAAAAGCACATTATAATAAATTGTAATGGTACTGACGCAAATATAATGTACCAGCCTTTGAAGAAATGTTCAAATTCCCAAACTGAAGGGTGCAAACAAACCTTCTTACCATTACTGTGGATTTAATGTATCAGAGCCTTTTAAAGAATGCTTCATGAATATATAGGTTTTTTTGTGTGCTTTGATAGATTAGAACATTCCAGCCCCACTGATTCCTACTGCCTGGCGACCTTTTTTCTCCACTCCTGCTTAGATTGGAGATCAACAAAAGACAATAGTAACCTTTCCAAATTCATTCTAATAGGCTGAACTGACCTTAAGAAACATCTATGAGTGTATACTGTTCATTTCCCTATTACCTGTTTTACGATATTTGCAATTCTACCATCCTATTTGGATTAGGTGGATTTGTGGAATTTGTTCTAAGCCTGACTAGTTTTTGTTGTAGAGAAAATTGGAAAGAAAATTACATCTAAGCACAGCACTATGTAAATCAAAGGACATCCACTATCAAAAATGTATATGCCGGAATACTGTATGCTGTCTCTTTATTTATTTTTTTGGTAAAACTTTCTTGCAAATAAAACTTTAGGTACTTGTTTCCTAGCACGGCCACAACGATTTACATCGGGGTGGTCGTGTTGGAAAAATCGCGTCGATCGCATCGCATGCGATTTGGTCGCATGCGATGCGATTGACGCGACCGACCCGATTTTTTTATTAAATCCAATGTAAATCGGGTCCCTGGGACCCGATTTTACATTGGATTCAATGTAAAATATTCCCTAGACCCCCAAATTTAACAACGTAAATCCCACCCCACGATAGACGCCAACCCGAAGCGTGGCGAGCGCAGCGAGCCTGCGAGGGGCGGCGGTGCGCGTCCTCCGACCTTTTCATTCCCCTACTATCCACGTCGGCGTGGAGATGAGAATATATAGTGTGCCGAGCGCAGCGAGCCACCGAGCCCGAAGCGTGGCGAGCGCAAGCGTATAACTTCACAGGTATACGCGTCCCCTCGCGGGGCTCGCCACGCTTCGGGCTCGGTGGCTCGCTGCGCTCGCCACACTATATATTCTCAACTCCACGCCGACGTGGATAGTAGGGGAATGAAAAAGTCGGAGGACGCGCACCTCCGCCCCTCGTGGGCTCGCTGCGCTCGCCACGCTTTGGGTTGGCGTCTATCGTGGGGTGACGACGGGGCCATATATAATGTGAAATGGGTCATATTGGCCCATTTCACATTTTTCACATTTTTGTCAATGTGAGATGGACTTAATCAAGTCCATCTCATCTTGTGCCACTATAATGGCACAAGACCGACGCGATGCTCACGATTTCAATGTTAAAAAATATTTTAACATTGAAGCCTATGGCAAAATCGGGGGCATCGCGTCGGTCGCGTCGGGACCAATGTTAATGGTCCCGACCGACGCGATGCCCCTGATTTTGTACCTTTGCCGGCAAAATGGACCTGATTTCAAAGGAAATCGGGTCCATCGTGGGGATCGTGTACCTTAACTTAAAGGTACACGATCTCCACGATTGTGGCCGTGCTAGGAAACAAGTAACAAACTTTATTAAAGGGACAACCACTTCCTTCCTTCCTTCCTTCCTTTCTGTCATGTTTCTGTAAGGTTGCAGTCACACTAAGTTAAATCCAAGTGGGAGAATGGACCCCTGATGTCACAAACTACTGAGACAGCACAGCAGGGGAGGAGCCAGGCCTGAACGTGGGAGCCCAAATGGACACTCACCACACTTCGACCACTATGGTTTGCTTTGCTCGCCACTCTTCAGACATGGTTACTAAAGGCAAAGATGGTGGCTTGGAAAGTGACAGTGCAAGCCCACCAAACTTGCATGTTGCACACCCTGGTGGTGCAACATGGTTGAGCAACAAAGGTCCTTTCACCCAATGGGTTCTAGCAACTACCGTCATTCAACTGAGATAACCACAGCCAGTTCCCATAGGTCGACTCTTCTTTAGACCTTTGTTTCCCAACTATGAAAGAGTTTATTATTTTATAGTTCTTGGTTTGTCATGGACAGTTATCATTTTCATAAACCTTGAACAGTTATGTTTTTCTATAGTGCATAATCCTTATAATTGGTAGTAAGTGTTTGAAGGAATTGCCTATGTGAGCTATAAACTGTAGACAAGGATCATGCCCTCCTGCTTGTAGCAAATGATCCATCAATACAGCAATATTATTGCACATTATTGAAGAACAGATGGGCAACACATACACACAAATGGGAATACAATATTTATTTAAGAAATAAGGTCTTAAATTAGTTTTGGTTGAATATTTTTTTCTTACAACTAAATTTACATAAAAAGCATATGCAATCACTAGCTCGGTATTAGTTTATCACCAGTAAAGTACTGTTACCAGCTAATACTTATATTTCATTTACTTGAACGGTAAGGAGAGACAGCGAAGCAATCAAATACAGTAATAATTGCAGCCGGTGAACGATTCTGATTATTTGCATGGACCAAGTGATTGTCTAAATAATAAATTCCTCAGCAGTTACTTTGGCAAGGGTTAACAAGACAGGAACCTATTGAGTAACTAACATGGTGACAGACTAAAGGCGAGACTGTCACTGCTTACTGTGACAGACTAAAGGCGAGACTGTCACTGCTTACTGTATGTTATGCAAGCCAGAAAGACAAATAATATAATCAAGCCAATGAAAAATTTCAAAATCTTGTTTGTTTAAAAAACTAAAGATTATTATTATTATTATTATCTTTTATTTATATGGTACCACAAGGGATTGGCAGCATCTAACAAAGTACATCAACAAATGAGCAAGACAAGAAAAGGTACTTGTGTATTATCTGGGCGCCCGATTTTTTTTATCGCACCTTAAAATTGCGTTGTATCGCATCGCATACAATCATATTGCATGCGATGCGACGCAATTTGACGTGATTTTTATATGTACAGGCACCCAGATGCCTGTTTCATATGTGCCACCCTCATGGCTAAATGCCCCCCATTGTTAACGCCACCCCACTATCAACGACAACCCAAAGCGTGGCAAGCGCAGCGAGGCGCGGCGGTACGCGTCATCCGACCTTTTCATACCCCCACTATCCATGTCGGCGTGGAGTCGATTTTATACAGTGTGGCGAGCGCAGCGAGCCACCAAGCCCGAAGCGTGGCGAGCGCAGCGAGCCCCGGGAGGGGACGCGAATTACATGTGAAGTAATACGCGTCCCTTCGCAGGGCTCACTGCGCTCGCCGCACTTCCGGCTTGGTGGCTCGCTGCGCTCTCCACACTATATAAAATCAACTCCACGCTGACGTGGATAGTAGGGGTATGAAAAGGTCGGAGGATTCGTCCCGCCGCCCCTCGCGGGCTCGCTGCGCTCACCACGCTTCGGGTTGGCGATGATAGTGGGGTGGCGTTAACAATGAAGGGCATTTAGCCATCAGGGTTGGTATACAATTAAAAATGGGGTCTGGGGGCCATTTCACATATGAAACAGGCATCTGGGTGCCTGTACATATAAAAATGGGGAGCATTTAGCCAAAATCCTCTCGCATCGCATTGCGTCGCATTGTATACCATACAATGGCATACAATGCGACGCGATTTTGTCTTCAAGGGAAATCGCGTCAAATCGCATCAAATCGCGTCAAATCGCATGCTTACGATAGTGCCATACAATTTCAACATCAAGCGCCCAGATAATACACAAGTACCCAAGAAAATAATGATTTATTATACAAGAGAATATACATGGTATATAAACATTTCAGCCTCAGCAGACGGGGGCAGAAATCAAGGTGAAGTGGAAGGTGGTACAGAGTAGAAAATAGAGGGAAAGCATATGAGGGGAGATATCCACAATAATACAATAAGTATATACCCACAACAATACAATAAGCAATAAGTCAATGTACAGATAAACAAAGAAGAACACCCAACTTTCTGAAACATATGAAGATAAGTGCAGAAATAAAAGTATAAGAAATGTGGCAGATCATAGAACAAGAATAAAACAGTAGATTTGTCACAAAATGAGCCACTCTGCAGAAGACACGGACTGTTATCACAATATATCTGCTGGTGAGTATCCCAATAAAAGGAACATAATAAAAAATGGAAACAGGCAAAACAATTATGCCACAATTAGAATTTCACATAATACATAAAACCTACTGTACATATACAAATATATTACACCATATAGTAGTAATGAAGTGGGAACCCAAATGCATCACTCAGGCTTGCGCAACTTAAAACCAGGATGATAATAATGGGTATTATTATATGACTTAAGGTCAAGAAAAAGAAGCAATACAAAGCATCTAGACCCAAGTACCAAATACCAAATACCAGATCTAGTCACTTTGAGGTTATCCTGCATTCGCAAGGAAGGCAGATGGCAAACAACTATCAGATCCATAGAGATGGATTGACAAAATACACACTGGAAATTATCCCCAAACATGGTTAAAACATATAATAATTATACACCAAACCCTGTTTCCATCACCCTTTTTAACCATGCCCCAACTTCTGATATTTCTGGATCACTGAACAACCCCCTCACCTAATCCGCCAATGCAGAAAACGAGGGCGACTACACCCGTGTACCCAAAGGCCTTGGTATTTCCAGCCCATGATAAAAGATTTAGCAAACAGTCTCTGGGTAAGAAAAATGAAACTCTCAAGCGGCAAATATAAAAGGATAATGTTATGAATTGAACCTTTGAATCAATACATTTTCTACAAAAAAAATGACACACGTGATCTAACAGAAAGATACAAAATTAAAAAAGGAAAATAGGATGGAAATGCATATATGCTAAATACAGGGAGAGTCATTTCACCCTGATGCCCATAAGCTCAACCACCAATCCCTATAATGCAAAGTTTTAGCAAATAATATCCTTTGGCAGAGATGATCACATTGGAAAAATCACAAGCCTGGGCACTGACAAATTGAAAGTTAACGGTGTTCCAGTCGAGATCATGATTTCAGCAACCTCTTAGGATTATTGACAATCTCTCTTTCAAACAATCTAACCTTATGAATACAATCACAGAAAAGATTGCTGTCATTACCGACAGCATTGAATAGGCGAGTGCCGATATTTCCCCTGTTGGGAAATATCAGAACTGATTGACTAATCCCCGTTATCTGATATCTCATGAGTTAGTTTGAACTAGGCAAGATGATTCAATTATCAGAGTTTGAACAACATTTTCAAAGTTGTACGGACATTCAAAATTCCTCAATCTACGTTATCACATGTGCACTGAAAATACCTCGTAGACAGCATTACCACCCACTGAGGACAGCGCAGTGGCCAACCGTGGGTGCTTTATGATCGTAACCAGCGACATTTGTCCAGAATTGACCGTGGTGTCACATGGACCCCAGTTGTCCACAAGACACATTGCAGGATGATGGTGGTTCTATAATGGTGTGGGTTGTGTTCAAGTGACATGTGTACACTGGTCCACCTAAACACATCATTAGCGGGCAATAGCTACATTATATAGATCATTTGCAGCCCTACAGTAACTTCATGTTCCCCATGATGATGTAATATTCCAGCACCATATTATCGGTCCCATGTTGTCCAGAATTGGTCCGAGGAGCATTTTAGAGAGTTCTGACAATGGTATGGCCACCATGTTCTCCTAACATGAACCCAATCAAGGATTTATGGGGTATGGTGCAGCGATCCATCTACACCTATAAATATCTGGAACAGAGCTTATGGAAGCTATCCAGAGGGCATGCATCAAAGTCTCTCCAGTAGTCGTCCATTTACTAGTGGAAAGAATACCAGGTTGAGTTGCTACATTTCACTAGCTACAGGGGTCCTACACAACACTTCTTTTCCATGACTTTTGTTCCAAACATGGGGTGAATGTACTGTATAAACTAAACTTATATAGATCCTGATTGGAAAATATGCATGGTCATACTGTATGACATGTCTCCCTTGCTATCAGGGCACTAGCCCATAGCTGCCTACCCTCCAGAATTCTTCAGATTCTGCAAGGGGTGCCACTAAGGGGTTTGACTCTCATTATGCCCCCTTGTGGGAAACCTTGACAGGAGAGAGACAGTACTGTACTTAAGCATATATGGTCTTTTGTGCTGGTGTGCACTGACTCATAGCCTGCTGTTGGTTATGCTGCTCGTGATTGAGTTAGAGTATGAACTTTTGCTAGTAATCTTTCTTTAGTTAAACACATTTGTTTATTAGTATATGTAGAGTATCAGGTGTCCATAATGATTTGGCTAATGCTATAATGTTATGTAATACAGTACATAAAATAAATATAAGTAGTGCCTATAAGTTTCAGACAGTCCAGTGTGCACAATAAAATAACATTTAATTCACTGAAAACATACTTATATGTTTAGGGATGAATTCACACAAGGTCCAATTGCATTTGGAATTTGTTGCATTTATTTTTTACTGTGCTGAGTGAGAACAAAATAAATATTACAGTAAATATATAGCTACTAGTAAGCCCGCTTGAAGCAGATGCTTCAAAAGCTAGTAGATGTAGTTTCCCTTGCTGCCAACAGATGGCAGTGATAGCCTGCTTGAAGCAAATGCGTTGAAAGCTAAAAAAATATATAGTTTCACTTCCTGCCAACAGAAAGAACAGATGTCAGTGTTTCGGAGCCACACAGACACTAGACATATATAGAGAGGACAAGCTAGGAACCCCATGTTGCAGACAACACTGTTAGTTTAAATACTTGCAAAACTTCCCCAAATAAGTTATATTGAATGTAATATTGAAACTATGAGCATTTAAGCACCGACATGCCCATATGTTGAACTAGACGCGTCCTTTGGGCTTCGTGCAGCGCATCCTACTGTAATCATCCTGAGTCTAGATTTCCAAAGTAGGTAAGTCTGCCCTAGCCACAGCGCTTTGATATTCTCTCATTGATTTATAATCGTTTATTTCAGAAACTATACTTTCACATGCAGTTGATAGGTTTCTCATCAACCCAAGTATACTGTAGCTCAATTCACAGATTGTTTTCGTCCATCAGAGAAAGTAGATAAGAGGGAGCAGAACTGGTTCGGCACTCCGCTCTCGACTGGTTTGGCATTTCAAACTTTATAGTACATCTATCTGGATGCCCTTGCCAGATTCATGCAGCAGGCAGTGGCGTATTAACAATGGGTGCAGTATGTGCTGTGCACATGCGCCCCTGACCAGGGGGGGCCAATGCTACTCACCCTGCACCCAGAATTTAGCTGACAGTTTTTAACAACTTGATCATTGGGTAAAAGAGAGAATATCCAGAGGGCCAAGGGGCCTTACCGCATCAGTGCGGAGTTTGGCTATGCTCGCCCCACACATAGCCTGTCACTGTTTTCTACTCTGCAGGCTTCGTATGGCCGGCGATTGGCCCTTCCCCCTGCAGTCCTGCAGTCTGTAACTCACTCTAGTCTCCAGCTGCCCGGCGTTTGGCCCTGCCCCCTGCAGTCTTTCACTCACTCTAGTCTCCAGCTGCCCGGCATTTCGCCCTGCCCCCTGCAGTCTGTCACTCACTCTAGTCTCCAGCTGCCCGGCGTTTGGCCCTGCCCCCTGCAGTCTGTCACTCACTCTAGTCTCCAGCTGCCCGGCGTTTGGCCCTGGCCCCTACAATCTATCTGTCTACACAGAAGAGGTTTCTTGATAGAAAATAATAAACTACCAAAATTGTTCATAGATATAACTTTGTAACTGTATTCTACTGTACTACAGTGGTACATACACTCTTGGGCAGATTAATAAGCCCCATAGGTTGCACTTGTTGCAGATTTTTTTTCTTGCAGTCTTGTGATTTGCGAGGAAAACATTTGTGTTAAATGGTCGCTCTGGGGTTTAATGCGCAGGGAAACCTATAGATTCCTAAATTTAGGGCGGTATTAATGGTTAACACAGGTTTACTGTACTGGGGAAATGCTGAAAAACTGTTACGTCTGCAATGATGATGCAACTTGAATTATTGTTTAACAATTATTATAAAAAATAAGCCAATTTTGTTGCCATAATCCAATATATATTTTTTGCAATAAATACTCTGAGCTATTCTCATATCAATACAGCAGAGGTCCTTCAAAACATAGCATGAAATCATAACTTATTCCTTAGATATGATGCATTAACTACACTACATTTAGTAAATGAGCGTCTGGAGAAGGGATGCTCATCTGCACTTCGGTGGGGCAGGTACAGAGCATGATGTGACCAAGCACTGTCCCCAATACAGCAAATATCAAGATTTGTGGGTCTGAGGATGGGATGGGGCAAATATTATGCACTATTTTAGCCCTGCCTCTCCCTGAGCATTTGACCCAGTGGAGTTGGGGAGGTGGGAAAGGGGGAAGGGGAGGGGGGCAGGATCAGGCTGGTGGTTTTCCCATCCTCCCAGGAGGGTAGACACGTATGATTCAGTTCCATCTGTATTAGTGTGTTCTTTGTATAAATGCGGTCATCTAGAACTTGACATTCTGTTTGTCTTGGGAAATGTTTACCATGAAGGCAATCCATAATGCTTTCAAATACACAGCCCAGGTTAATAATTGTAGCAAGGCCTTGTTATAATAATAATTATTGAATGAACAATACTGTACAGTATATTGTGGTACAGTAAACAGTGCTAACTCCATGGCTGCATTAAGAATGTACTATTGTAAGCAACTCTATGGGAAACATTTCCAGAATGCACTTTAGGAGAAGGCAGAGGCGTATTTATAATGGGTGCAATGTACGCATTCCACACAGCACACACTGCACTAATTTCCTAATTCTTACCCTCTGGAGTCCTGCAATGAAGGCAGAAGAGCCGGAATCACCGGAAAAATGTCACGGTGGCCATTTTTCTGGAGGTCTGTGCATGCGCAATAGTGTCTGAGCGCTCTAGTGCTCATACTCTATTGTGCTGGGCGGACAGGATGCTGCACCCAGGAAGGAGGGGGCCTGGCTGGAGGAGGCTCCTTACTGGCCTACTCCTCTCTGGAATCACCCCTGGGTGAAGGGCAGAAGTCATAAGGTTCCTTTATTGTTCCCTAAATATAAATGTTTGCTCTGCAAAACAAATCACTATATTTACTATCTGAATTGATATTAGAAAAACAAAAAATAATATTTTACAGTCTCACAGTCAGCAGCGGGGTTCAGCAGCATCCAACCTATTATTTCACTTGATGATTGTAATGTGCCGTATGCTGGGGAGATCTGTCTCAGGAACATTCATGTGGCTACAGTTCAGAGTTGGATTTAGATCTCATGGAGCCTTAGGTAATATACCGGTCTGGATGGTTTTAAAAAATACACTATAGAATTTATATTGTTGTGGTCAGTGGGAAGTTTACAAGATGATTTATTTTACAAAAAGCGGTACTCTTTACCTAGCACGGCGCCTACGATGTCCATCGCGGTCATCGGGGGTAAAAAATCGCGGCCATCGCATGCACTAAAAAATCGGGTGCGACGCGATGCCCGCGATGCCTGCGATTTCCCATAGGGATCAATGTTAAAAGTGGGTACTTATGTAGTAACTGGGCTGCCGATTTTGAAATCGGGTCCATCGCATCGCATCGCACCCGACCATATCGCATGCGATGCGATGCGATGCGATGCGATGCGATGGACCCGATTTTTCCATAGGATTCAATGTTAAAATGGACTGAGTCCATTTTAACATGGAATTCAATGGGAAAAAGGGGTCCTTTTCATACCCCTACTATCCAAGTGGGCATGGAGTTGGATATAAACCTGTGGCGAGCGTAGCGAGCCACCGAGCCCGAAGCGTGGCGAGCGTAGCGAGCCCCGCGAGGGGACACAGAATACCGTCCCCTCGCGGGGCTCGCTTCGCTCGCCACGCTTCGGGCTCGGTGGCTCGCTACGCTCGCCACAGGTTTATATCCAACTCCATGCCCACTTGGATAGTAGGGGTATGAAAAGGACCCCTTTTTCCCATTGAATTCCATGTTAAAATGGACTCAGTCCATTTTAACATTGAATCCTATGGAAAAATCGGGTCATCGCATCGCATCGCATCGTATGCGATGCGATGCGATATCGCATCGCATCGCATCTGATTGTATGCCTTAACTTAAGGCATACAATCAAAAAATCGGCAGCCCAGATACTACATAAGTACCTAAAAGTGTGATTGGACGCGATTTTACTGTTCAATGCCTCAATGCCCGCGATTTTTCCATAGGAAACAATGTTAAATGGGCCACAGAGCCCTAATAGTCCCCCTGAAGTCTGAAATGGCCCCCACAATTGTTAACGCCACCCCACGATCAACGTGAACCCGAAGCGTGGCGAGCGCAGCGAGCCCGAGAGTGGTGGCGGTACGCGTCCTCCGACCTTTTCATACCCCCACTATCCACGTCGGCGTGGATTTGAGAATAGAATAGTGTGGCGAGCGCAGCGAGCCACCGAGCCCGAAGCGTGGCGAGCGCAGCGAGCCCCGCGATCTTGGGGTGGCGTTAACAATTGTGGGGGCCATTTCAGACTTCAGGGGTACTATTTGGGCTCTGTGGCCCATTTAACATTGTTTCCTATGGAAAAATCGCGGGCATTGAGGCATTGAACAGTAAAATCGCGTCCAATCACACTTTTAACATTGTTCCCTATGGGAAATCGCGGGCATCGCGGCCATCGCGTCGCACCCGTTTTTTAGTGCATTTGATGGCCGCGATGCCCGCGATGGGCGCCGTGCTAGGTAAAGAGTACCCAAAAAGCAATACAATAGGAAAAAAAATAAAACACATGGTCCAATTACAAGAGGAGGGGGACATTGGTGCAGGCTCCGATTGGTCCCTGTCATGTCCAGCCATGCAGTAGACTCAGGGATACAGCGCAGATCTCTGGGCACATTGGGCCTTATTGGGCCTTATTGGGCCTTATTCTAGTTCACTAGGTGGGGGCAGATGTAAAATGTGCAGAGAGAATTACATTTGGGTGAGTTATTTTGTTTCTGTGCAGGGTAAATACTGACTGCTTTATTTTTACACTGCAATATAGATCTCACTTTGAAGTAAAACCCCACCCAAATCTAATTTTCTCTGCACAAGTTACATCTGCCCCACCTGCAGTGTACATGGTTTTGTCCATCTAAAGCCCCATACACACGGGGGAGATATATTGCTCAGCAATATATTGCTAGCAATACATTGCTGAGCAATATATTGCCCAGTGTCTCCTTTTCATCAGCGACCAGAGATGGTCGCTGATTAAAACAAACCTCTGCTGGGTGAGCCGCAGAGGTAATCAGCTGGTTGCAGGAGCAAGCTCCTGCGACCAGCGATTAGAATGGGGCTGAAACCGGGAGCGCGCACCCAGCGTTTTATCGCTGGGGCACACTCCCATCACTGGCAATATGGTCGCCTGCGACCATATTCCCAGTGATTTCAGCCCCTATCGCCCCCGTGTGTACACAGCATAAGAAGGATTTTGTCAGAAAGATTAAACTAGAATAAGGCCCATTGTGCCCATGGTGTGTTCCCAGGAATATCTCTAGTATGCATGAGCAAATCACCAGAAAATAGTTGCCGCTGTTATTTTCCCAGTGATATTTGCAGCCAGTGCTTGGCTGACAGAGAAGTGTGTATAATGAAGTGGGTGCTTTATGTGAGCTGGATCCAGCAGCCCATGTGCACCACATACCGTGCACCCTTTACAGATAGGCCAGTGAAAGATGACCATTATTTTACACTATTATTATTATAATGTATTTACATGGCGTCACAAGGGTTCCACAGCGCCTATACTAACATGATTCCTAATAAAAATACATCATAGAAGGATATGCTTCCTGTTATAGCATATAGATGTGAATCACATTATACCAGGCATGTCCAAACTATGGCCCTCCAGCTGTTGTGAAACGACACATCCCAGCATGCCTTGCAATAGTTTCAGCATTAACTAATAGCAAAACTGTGGCATGGCATGATTGGACTTGTAGTTTAACAACAGCTGAGGGCCATAATTTGGACATGCCTGCATTATACTAACAAAAATAACCAATTAATTACTGAATTTTGGTAAAGATCCCAATGAGTAATTCATTGTGAAAGCTTCTGGGCAATGTCAGAAAGCAGAGGAAGTAGTTTGCAAAAAACTTCCCCTTATTCTCGGGCAGCCAGAGACTGAGCTCGCAGGCAAAGCAGATCTAAAGATCAGTGACTGTATATAAGGTCCACCTGTCCTGGAAACTCTCCAAATGACAGTTGTGTGGAGAGTTTATTTACCTGACGACGTCCAGCTGCGCTATATCACTGTGGGCTGCACAGCACTTGGAGGCCAGTCCAGCAGGAAATGTTCCAAGTTCATGATGGCCCAAACCACCAATGCCAATGCTTTGCAGACAGTGGGACTCTGGGAGTGTGGGCTGGGTCCGCATCCTCTGGGGATGTTTTGGAGAGGTACAGTAACCGAGATCAATGCTAGCATTAGTGATATTAATACTGTTACTGAATCTCTAGAAACTAGCCTTTGTGATGGATCATGGGTGGCCCAGATTAAGGGGGAGATTCTCTAAAACAGAAATGCAGTAAAAACCCAGTTATTGGGGTTTTTACCGCATTTTGATATGCAGCAAAACCCTCATGGCGGGTTCTTAACGCGACCCACACCGCCCCGCACTGACCACCTTCGACTCGCACCGAACCCCCCCTCACCTGTGTCTGGGCAGCCTCCTCCTCCCTGCACTGAAAATCATTTTCCAGGTGCAGGGAGGAGGAGAGCCTGCCCCCCTCCAGCAGCAATATTAGCCGGGTAAGGGAGGGAGGGGGGAGCCGCTGGGACCCGCCACGCATCGCCGGCTCACCGCAAAAGACAGCTCTTAACGCAAGAGCTGTCTTTTGCCATAATGATCGCATATTTTAGAGCACATGCGATAATTATGTTAGCGGTAGCCGGCTATGTGCGGCAGTAAGGGAGCGCGGATGCTAGAGCATCCCCCCCTAAGTAAGGCCTGGCCCCCGGGTCCTAGGCTCAGGTTGCCTAGGTTGCCTTGTGGAAAACCAATGCTACAGTTTGTGTTTGTTTTGGGATTGTTTCCTAACTGGGCTCTTCTCGGTGGCTTAAATACAACCTAGAATACGCCGGACATGACCTGTATCACAGGCCAGTGTCAAAGCTGTGGATGAGGGAGGAAACATCTTCCCACTGGGTCTCTCTGGAGCTCATCCTTCAACTTGCTCTGCAGCCGTCAAAGTAAGCAAAAAATGATACATTATAGATACAGTTGGATTGTATGGTGAGGTAGAATGGCATTCCAAACTATGCCACATAGGGCATATGCCACATTCCGAAATTCCATCCTGAGACTTAAATGTGAAAAAGTTACTCTAGAGGGGGCTGCTACTGGCTGCGCATCTCCCCCGCCGCATCCCTGCCACTATTCACAGAAGCCGGCTAGGGCTGCACAGTAAGACAGAGAGTGGCTTCCTACTGGAAGCTAGCTCTCTGCCTGTCACAGCCCGGACCGCCCAATGGGACTGCATTTACTTTGGGTGACTGGCAGGTCGGACTTCAAATAGGAAGTCATTGCGAGTCACAGTGAAACCAGTTCAGTCTCACAGACTGCATTTGGCTTCACTAACGCTGAGCAGGGTGGCAGATTTTACTGAGGGGGGGGGGGGGGGGGGCTGCATTCCTGAAGCCCATAGGTGAAACCCGTCACTTGTTAATATGGTATTTGAGAACAAGCTATAATTCAGAGAAACTGCTGTTTAATAGACAACAGGCTCAGCTGAGCGATAATATTTTAACGGGGACATACTGTACTATGCTTACTGGGACCTTCGACACCTAAGGCAATTGCTTGAATTGCCTTGAACTTGAACTGGCCCTACACCTGACAGGCAGCAGCAGCTTCTATCTCTGGCCTGTCGGACATTATGCTACAGTGCACTGAGTAAAAGACATTCTGTAAAAAGGAGCACAGGGCACAGTACCAGGTAGTGATGTGCCCAGTTGTGTGTGCCAATACTATGCAGCGCAGTCAGAAGATTAGCATTTCTTCAATTCCCAATCCTGCAGCAGTAAAAGCCTATACAGTTGGGCAATGCTTTCTCTTTCCCTATATATACAGTAAATGTACTGTAACTAGCTCTGTATTTCTTTCCCTGCTGGTCCGAACCTCTAGGCATGGGAAGCAGCCTGTAATCCTTGCTGCCTGACTTCCCCAGGAAATAGAGAGGCTGCTTTCTCCGAGCGCTTAGCTAAACCCAGCTTCTCAGTGACACATTGGCGGCATTTCTAATGAGGCCTCCTGCTACTTCTTGTCACACAGTATCAGTCTCATGTCCAACACTCTTATATCGACCGGTTCTTCCATTCAAATAAAGGATACAAGATTTTCAATTTTACGTAATAAAATATTGATAAGAGGACATCACATGGAAATAGGGGCGTGGAATGGTAAATAAAGTGTGGGCTAGCGAACTGAGCTGTGCTTGAAAATTATAAATTTAAGTATACGTTTTCTAAGTTCCTATATGCTGTTAAAAAAAATGACAAAAAACACTTATTATTATTATTATTATACGTAAGTATAACAATCCTGATGGGAATAGCTTATCTGCTACCAACTTACCTTGTCTTAATTTAGTAGATATTTCAAATATTTAAAAGTCATTCTTTCCAGGCGCAAAACAATGTTTACCTGGTTACTGCCCTGAGGAATTAAGGAAGCAGCGATTGGGGTTCCATACCGAGACTACAGTATATTTAGTCTATATTCCGAATGTAGATGTGGATAGAAATGTCAAGAGTCAAGCATAAAGGGGGTCATTCTGGTCGGCTCACTAAGCAGCGGTATTTCACTGCTTAGTGAGCCTTCTAACACTGCCCGCTGGGAGTGCAAATGCCGCCACCTGCCACCCTGCGAATATCCCCGCCGCTTTGAGAATGGATGTTTTGCATAAACATCCATGTGCAGGATAGTGTGCGGGGCCAAAATCATGTGATGGTCGGGGACCATCTAATGATTTTTACCCTGTTTGCAAGTCTAAGTCCGTCTGGGCTCACTGGTCCGAGAACTGGGCAGTCGGCTGACGTCCTGTGATGTCAGCCCCCCCCCCCCACGGCAGGCAGGATTCCATCTGTGTTCACATGGGGGTACCCAGCTCTTTCCTGGGCGCACCCAGCGTGTTCATGCTTAAACACGCCTCCATCCTGCCCCGCCTGTGCGAGCGCCACGGTGACAATGCAAATCGGCGAAGGCATCCGCACAGAAGACCTGCAAATGCGCATATGAAATTATGCGCAGAACCAGGGGCGTAACTAGAGCCTTGTGGGCCCCATAGCAAAATCTTGAAAGGGCCCCCCACCCATTGTGACACAGAGAGATAGGTAGAACGGGGTTAGGGGAGAAAGTGTCAGAGGGAGAGAGAGAGACCGTATCAGTGAACGAGAGTCAGGGAGAGAGAGAGAGACAGTGACAGATAGAGATTGTGTTATCGGGGGAGAGAGACAGTGTCAGTGAGAGAGAATAATGCATGTGAGAGAAACAAAGCACCTGCACAGATCTCTGATGTGGCGTACACTTAATTTGGCCCCGTCCTCTAAAACAGGTAAATAGTGTCACCGCTGGGAGCTGGCCAGGCTGGTACAAACTTTGACACAGTGTGAAGGGTCCGCTACATCCTCCCACACTGCGTCACACACAAATGTTGTACAGTGACCAGGGGCACACACACATACATGTTAAGCATGAACCAGGGGTACACAGACAAACACACACACGTTACACATGGACCAGGAGGCACACTTACACACACACACATGTTGTACAGGCACACATTGATATACACAAACACATATACATACATTGTACAGGGACCAGGGCAGGGCACGCTGACACACACTTGTTGAACATGGATCTGGCACATATAGGGTACATGTACCAGGGGCGCACACATAAACAAAACATCCCCCCCCACCCCATACCTGCAGGTGTCCCCAGATGAGTCAGTGGGACTGAGACTCAGTGCTGCAGATCTGACTGGTGGCGGGACACGGTACATGGTCCTCTCCCCCTGATCTCCCTCCACCAGCTCCGGGCTAATCCTCCTCCACAGAGCGGCTATGGGCAGCTATGGGACCTCCTGCCACAGATCGGGTCCTCGTGCGCTCCCTGCTGCTGCCAGCACGGTGCAGCAGCAACAGGTCATCTTCTGCTCTCCCCCCGGAACAACTTCAGTTCTGGCAGCAGCAGCGGAACCTCTTCACCGCTGCAATAGAGCTGCTCCTGAGGGGTCCTCTTTCCCCCTAACACCACCAGCGTCTTCCGGGCAGGGCTACGCCTCCCTCCCTTCATCCCACGCTCACCTGAACCCGCGGCTGCATAGCGCATGCTATTTTTAATTAGCACAGTTTTAAAGGGTGCAGGGGATAGCTTGCTGAACCATGGGGCCCCCCAAGCTGCCGGGCCCCATAGCAACTGCATCCCCTGCACCCACTGTAGTTACGCCACTGCGCAGAACATAAACATCGCCCCCCCTTGTCATATAACCCAATCTGCAGTCAAACCCTAGTCTAACCCGTAACTCTAAAATAATCTGCGGACATTCGGACAATGTTGACATTATATCAGTGTCCAATGATAATATTCAGACTATGCCGACATTCTGATGTTGACGTTCTAAAACATTTAGAATACTCCGGAATCTGAGGTGGGTCTCCTGAGGAGAAAAGTATAATTTTAATATATATATATATATATGTATATATATATATATATATATATATTTATTTATTTATTTATTTGCAGTTTCTTATATAGCGCAGCAGATTCCGTTGCGCTTTACAATAGTAGACAGTGATAAAACAAACTGGGTAACAGACAGACTTGGTGGTTAGAGGGCCCTGCTGCAAGCTTACAATCTATTATATATATATATATATATATATATATATACACTAATTTTAAACCAGTATACATACCACTCCAGGCTCCAGTGGTGACTCTCTGCTGCAGCTTCTCCATGGAGACGCCTACAGCCAATCAGGGCTGAGTGCTTTTATAGCAGGGTGACAGCGGGGATACCTTCTGTCATACCTAGGGCCAGATGTATCAAGCTTCAAAAGTGATAAAATGGAGAGTGATAAACAGCCAGCCAATCAGCTCCTACCTGCCATGTCACAGGCTGGGTTTGAAAAATAACAGGTAGGAGCTGATTGACTGGATGTTTATCACTCTCCATTTTATCACTTTTGAAGCTTGATATATCTGGCCCCTAGTGCGCGGAGGAAGCCGGCTCACCCCACAGTTAGTGTGAGGGGAACCGGCTCACCCGCAGTCAATGCGGGGTGAAGCTGCAGCAGAGAGGTGTAAAGGGTTTAAATAAATAATCTGTAAAGGGTTTATCTGGCCCCGAAACATCGGTTTTCACATAACTAAAACCTGTTTGATTTTAGAGGAGTGCCGCTGTTTCTCTCTCTCTCTCTCTCTCTCTCTCTCTCTCTCTCTCGCTCTCTCTATATATATATGGGCACAGTTAGATAGATAGACACACACTGGTGCAGACATTTCATTTATCAGACAATCTTTATTTGACTTCATGATTCGCTTTAAATAGACCTTCTGTAGAGGTCCCATTTATCAGGCAATCTTTATTTGACTCGATGTTTCGCTCTGTGAAATAAAGATTGCCTGTTGAATGAAACCTTTTGACTTGTGAGTTTGTCTTAACTATTTCATTTAATGTTATCCAGCTGCACCTGGGAACTGTGATTGCTTTATATTTGACATAACATATTCGTTATATATTTTTTTTATTCTAGCATTTCATCTAAAACAACAATAGTAGAATATTTAACAAACTGACCATTATTAAATGTTTCAATTGAAAATATGTAATTGTATCCATTGCATTCTTTAATTTGTTTCTGGACTTTCTCTATTGGGAATGCTTTAGATTGGACCTCATGTAGAGCCATTTGTACTTTACCTTTAAGGGGGTTATTCTGGTTCACTCGTAAAAGGCACAATCACTCTCTAATGGACAAAACCATATGCACTGCAGGTGGGGCTGATGTAACATCAGTAGCGCATGCAGGGCGGGTTTCTGAGTACCCAGAAATCCCCCCAGGAGTCTTAGGGCCCTGAGGGTCCCCTCTTTCCATGGGTACAAGAATTTAAAAAATCGGCCCTTGGGAACCGGAGATATCTCACTTCACTAATTGCCCTTCCCAGTCAGATATTTCAGGTTTTATCTGACTTAGAGTTTTTTTGAGAGTAGAGTCCAAAAGCAGGGACTCTCCCCCTTTGAAGGACTCTAGAAGCTTGTATCTACTGTTCCCACAACCAGAGATATCAGCCTTCCAGCAGCTGGTTACTGCTCCAGCTCCACACACCAGGTATGTAGTTTTATATTCTCGTTGGCAGATTGCTCTGCCTCCTGAACTCTGATCCCCTAGTCCCCATTACCGTTTGGTAGGTGGGATTCTCTAGTTTGTAATTCCATGAATCTAGGAAATCTTTTTCCGGGAACTGGAGATATCTGCAGTCAAGAAATCTGTCCTCCCACCAGAAAATTATAAATAATAAGCCCACTCCACTATACACCCCTCCTCTGCGTATTAAGCATCCTCTACCATCCTGGAAGTTATGTATCAGGGCCCCTTCATTCAGCCCAATGCCCCCTTCTCCCACCCCATCTCCCACCATCTGTGCAGTAAAGGGGCAATTAGTGGAAATTACTGATCCAGGTCCTACATGCTGAGCAGTTGATATAATACCCCCTACTACCCGCGGGACATCAAAGCTTCCCCCACCCCTACCGCTGGAGGATCGGTAGGGTCCCCACTACATTTCTATGCCCAGGGGTCTACACTGCTGTTGACACCCATGCTGCTTGGATCCCTAGGAGTGCACATATCCCCACACCTGAGGGATTTATTCCAAAAAATTTATGGTGATTAACCCCAGAAGTCCACGGTTTATGAAAACTAATCTGCGGATATAATTAACCTATGGATCTAGTATGGTTGCATTTACCACTAAATGTGCTTCCAATTAAATCCTAGGAGACACTTCACCGCATTCCTATAGATGTTCTTCTAAAGAAAATTACTCATTTTATATTATATGTTCTTGTGATTAAGGTTCTATCTTTTTGGTCCATAATTTATCGGACCTTCATGGATATTTGTCCACAATCAAATTTGACCTGACCTTGAAAGACATAAAATGTTGTATTCCAAATAAAAGATCACAAACCCCTGATGAAGCTTCTTTTGGAGGCGAAACACGTTGGGTACTGATCACGGTTTTCAAAATAAAAATAAATTTTCTTCAAAAGAACTACTTTGAAAGAATTTTTTGATTCTGTCACTGATTTTATTATTGTTTTATTGTATTATATGGACATTACAAGAAAAGGGCGCTGAAGACACTATTGTGTAGTGTATATATATATATATATATATATATATATATATATATATATAATTATTATTATTATTTATATACATTTGGTCTATCTATAATACTTTAACTGACCCATATACTGGGTCACCTAAGTGTCCATCTCCGTGCTTTGCTCCGCCCCTCTGGAAACCCCCTTCTGAAAATCCTGTGTTTGCCCCTGAACATGTGCAGAGAGAGTTAGATTTAGGTGATTTTGCGTTTCTGTGCTGGGTAAATACTGGCTGCTTTATTTTTACACTGCAATCTACAGATGGGGCAGGCTTCATCCTGGCTGGCTGATCGCCAGAACGTCCCCGCTGGCGATCCACCAACAGCCTCGCCATTCATCAGACTGAGACGCGCGTCTCAGTCTCCGTCGGCGGGGCGACGGAAACCCTGTCCGTCTCCGCCTCAGGGAGACGGACTGGGATAGGGGGGGGGGGGGGTACGGGCAGGCGGCGGCGGCCAAGATGGGACCTGCCCCATCTGTAGATATCAGTTTGAAGTACACCCCCCACCCAAATCGAACTCTCTCTGCACATGTTACATCAGCCCCACCTGCAGTGCATATGGTTTTGTCCATTAGAGAGTGATTGTGCCTTTCTGAGTGAACCAGAAATTCCCCTAAGTACCTCATGGTTACTTATTACCCCCCGCCCATAGAGTATGACATGCCTGTGAGCGAGTGCAATGTCTGCCTAAGGCACCTAGAATGTCAGTTTGTTCTCAGGAACACGATTGTAGGTAACTTAAGCTCTGTCAAAATAAATCTATCTGTATATTCCCTCCATCCCATTATTTCCTACTATAAGGGTGACATCCTCTGTGAAATGATGAGGTGGACAGGACTTTTAATGAGCTCATCATGTCATAATATTTGTTACTCCACTTTTGTTTAAATTGTCAGCTTTGCCTCTTATTAGGTTGTTAAAGTATCTTTTAGCCATTGATTCTCCAGTGAATTGGATTTATTTAGTCTGTCAGCATGTTGAATACAATTGGGAATGCTGGCAGTGCAGAAGGTATACACTGCTCAAGGCCAAATGTAAATGAGATTGTTTGCATGAAGTCCCACAGGTTTTAATTGCTGCAGAAAGACCTTGCACTAAATAAGCAAGTGGATTGTAACTAGAGACTGTCTGCTATGCTGCCTGTATGTCATATTCTAATCTGCTCAATACAAAAGGGCTCCTCGAAGGTAATTACATGAATATCCCTACGGTGGTTGTACAGTACTGGAGATTATGGTAAATTGTACTTATATATAAAGTGGGTACAAGTTCGAGGCACTCCCTAACCCAGTGTTTTTCAACCACTGTGCCGTGGCACACTAGTGTGCCTTGAGCTGTTCTCAAGTGTGCCCCAGATCTAGAGATGCCCAAACCAGCTTACAGTCACCACCAGTTCAACTGTTATTTACTTTTCATGTAAAGGGCCCATGTATTTTAATTTTGTTACCTGTTGGGACCAGCGTGATTGTTTTTTTCTATGGGGGGCCAATATGTTTTTTTTTTTTCCTGTGGTGGCCAATGTGTTTTGCCCTGTGGGGATCTCATGGTGTGCCTTGGCAATTTTAAAATCTTATTTAGTGTGCCGCAAGGTAAAAAGGTTGAAAATCACTGCCCTAACCATTGGTCCGCAAGGCATCAACATAGGTTCACCTAATGGTAGTAAAAGCCTGGTCATCTCCTTAGCCAGATTCCATATATAATGTATATATAGTCAGGAAACACCTGTCTAGTTATCATTCCAATGATCTATGCATAAAAGTAGAAGCAGATTTGTTTTGGTTTGTGGAACCATACTGTTGAGATTTTTGTTTTAATATACACAAACATTAATAATGTCCATATTGTTAGAATCTGGTGAGTGTAATAGTAGACCCTGCGGTTTGATGCTACTTCAGTATACCAGCTGAGGAAGCCAAGCATAGCAAGCTTTTATACAAACCTTAAGTGCTCCTAGCATCACTTAACCCCTTCCCGACATTTGACGTACATTTACGTCATGGTCGGGATGTACTTCCCGACACATGGCATAAATGTACGTCATGACTTCTAACTGTCAGTAGACGCGGTGACAGTTTGGAGATGTCTGCTGTCCCTGACAGCAGACATCCCCCCTCGCCGCCCAGGGGGGGCAGGGGTGCCCCCCCGGTCGGCGATCGCTGCGATTGGCTGTTCAAAAGTGAACAGCCAATTGCAGCGTTTTCTGTGTTACCGGCGGCTAAGCCGCTCGGTAACACAGAGATCGGTGGTGATCGGTGCTGTTAAGTACAGCACCGATCACCAGCCCACCCTCCCACCTACCCGGCAGCCTCCCTCCCACCTACCCGGCAGCCTCCCTCCCACCCGGCAGCCTCCCTCCCACCCAGCCAGCAGCCGCAGCGCCAGCCCCCCTCCCACCCCCCCGCCAGCCGCAGCACAGCAGCATAAATATGAATTATAAGTGAAATGGGATGAACTATATATATATATATATATATATATATATGTGTATATATGTATATATATATATATATATATATGGAAAGGGCATGAACCCCTGCGCCAAGTGTATTTCAAAGAAAGTCACCAGTAAATGCAAGACCCCAGTAACTGGACAAGGGGAAGCTACCACCAAAGTTAGTTTTTCAAACTGCCGCTGCTTCTTTCTATGGGATGAGGACTCTGGAATCCACAGAGCGAAGGATGTCTAGAAGAAGGCAGAGAGAAGGCGCTTCATGGTGCAATATCATTTAAAAAGCATTTTAATGGACAATGGTAAAATCCAGGCACAGGCAAATATAAAACTCGTACCATGTATAAAAGCACTGTGGGCTGGGTACCACAAGGTTTTAAAATATAGCCAAAGGGCTAAACTGCTCACACTTTGGCGCTGGAACCGGATTCTCCTAGGACACCGCTATGCTGGTTTGCAGGGAAGCATGCAGGGGGCACCAAGGACCAAGCGTCAGCTGTGAGTAGAGAGGAGCGTCGTAGGCCACGCCCTGACGCGTTTCGTCATGTAGACTTCGTCAGAGGGCGTGGCTACTACGTACGCTCTAACAGGTTAAATAGGACAGGCATTGTCAATCAATAAAAATTTATAAACGGCAATTGGTTGCCGGAAAAAAGTGGGCGTGAACAAAAGCAAATGTGGGGCTGGCCTCTACACTGTTTATGTAGGGCAGCCCGACTGTGATAGGTATTTTGCCGACCGCATCAAAAGACGCGGTGGGCGCGGCAGCAGAGTGAAATGACGCGCTGACAACGTGCGCGTCAGATGACGCGATATCCGTCAGTATACTGACGAACGATGGATCTAATAGGGCGCATCATCTGATGACGCGCTGCATGCTGCGCGTCATATGACGCGATGTATATAATGACACACGCTGAGTCTCATAGACCGCGGTGTCAGCGTACCCTCGTATGCGTATGGCTCTAGTGTCAGATGATGCATCTAGCATCAAATGACGCTTATAGGAGGGGCCTCGCACCGAGTGACAGGCGCGAGGACTACCTACACCATTGATGGGCGGAGGGAGGCGAGTCAAATGTCTCCTTTGTCAGCCATGAAAACAACAGAGTAGAATAAATATATATATATACCGCTCATAATAAAGCGTAACAAATCCTCAGACATTAAATGAATACAATGCCACTTTGCAACTGCGTAATTAAAGGTAATGGGGAAAAAAAAATTTTTTTTATCAATATAAATAATTAAGAGTATGTTGACTGTATAGAATGTCGACTACTGATGTCGACATAACAAAAAAAGCTCTTTATATATATAAAAAATTGCACAAAGCAATCACCTGTGTGATCTGAATCATACTAAGGGTTGACTGGAGTTTTATAACACATGTATGAGAGGAAAATAAGTAAAAATGGCAAAAATTAACAAAATGGAAAAAACGCGCCATATGTGAGCAACTTAGCCCCAGCTTTACATAACGTAACATTTTTTTAAAAAACAATTGCATATATGTACACATTACAATAATGTAACAAATCCATGTACAAAACACTCCTCATAGATTTTTTATATATATAGAAATTCTCAATGGTCATGAGTAGAAAATATCACCCTAAGTCCTAGATGGATAAGTCATAAACACCACAGTAAAGAAGCAACAACAATATTATAAATAGGAAAAATAGGATCAAAGTACAATATCTAATATAAAGTTTGAGCCAACCTCATTGGTTGATGAATGGGGTTATCTCGTAACCCTCATTCAATCCAACCGGGGCAAGAGTATTAAGCCTAAGAATCCAAGTGGTTTCACGTTTCAGTAAAAGCTTTTCGTGATCACCACCCCTTTTACTATTATGGACCAATTCAATACCCTTGAAGGTGAGAGACCGCGGGTCACAGTTATGGGCCTCCTTAAAGTGCCTAGGCACACTATGGTTAGGCACCCCATGTCTAATATTACGGAGGTGCTCAAGAATTCTAATCTTGAGACACCTTTTTGTCTTTCCCACATATTTAAAACCGCAACCACAGGTCAGAAGATAGATTACGGATGCGGAATTACAATTGATGAAGTCATTCACTTTTATATCAGTACCATCAATATGTGGGCCTTTTTTCATATATTGGCACACCTTACAGTGTGCACATGGAAAGCACCCCTTGATAGTAAGAAAAGTTTCAGATGGACCTTTATCATTAATGTTCTCAAGTTGACTCTTAGATACATGCTGTTTAATTGTTTTGGCCCTACGAAACACCATTTTTGGTACATCAGAGATATGCCCTTTCAAAATGGGGTCAAGTTGAAGCACGCCCCAATGTTTTCTGAAGATACCCCTCAGTTCTTTTTCATGGGTATTAAACTGGGTAATGAACAAAGCGTCATTGTTGGAATTTTGATGAGAGGATTGTTCAACCCTTTTTGGTTGGAAGAGCTGTTCTCTGTCAAGATTCCGTGCCCGTTGAAGTGCACCGTATATGATGCCCAAGGGGTAACCCTTTTGAATGAACCTCTCAACATAAACCAGAGCTTGTTCCTCAAAGACCGTCGCACACGAACAGTTTCTACGAAGCCGAAGGAATTGGGAATATGGGATGTTATCCTTCCATGCCCCCAAATGGCAGCTGGAATATTCCAAATAACTGTTCGCGTCCACGGCCTTGAAGAATGTAGAAGTTTGTATCTTTTTCTCAGATGGAAAATTCTTCACATCTAATACGATGTCCAAGAATTCAATCCTACTTTGGTTAAAAGATGAGGTAAACTTTAGGTTATGACAGTTGTCATTAAGTCTGTCAACAAACTTCTCGAACATTATTTGATCATTTATTGAAACCAATACCCTTACAGGTGCATTGGTTGAAAATGTCGTCTTCATAAAAAGATATATTGACGACATTGTCATTATATGGAATGGTGATCAAATAATGTTCGAGAAGTTTGTTGACAGACTTAATGACAACTGTCATAACCTAAAGTTTACCTCATCTTTTAATTCTTAGGCTTAATACTCTTGCCCCGGTTGGATTGAATGAGGGTTACGAGATAACCCCATTCATCAACCAATGAGGTTGGCTCAAACTTTATATTAGATATTGTACTTTGATCCTATTTTTCCTATTTATAATATTGTTGTTGCTTCTTTACTGTGGTGTTTATGACTTATCCATCTAGGACTTAGGGTGATATTTTCTACTCATGACCATTGAGAATTTCTATATATATAAAAAATCTATGAGGAGTGTTTTGTACATGGATTTGTTACATTATTGTAATGTGTACATATATGCAATTGTTTTTTAAAAAAAATGTTACGTTATGTAAAGCTGGGGCTAAGTTGCTCACATATGGCGCGTTTTTTCCATTTTGTTAATTTTTGCCATTTTTACTTATTTTCCTCTCATACATGTGTTATAAAACTCCAGTCAACCCTTAGTATGATTCAGATCACACAGGTGATTGCTTTGTGCAATTTTTTATATATATAAAGAGCTTTTTTTGTTATGTCGACATCAGTAGTCGACATTCTATACAGTCAACATACTCTTAATTATTTATATTGATAAAAAAATTTTTTTTTTCCCCATTACCTTTAATTACGCAGTTGCAAAGTGGCATTGTATTCATTTAATGTCTGAGGATTTGTTACGCTTTATTATGAGCGGTATATATATATATTTATTCTACTGTTGTTTTCATGGCTGACGGAGGAGACATTTGACTCGCCTCCCTCCGCCCATCAATGGTGTAGGTAGTCCTCGCGCCTGTCACTCGGTGCGAGGCCCCTCCTATAAGCGTCATTTGATGCTAGATGCATCATCTGACACTAGAGCCATACGCATACGAGGGTACGCTGACACCGCGGTCTATGAGACTCAGCGTGTGTCATTATATACATCGCGTCATATGACGCGCAGCATGCAGCGCGTCATCAGATGATGCGCCCTATTAGATCCATCGTTCGTCAGTATACTGACAGATATCGCGTCATCTGACGCGCACGTTGTCAGCGCGTCATTTCACTCTGCTGCCGCGCCCACCGCGTCTTTTGATGCGGTCGGCAAAATACCTATCACAGTCGGGCTGCCCTACATAAACAGTGTAGAGGCCAGCCCCACATTTGCTTTTGTTCACGCCCACTTTTTTCCGGCAACCAATTGCCGTTTATAAATTTTTATTGATTGACAATGCCTGTCCTATTTAACCTGTTAGAGCGTACGTAGTAGCCACGCCCTCTGACGAAGTCTACATGACGAAACGCGTCAGGGCGTGGCCTACGACGCTCCTCTCTACTCACAGCTGACGCTTGGTCCTTGGTGCCCCCTGCATGCTTCCCTGCAAACCAGCATAGCGGTGTCCTAGGAGAATCCGGTTCCAGCGCCAAAGTGTGAGCAGTTTAGCCCTTTGGCTATATTTTAAAACCTTGTGGTACCCAGCCCACAGTGCTTTTATACATGGTACGAGTTTTATATTTGCCTGTGCCTGGATTTTACCATTGTCCATTAAAATGCTTTTTAATTGATATTGCACCATGAAGCGCCTTCTCTCTGCCTTCTTCTAGACATATATATATATATATATATACACATATATATATATACATATATATATGTGTGTATATATATATATATATATATACACACACACACATATATATATATATATATACAGTGATCGGTGCTGTTAAGTACAGCACCGATCACCACCGATCGCCAGCCCCTCCCACCCGGCAGCCCCCCCTCCCACCCACCCGGCTGCCGCAGCGCCAGCACCCCTCCCACCCCCCCACCAGCCGCAGCGCCAGCCCCCCTCCCAAAGCTGGTGAGCAAAATGGGGTCACATGTGGGGGGGTTCCACTGTATTGGTGCTTCGGGGGTCTTGCTAATGCGACATAGCACCCACCATTCATTCCACCACCAAATATCACTCCTTCCCTTCTGAGTCCTGCCATGCACCCAAATGGTATTTTTTGGTCACATATGAGGCATTTCCGTACTCGGGAGAAATTGGGGCACAGATTTTGGGGTGCTTTGTCTCCTTCATTCCTTGCGAAAATGAAAAATTTTGAGCCAGAACTGCATTTTTGTGTAAAAAATTACATTTTTTTACACAAAAATGCAGATCTGGCTCAAAATTTTTCATTTTCGCAAGGAATGAAGGAGACAAAGCACCCCAAAATCTGTGCCCCAATTTCTCCCGAGTATGGCAATGCCTCACATGTGACCAAAAAATACCAGTTGGGTGCATGGCAGGACTCAGAAGGGAAGGAGTGATATTTGGATTTTGCAGCACAGATTCTGGTTGAATGACCCCTGAAGCACCCATACAGTGGAACCTCCCCACAAGTGACCCCATTTTGCAAACTACACCCTTCAGGAAATTCATCAGGGGGTATAGTGTACATTTCAAACCCCCAGGGGTTTCACCAATTTTGATACAACTGAGCTGTGAAAATGAAAAATTAAATTTTTTCATTTTCACAGCCCAGTTGTATCAAAATTGGTGAAACCCCTGGGGGTTTGAAATGTACACTATACCCCTAAATGAATTCCCTGAAGGGTGTAGTTTGCAAAATGGGGTCACTTGTGGGGGGGTTCCTAAATTTTAGCATCTTATGGTGCCTAGAAACCTACATGGTGCCTAAAAAATAATCTCATAAAAAGGAGGCTCCAAAATCAAGTAGGTGCTCCTTCTATTATGAAGCCTGTGGTTTGGTCAACGTGCACACTAGGGCCACATATAGGATATTTTTGAAAACAAAAGAATTGGGGGAATCAATTTTTAGTCACATTTCTCTAGTAAAATCTACTGTGTTCCTTAGAAAAATGTATTAAAATTGTAAATCTGCAAAAAAAATGAAATTTTGAAATTTCACCTACACTTTGTTTTAATTCCTGTGAAACACCTAAAGGGTTAACAAACTTCCAAAATGCTGTTTTGAATACTGTGAGGGGTGCAGTTTTTGAAATGGCATCATTTATGGGGGTGTCTCACATACAAGTCCCTCAAAGTCACATCAGAACTGAACTGGTCCCAAAAAAAATCAGTGTTTGAAATTTTCTTGAAAATTTGAAAATTTGCTATTTATATTGTAAGCCTCCTAGTGTCCAAAAAAATTAAAAGGAAGTTGAAATAATGATGGAAACATAAAGTAGACATATGGTCTATGTTAGTTATTAACTATTTTGAGTGGTATGATTATTTGTCTCACAAGCAGAAAATTTAACATTTTGCAAATTGCTAAATTTTCCATTTTTTTACGACATTTTGGTATTTTTCACAAAAAAACACAGACTGTATCGACCCAAATTTACCACTAATTTGAAGTACAATGTGTCACGAGAAAACAATCTCAAAATCACTGGGATAAGTAAAAGCAAAAAAAAGTTATACCCACTTAAGTGATACATGTCAGATTTGAAAAAAATGGCTCTGTCAGGAACGCAAAAACTGGCTGTGTCAGGAAGGGGTTAAAAAAAAACAAAAAACACCAGCACCCATCTTCTGGGTGTTCCCCAGTCTTCACTTGTGGTGCTTTACCAGGGTCGGACTGACCCATCCCTTCCTCTAAATTCAAGTTCCAGACTGTGCACTCAAATAAAACATTTGTCATTCTATTACTGAGCTAGTTACAGTATATGGTCTCTAACAGCCTCTAACAGCTGGCCATGTATCTATGGGGACAGGCCACATCCCCTAAGCATAGACAGCTACCAGAGCATTCCCATGGTGAGATCTTTGTGCCCTAGCCTGACACTGCACTTTACTCTTCAGCAGCGGCAGCTCTTACCACTGCGGAAAAGGGGGGCTGCTGCAATGCGGGCCTCCCCTCCGCTGCCACTGTGCTCATCCCCGCCGCTGCCAATCATGGTCCCAGGGTCACTGTCCCAGCTGTTCATCCCGGTCCCCACCGCAGGGTTGACACATGCGCAGTAGCTTCTTCGGTACTGCACATGCGCCAGCCCCCAGCCTCTATTCCGTGTTCCGGGTACAGCGCATGTGCAGTATTGTCCTCATACTGCGCATGTGCAGAAGCAGGTTTTTATGGGCTGCTGATCATCAGCCCATGTAGAGGCGTCCTGGAGGGAGGGAACACCTCCCGTTGGGACTTCCTTGAGTGACTGGCAGGTCGGACTTCCAATAGGAAGTAACTGTCAGTCACAGTGAAGCCAGTGCAGTCTCACAGACTGCATCTGGGTTCACTTAGCAGGGAACAGTGGTGGATTTTACCTGGGAGGGGGGGGGGGGGGGGGGGGGCTGCAGCCCTGCAGCCCATAGGTAAAAACCACCACTGCTCTTTAGGGTGAACCAAGACCAAACTCCAGTTTCCAAACACTTTATAACACAGCTTACAGTAGAAAATGCTAGGAATAAGGGTTCTCAGCATTAATGCTACTTTATTTAGTAGCAGGGGTGGGGTATAGCGCGCCAACAGTCAGGATTCCGACATTGGATTCTCAACTGCCAGACTAAGACAGTGGGACCCCCACAAGAGAGAATAGTCCCTTCAGTCGGATCCCGACTGGGGTTTTAATAGTCGGGATGACTGTAGGAATCCTGACTGTTGGGAGATCATCCGGCACCCAGTAGCAGAGAATCCTATATAATAAAAGGCTAACCCTGCTCCACAGCTCTATGGGGGGAATTCATGTGTTTTGTGCGCCGGTGGTCACTAGACCACCTGACATGTTGCTTTGTTGTACAGCTGACATTACTGTTGTGTTATTTGGACATGTTGACAGGCTGGTAAATAAAAGGGCATAATTGCTTACCTTAACTTCTACATACAGTAGTTATATATCCTAGACTATTCTACTGTGAATGCGCTATACTGTACGGCAGTGACTCTGATGAGCAGAAATTGCATGGATCCCATGTGCTGCTATTTCTTATGGCATAAATCATTTCTAAAATGACATTACAAGTGGCATAATTAATTATGATAAGTGATGTAATAGATAAAGTTTGAAATGTACTAAGTGATATCGGATTTGATAATGTCATCAGAAAATTTTTGCGGGAAGGGTAATTAAGGTTTATACATGACTTTACCAGCAGCATTTTCAGTCTCATAGATCCAAAAGGATATTTTATTATTTTTGTCTCCTTTGTTTTTCCATTTTCAGTTTTTGTTTTTTTTTAACAAAATGAAATATAATTATTTACAATCAAAAGAAAATATTTTAATGATAATACGAGAATTTGCACCAAGATTCTTAAATTACCTGCAATGAAATTAATTGGCATTGATTCAACTGAATGTATTCTTTAGAGATGAGATATATTCTTTAACCTGTTGTGTGAAATAGTGTACTCAGTACGCTTTCAGCTGTGAACAAAATTCACCAGCAAAATTCAGTGTTCCCAGTTATATTGCATTCATAGCAAAATTATTGATATAGCCTATATGGATGATGCAAAGCGGATATGAAAGTGGGCCCTGTGTAACCAGTGCTGCAGGTTCCCTGAGACCAGAGCTGCGGGCCCCGTGTGGACTCCAGAGCAGCGGGCCCAGTGCAAGCAGTGCTGTGTGCGCACTCCTGCAGGCCATGTGTGAGCATTTCCTATGGGCCCTGTGTGTGCAGTTCTAATGGACTTGTTTGAGCATTTGCTGTGAGCCCTGTGAGGGCAGTGTTAGGAGCCATGTGTGAGCATTTCCTATGGGCCCTGTGTGAGCAGTGATGTGGGCCAGTGTAAGTAGTTCTGTGGGCCCTGTTCAAGCATTTCCTATGGGCCAGTGTAAGCAGTACTGTGGGCCATGTGTGACCAGGGGGCTCTGTATGAGCATTTCCTATGGGTCTGTGTAACCAGTACTGCGGGCTCTGTGTCTGCATCTACTTAGGGCCTTGTGCGCGCTGTTCTGTGTACCCAAATGCCACGGACCCACCAGTCGCTCCTCCAGATACGTCAACCTGAGCAGCTCCGGCCGTGACTGAGGTTCACTTTGGAGACACGAGTCCCCTATATGAGGTATGCCGCCACCAGCAAAGCCTGATATAGCGCTTTCAAATTGCGCAAGGGGTGTCTTGCTGCACCTGACCACACAATACAATCTATATAAAAAGGTTTTAGCATTCTCTTTTGGCTTAAGTCCTAATAACACAAATTCAGAACTGGAATTTTTAATGATTTACTACAAGAAATACTTCAGAGCTTTAGTGATAAAAATGGTTACAACTGCTAAAACTTTGAATATCACTCTTTATGCTTGTATTTGCACTTTGTCTTTTTTGAAAATGCCCAGCTGTACCTCAAATGACTTCACCTCTCCTGCTCTTCCATTGATAGTAGGTGTCCCCCAACATTTTATTCTTGGCCCTCTTCTTCTCTATCTCTACATGTCCTCTCTGGGTGAGCTTATTTGCTCACTCAACTTCCACTATCACATCTATGCTGATAACACTGAAATCTACCTCTCCTCTCCTGATCTCTCTCCCTCTATTCTCACTCATATCTCCAACTGTCTCTCTGCTGTCTACTCTAGGATGACTCAGTGCTTTTTTAGACTTAAAATATCAAAGACTAAGCTGACCCCTTCCCATCCTCCTGCATAAAACCTGACCATCTCTCATCCTAACCTACTGTTTATGCTCACTTCTTCCCCTTCTGTGTCACCCCTGTCTGTCTAACCCTCCCCTTCAGAATGTAAGCTCTCACGAGCAGGGCCCTCTCTCCTCATGTGCCTTTCTTAGAATATATAAACCTCTGCCACCCTGATGATTGCTTCAGTGTCCTGTCCCCTGATGCAGCTATCCATACTTACCACGTACTTGTCGTAAACTGTCTTCGGTAGGTGTTTTTGCTCATACCTATGCTCTGTAAAGCGCTGCGGAATATGTGTGCGCTATATAGAAACCTGTTATTAATAATAATAATACCCTGTGTGAGCAGTTCTGCGGGTCGGTGTGAGCACATGCTTTGGGACATGGGTGATCATTTCCTATTGGTCCTGGGTGACCAGTGATGCGGACTCTTTGTGACCAGGGCAGCGGGCCCCGTGTGCGCAGCTTTGCGGGCCCCATGTGAGCAGTTCTGCGTGTCCTGTATATCCATTGCTTTGGCAATGTGTGACCAGTGCTGCAGCGTTTTGATGATAGTGCTGGGCTGTGGGCTCCCAGACTACAAAGAGAAAAACAGAAGCTGCTGCTGGCTGTCAGTCATGTGATGTACATAAAAGCTAAATTATTATGTGTTATATATTTGGTTCACAGGTTAACACAAGTGTATAATTGCATATATATGGTTCCAGTACACGCTGCAAGATGAATTCATGAATAACATCCGTAACATTGCTCTCCTGTTATCCTGATATCTTTCTGAGCTCAGGGTATCTGGATTTTACACATTTATTAACCATGTAAACTGTAAATCTATTACATTTCACATCGTTTCCGTTTTGGGAAGAGTACAAACTTCCTTACTGAGGCAATTATTTTGCTCATTCCTAGTCCTTTTTATAAAAATCAATTTTCTTCCTGAATGTGAGTATTTTTCTTTTAATCCGATAGTTTTTGAGTATGGATAAGTAAACTTCAGACAACTTCCCTTTCACATTGCAGTTTGCATTCCCTTGTCTAATAAGGAAGAAGTCTAGATTCAATCTTCAATTTTTTTCAGGGTTGCCTACCCTCCCGGAATAGCCGGGAGGGTCCCGAAAATTGGGTCACCCTCCCGGTCCCCCAGAAAGGTGGGCAACGCTTCCAGTTTCTGGGGGACCCCCGCTCCCCCCCCCCTGATCGTGGCTAATCCCCCTCACCTCGTCGTTTAAATAACCAGATCTGCCGATCTCCGCGGTGGGGTGGGGCTAAAGTGGCTTAATTATGTCATTTTAGCCACGCCCCCTCTGAGGAAACCGGCAAATTGGGACAGTTTCCATCATGGGGGTGGGGCTTAATGGTGGCACGCTTATGCCCCGCCCCCAAACTCCTGCTGAGAGTCTCCTCTCCGGGCTTTTACCGGAGAGGAGATTACAAAAGTCGGCAACCCTGATTTTTTTTCACATTGACACCTAAACCAAAAATCCTTTGTACCTACAGTACATTGACATATTCTGCTCTAAAACTGTGAAAGCAATGATGGGATGTGTAGTTCCACAGTAGCCATAGCACCACACCCTGCCTTCTCCCATCTACAAAATAACCATTTAGCCAAACAAATTCTGTGCATGTTGGTAAAACAACCTGTCATATAAAGTAATGCAACAGCAATGCCAAGGGTGTCACAGAGGGGACTTCAGTTACAGTTCATGAAGCCACCATTAATGACTCTCTCCATGATGGAGAGTCATTAACACTGGGTCAAGTAATATAACTGAAATGCCTTCTGTGACATGTCAAAGCTGTATTAGGTGCGCTAGAGCTTTCTTAGCCCGATTGCAGAGGTGCTGTAAGAGAGGAGGGGGACTGTATACAGGATCTGATTGGGCCCTCTCCTCTCCAATGGTGCAGTAGACTCTGGCATTGTGTCAAATGTACAGCACATGTGCAGGTCTTCGGGAACATGGCACCCCTGCGTGTTCCTGGGGACATCTCTATTGCACATGCAGAAATCACCGTAAAATGGCCACCACCATTTTGCTATTTGTTCTGCAGCAGGCATCGCGCCAACTGACCGAGTATAATAAAATGAGTGCAGTGTGTGGGACCCCATGCACCCATTTGCACTGCACACCATGTACCTAATCTAGATATGCCAGTGCCCTATTGGTTATGCACTAATTAGTAAACATTTATTTATTATAGTGTAGCGTCTTCATATAGCCAGCAGGTGTCACTGTTGCTGCTTCTGTCTTCGATATCTTTTAATCTCATCATCTACTGCTACCTAATATAAATTATTTCTTATAAAAAGCAGCAAAAACATTTACAAAAAATATATATTTAATCAGGTTATGCATGTAGAGTATGTGGCGGGGAAAAACTTAAATCATTTAATAGGTATTGTAATAAATGATATAAGTATTTTGAACATTGCATTTTATTTGCATGTCATATATACACATTTAAAAGAAATGGTCTAAAAATAATTGTCAAACAATAATCACTGAATTCTTGCAAAATGTGAGGAAAAATAGAATATATTGAACTGTTATGAATTGTTCTTTTGAACTAAATTCTACTTTTATATCAGTTCACACAGTTTAATGTATAAAACCCTTGGGGATTGTATTCAGCTTGCTGCAATCTGAATGGGGTGGGATTTGCTGTTAACTGTGCATTAACCTGTGCTTTGCTATGCTGAATGGGGTAAAGAGAATGCAGAATAATGACTATGACATCATCTTCCTCTCTAGGAATAATTAACTACAGTGTATTTGTGGAGGCATATAGGAGGCCTGAACAGTGCATACCACATGCAATTGCAGTATTAGGATGTAAAGAAAGTATCTTGTAGTGTGCCGTGCTGGGGGCTTTCACTGGCTCTCCCACACATGAAGAGCACTCATGTTGCTCCATTCAATGGACTAAGAAAAAAAATCTATTTCACACAGCGAACAACCGCAACATTCACAATCAGAAATAAGCTTTAATCACTTGGAATCCGATTCGCTTTTGCTGTAAATTCATCAGGCTACAAAGTATTCTGTGTACACCAGCAGGATGGCAAACTTACAAAAATGCTTTAGTGACAGTTTCACAAAAACATGATGGCCACCGTCTTTCCTTTTAATGACACACTCTTAGCCATGCCAATACTTGCAAAGGATCAAAAAATGCGGAAAACATCACGAATGATATAGGAAATTAAAATTGGATAGCATTTATTTTTTCTGCTATTATCTGTATGGTACAGCAACATCATAGGCTGCATTCTATTGTCAATGGAAACTTTACTGAATTGTAACTGCCAGAAACTTAATTGACGTTTGGCAACAATGCTGTGTACACACGGTGAGATTCCCTTGCTATTCAACTTAAGATTCGAGTGCTATGCAATCTTTGCTAACTCTGTACTATCTACATACAATTCATGCTATCTACATTTGATTTGCACTATATAGTCATTGCTGCCCTGTCTATCTGGGTTTCGATTTGTGCTGCCACGGGAGTGCGCTTCGGGAGCGCAAGGTAAAAAACCTGTTCAATCTGCATGCGATCTGCATATGATCTGCATCCGATTTTGACTATATAGTTCTGTTCCAATCAGATCAGAATGAGAACTTGTCCAACCTTTGCTTAAATGTGTTAATTGTGTCTGCCAACACCACCTTCTCTGGCAGTTACAGTAGGTCCACACCTTCACTGCCCTGAACTTAAAAAAAAAAACCTTCCTTCGGAGGGTACAAAATCGCCTCTCCGCCAGTCTAAGGGTATGCCCGTGTGTACTGGTCACCGAACTTAAGGTAAAGAGGGTGCCTGATAGTTGCTTATATTTGCCCTATATTTTTACATATTAAGCCAGTGGTTTCCAAACTTTTTTGGAATCATGGCGCCTTATACCCCTTTCAGACCACACTTATTACTGGTTAAAATGCTGGTTTTTTTAAATGGTAATATTTGCGGTGTGAAAGGTCCATTTTGAATTTACCGATTCAAGAAAACCGGTAATTCAAAACGGTTAAAAAGCAGGGTCCTACCCGTTTCAGTGTCCCTATGTAATGTGATGGGACAAAACGACATTGTAACGCTAATACCCCTTTCGGACCGCACTTAAATGAAGTTAAGGCTGTCTGACCCATTTTTTTAAATGTTTGAAATTTCCGGGTCAATGCCATTTATGCGGCAGCATGAGAGTATCAGAACCACGGCACCAAGGCAAAAATGTATTATTGAGGAATTTAGAAAAAAGTAAATTGTATTTAAATGTCATCCTTATGGTTTGGTATGTGGTGAGGGACAGGAGTTGCTTCTATTTGTCCGCATATTTTATGATGGGAAGCCACAAGCACTGGTTTTATCTATTACAGGGGCCAATTTGAATTTGAATTATTTCTGGACCACCAACCTGAGGCCGTCTTGCCACAGCACACAGTGTGGGAACCACTGCATTAAACGTGTTTCCTCTTAATCTTTTTTCAAGAGTAAACTTGGTTTGGTTAATCTATCCTCACAGCTTAAAGACTCCATCCCTTTTATTTTTAGCTTGGTTGCCCTTCGCTGAACATTTTCCAGTTCTATAATGTCCTTTCTGTAGTGTGGAGCCTAGAATTGCACTCCGAAGTCTAGATGGGGCCTAACCAGTGCCTTTGTAGAGTGGCATAATTACATTGTTGTCCCTTGCTTTCATGCCCCTTTTTATACAGGCTAGTATCCTGTTGTCCTTATTTGCTGCTTCTTAGCACTGAAAACTGCACCCAAGTTTAGTATCAATTTGTGCTCCTAAGTGCTTTTCCATTTGAGATCCCCTAACTCTACCCCATTTAGATTGTAGCTACTGCACTGGTTATGTTTCCCAAGATGCATGACCTTACATTTAGCAACTTTGAATAGCATTTTTCATTTATACCCACTCTGTGTTCTCTGTCTAGCAGCCAGTTTTTTACCCAGTTACAATTTTTTTGGATCAACCTCTTATGTGGCACTGTGTCAAAGGCCTTTGCAAATTCCAGGTAGACCATGTTGATTGCATTGCCTTTGTTTAGGTTCAAGCTAACTTCCTAATAAAAACTAATTTGATTGGTTTGGAAAGATCGGTCCCTTACAAACCTATGCTGGTTCCCACTGATTTTCTTGTTCAGCACTAATTATTCCTGGATACCATCTCTTAATATTCCCATATGGTTCCCTTCTCTATTCATAACCAAAGTAATATTTGTGCTACTGTATTATTATATGATATTGCCTATTTAATTATCTATAACCAAGGATGAAACTACCTATATAGTCTAGTACAGTGGTAAATTAATTCTTCATTTTGCAGCCTAGAAAAAAGAAAAGTATTTCCCAGCAAAGAATCAGCAATGAGATTTGACTGCTACATGATAATAGAAATGCAGAGATCTCAGTTTGCACATGTTTGCAAATGTAAAGATGTGATTAAACCACCAGGCCGCATCAAGGCATCTCTGTTCTGGCAGTGCCTAATGCTATGTAATCATAGCACCCAAACTGGGTCATATGATCGCATATTGTTATACGACATGATAATCAAACATACATACTGTACACAACAAAGCTGGGTACACACCTAAAGATGTATATGTCCAAAATGTCTTCTGGATCCAAAAATCTGGTAGTGTATTGGAGCATACTGGATGACAATAAACCATTTGCTCCTAAATGTTTGAAAATGGTGAAAAACAAAAGTTTGTGTAACAATAATAAATCGGAATTAACTTTTGACCATTGTCTATTTTCCAGCGTTTGGGAGCAATTGGTTGAATGTCATATGCTCTAGCACATGTATCCAGCTTTACATGAGTGCCAACTCACCTGGGGGTACTCCAGTATCCTCAAGATGGTACTGCAAGGACCAGCACACCCTCCAAATATTGGTCCCATACATGTTTTCAGAACCATGTTATGGTTATTCCCAGGTTATGTTTCTCCATCACATGGAAACAAACAAGAAAAAGAATGAGATATGTAAGGTGCACTCTGTAGATATCATAGGATTCCACTGAAAAGGGGATTTGGGGATTGTAAAACTTTACTTTTATTTGAGCTTCCCTAAAAATATGCTTTATAGTAGGGTATGTACTTTATTAGAGTATAAATATTTTGTTTACTTTTATTGATATATTTTTTAAGGTTTTAAAATACAGTTGAGAATTTAAAGTGTAGATTTGTGAAGATTTAGAAAATAAGAAAAAAAGGTGTTTTAAAAAACAGTTTTCACTGTTAATTCGTGGGTGTCTGCCCTTATAGTAACTGTTTCTGCTCGGGCTGCTATTGCCCTTTGTGGCAGTATTTATGTGGTGAATTGTGAACGTTGTATGGTGTACATTCTAGCATCCTGGGTTTTGCCTGACAAACTCTCTCCTGTCTTTGGCAACAATAGTGCTATAAATGTATCTCTGGAAACTGGGCAATTGTTGCCAGTTTCTGTTCGGTACTGTATACTTAAATTTGTTACATTGATATTCTGATCAGTCTTTGAGAATACTTTCCCCTGTTTGTCTCCTCAGAGATTCCAGGTATTCCAATAGTCGAGAGTAACGGGGTTTTATCCAACTAGGGGATCACACCTATGGCACTTCTTCGAGTTATGTTTATTTATTAGATTTAAATTGCTGCTATACACTTAGCCGGGGGATCTGTGCAGATTGTTAGATCTCTGCGGATCCGTGCGTCTCTCTTGTATTTTATGTGCAATGTTTGCACTTTATTGTGAGTGCACATACAATTTTGTTTTTTTAACCCTTGGCTATGTTTTATCTGTATAACTCCTAAGCCATGTGAATCCCACTGTTGTTACGGCGGGGTAGTGCTGTGTTTATTGCTGTTATTCAAATATTCACTGAGATTGCACCCAACTGATATTCCCTCACCCCTATTTGGTCAGTGATGCGCTGTAGCTACTACGGACCCCTTGGGGATACTGTCACTGCTATTATAATCAATTGCAACTTTTAATATGCATTTATATTGCGGCAGGGTAATGCCGTACTAGTTGATTAAGTGTCTCATTGGCCGAGAGGCCCCCTGAGGGTACTAACCCCTTATAGATGCGGCCGCTACTATTGCATAACATTACTATTAAGTAACGGTAATTAGTGCGGATCACACCATTGTCCCATACCCCCTTATTTCCTCCTTCCAAATATGTTTCTCCATCACACTGGGAAGGATCAATAATGAGATTTGAATATCCTGCCTCACTATAAGTCCTATGGCCAAGGGCCTATAGTATATGTATAAAGTCACCAATCTTCTCTTTAGATTTTTGGACTACATAGATGTTCCCTAGTATTTTAGTCATGTCCACCTGTTGAAGAAGTGGATCACTTTAACAGCAGTGTTGTAAAGGATATAGAACTAGAAGCAAAGAACAGACTGACCTAAGACCGATTCATTATAGACAGAAATTCCTAGATTAAATGTCAGTATCCATGGTTATCCATAGTTCTCGTGATAGCATTTTATGGATAGATGAGGTAAGGGCTGCAACTATGTAGTACTGGACACTTTCCTTCTTGTCCATCACAATGACATGATAAATACCAAAGTTGCTGTAGATATGTTGGCTGCACGTTCATGCTGAAAATCTCCTATTTCGCTATCTACCAAATGTGCCCTATTGGATTGAGATCTGGTGCTGTAGAGGTCATCGGAATACCATAAGATCATTGACGTGTTCATGGAACCAAGTTGATATGATGTAAGCTTTCTGACAGGAAACATTATCCTATTGGAAGTAGTCATTAACAGAGCAAAACGCGATGGCCAGCAACAACAATTAGATTGGCTCTCACTTTTAAAAGATACACATTTGGTTTTATGGTCAGAGCCGGTGCAAGTGATATCAGTGCCCAAGGCCACTCGCCTGCTCCACGGGGGAGGGGGGTGGGTTGAGGTGGATGCGGCCACCTCCAACCCAGTCCAAAAGGGGAGGTGGGGGATATGTGCTCACCTGGCTCCACGGGGGGGGGGGGGGTTGTGTGTGTATGTGTCTTGCACCAAGGTGAGGCCCTCCAGTGGCCAGTGCCCACAGGCAAATGCCTTAAGCTGCCTAGTAGTGGCACCGGCCCTGTTAATGGTGCTTTTACATATGGTAATATAATGATAATATAAAATGCCCTTCGTCATTATACCACTAACATCAGATTATCAAGGGCCTAATTCAGATATAGTTGCTATCACTGCTGCCTTCTTGGCATACTGATTAACAGTGTAAGTCATGTGCTACTTCCTTCCCCCCTCATCCTCAGTACAGGGAGTTATCACACTGGATCATTCTGCCACGATAGCAGTACCTAGCAATAAAATATTCATGAAACATAGCGCAAACATACTCCTATAGCTGTGCTAACTGTGATTTTAATTAATAGGCCACTTAACGCCTTTTATGGTAGAGCGTATTCTATCACCTTATTGTACTGATAACTAAATTCACTTTACATATTTAATTTTGTTTTTACCTATATGAACTGAGTGGAGTAGATGGATTATGTGCCTCTTAAACACACTACAAAATCATTCGTTAGACATTCTTATAGCAGGTATAGACTGGCAGAACCCATTTGCATTCTGTTGAGAAGTGCACTTCCTTTTTCAAAGCCATATACAAAGATTTATGTACCTTAATTAACACAGACAGTTTCTGCACATTTTTCAAAAAACTCTCCATCAATTTTACCTCAAACGGCACCGGAATTCTACGCAGGATTGTTCTGCCATAGTCAAAAATGCTAATTCCTTTGCTAGGTCTGATTCTCTCTCTCTCCCTGCAGTGTAATTGTGCTTCAGAATTGCATTAGAGGTTTCTCACTGATCTTATGAAGTTCAAAATATTGTTATAACTTCAGACGTCGCCAGATTGGTTCTGTTTACCGGAGTTGATTTAAAATATCAATGAATAAAAATGAGATGTGAGCTGGAAGGAGGAATAAAATGTTGAATTAAAAATGATCAAGACAGTAAAACAAAGAACATTTCCAGAGTTATCTAACAGGGAGAGATAAATGCACATCACGCCGCCATGTACAGTAGCAAATTATTTTTGGTCAGGATGGAAAAACTGCCAAGCACAACTATATATGCATTTTATCTAACTAATTTATGAAACTCTCTATTTTAAATAATTACTTTTTAAAACTACAGATGTACCTTGCCTCAATATGCCATAAAGCGTGAGACACCCGGGCTGCATAGCCGGTCAAGAGCAGTGGCGTAACAATAGCCCGCAGACCATGCGGTCGCGGGGAGGCACTGAGTAAGTGTGGGCGTGGGGGGTCTGCAGGGCTATCAATGCACTGCACTGCTGCCGGGCCCCAGGACCAACTTTACCCCTCTGCTTGCCGCCGTCGCTGGGACCCGCAGATCTACTTGTCTGTGGTCCCGGCTCTCCTCCTGGCAGGCTCATATAGCCCCCACAAAATGTCCACCCCCTTACAGCAGACACTTTTTGAGGATGCTAGAGGAGGCGGTGGCCACCTCTAGATCCTCAATAACGGTCTGCTTTTAGGGGCAGCCATTTTGTGAGAGTCATTTTTATTAGGAGGAACCAGCCAGGAGGAGAGCCTGGACCGCAGACAAGTAGATCTGCGGGTCCCGGCCACAGACCCAGCAGCAGTGGTAAACAGCAGGACTACAGCAGCGTTGGGGGTTGAGGGTTGTGTGGAGGGGAGGGGAGGGGAGGAAGGTTTTATTTTACGTGGGCAGACTTTTTAAATGGGGGTAGGGCGCTGCCAACATCTCCGGCAGGGGGGGCGCTCAATTTATAGTTACGCTACTGCTCCAAAGGTATAGTATAATTACTTTTTCTTTAATGTGGGTTACATTTTACTAAAGCTTCTAAAAAGGAAAAAAGGCCATGTTGCCCATAGCAACCAATCAGATTTTGTCTATCATTTCTGTTTTGCACCCTAAAAAATGTTAGACAGAATCTGAATGGTTGCTACGGCAACATCACTTCTTTTCATTTTAAGAAACTTTAATAAATTTACCTAATAGTGCACAGGTGTAACATTGTGGATCTTGGTGTGATAAGTGCATGTGCGCAGCATTGTCACACTTCTTAAGAACATTCTGGCTCATTCACACACAAATGTCGCACGTCTAATTGATTAGTGCAATTTACAGTATGTACAAAAGTAGTTTTGTAGCTTCCATTTGCCTAATTTGTGCAAATAAGATTTACATTTTGGGTGCAAAAGTTGCTCGAGGTGACTGAGTCACATGGGACCTGACGCACTGAGAGGGGGCTATTTGGTGCAACAGAAAACACAGTGCATGAGGTGATATCTGTAATATTACATTGGAAATTCTCTTGACTTTCATTGGACAGTCCCGTTTTTTGTGTCCCCTCTGTAGCCATTAGTGTTCCTCGGTGGGACAGTTGGGAACCCCCTGCCCATCACTGCTCTGCCAAGCCGAGCGGCAATGAAAAGACGCTGTGTGCATGCGCACAGCATCTATTCAGGGAAACAGAAGGTGTGGGGGCATGGCCAGCAGCTCGCACAGTGCTGGCAATGCCCCCCACAATGGTTAAAAAATGGGTGTGTGGCCTTGTGGGAGTTCTGTAATCCTAGGCCACACACCCTGGCCACGAGGTCACACTCCCAAATTTTGGGTGCATGCCTAAGGCACCTGCAAACATCCCAAATCGCTACTCTTTAAAGTTGGGAGGTATGGATAAGGGTACACCTAGTGCTCCCCTGTGTGTGTGGCCATGTACCTTTGGTGAAACAGATATGTCACCTATGTGATGTTTTTACACTCTGACCTTTGATATTGGTAAGTATTACAGAGAAAATATCTAATATCTACATTTTAATAATTACAAATCAGTATTCATTTTCTTAAGTATCCAATAGGATGACCTGTATGTCACAGATACCAGGCCTTCTTTTGGGAACAACATAATGCTTCCACTCTGTGATTCATTTATGAATCTGTTCACTGCTAATTGTGCATCATAACTGTTGTTGTTCCTAGTAACCCATCAGTTTGTAGTTTCTAGTTTTCTATAAGAGATTACAAAATGAAAGGAAATGTCTAATTGGTTTCTATGCGCCTTCTAGCTTTCTCTAAAGTGATTCTTTATATGTATATGATAAGTGGTAAAATACATTTATTAAGATGACGGTACTCTTTACCTAGAACGGCGCCCATCGCGGTGATCGCGACATCGCGGGCAGCACATAAACGGCCGCGACGCGATGCCCGCGATCACCGCGATTTTCCCATAGGGAACAATGTTAAAAAGCCTAATTGACCGCGATTTTGCATTCAATGCCTCAATGCCCGCGATTTTCCCATAGGAATCAATGTTAAATGGGCTACAGAGCCCAAATAGCCCCAATTAACCCTTAAATGTCCCCCCAATTTTTGTACGCCCCCCCACGATCCACGCCAACCCGAAGCGTGGCGAGCGCAGCGAGCCCGCGAGGGGCGGCGGTACGCGTCCTCCGACCTTTTCATGCCCTACTATCCACGTCGGCGTGGAATTGAGAATAGAATAGTGTGGCGAGCGCAGCGAGCCACCGAGCCCGAAGCGTGGCGAGCGCAGCGAGCCCCGCGAGGGGACGCGGATACCTTCACAGTTATACGCGTCCCCTCGCGGACTTCACAGGTGTCCGTGGCGACGCGGACACCTGTGAAGCCCGCGAAGGGACGCGTTTACCTGTGAAGGTATCCGCGTCCCCTCGCGGGGCTCGCTGCGCTCGCCACGCTTCGGGCACGGTGGCTCGCTGCGCTCGCCACACTATTCTTGATGTACCCGCGATTTACCCGCGATGCCCGCGATGACCGCGATTTTTTACCCCCGACGCCCGTTCTAGGTAAAGAGTACCAAGATTTCATTAAATGACTGGAGTTGGTGACAGTGAGCCATTAGTGGATTATAATATATTTATTGATAATTAGCTTTGGTGGTAGGGGACCTGATCTCTACTATAGTGAGGAATATATGTTATAATGTATAAGTATGTAATTTAACATGGGGTAATAAGGCATAGGAGGGTATCGGTCATATATGAGGGCATAGTGTGTGTGTAGATGTGGTGGTATCGTGGGACCCTGGTCGAAGATAGAAGTGAGGTTGGAAAGACCACATGAGTCTGAATAATAAGGTACCAATAGTTAAAGGTATCCAAAAAACTGACATAATGTTAGTCATCCAGTGATTAAATGTCCTCACAACACCCCTCACCACTGCCGGACTGGCCATCTGTCACTTCTGGTACATGACAGAAGGGTCGGTGGCCTGTTGAACCACTCTGGCCACATAGAGAGAAGAGCTGGCCAAGCAGTGCAGCTTCCCAGCTCCCTGTCCATTCACACCCAACATGCAGATAGTTGGGTGGTGCTGCAAAGTCTTCTTGATTCGTAGCATGCTCTCATGCATGGCCGCTGCCTATTGACACACAGCCCCAGTCCGTCTCTGCTCCACACTCACTGACATGGAGAAAGAGCAGCAGTGGTTGTGGATGGAATGCCTTAGGGGATGACAGTAGTTTTGAGGGGCTATCATGTCCAAATGGGGAAGGGCGCCACCTAGAGTACCCACAAGCTCTGAGTATGGCAACATTCAAATGGGTATTTGCTAATATTATTCAATAATCTTTCATATAAGGTAACGTCTTTCTGTGTTTTTTTCTTTATCTGTAAAATAAAATAGTATTTGTAAATCTCATTAAAAGTACTTCAGCTTTGAGAATGTCTTAAAAAATGTAGATGGTTTTATGTGATTGTATTTATATGAATACAATGTGTCTTACTGAGCAATTGCATAGAAAGGACAAATATTTATACAAAAAAGGTAAATGACTTAAATAAATTGTATAGTTCCAAACAGGGGACAATAAAATGAATAAGTCATACAAAGCCAGCCATGAAGGTGGTGGTGACAGTTCAGTAGATGGCTGTACTCCGGCACGGTACATATTCATTCTCCCCAAAGATATTGTTATGGTGCTACAGTATTTTTCATCTCTAATCACTGGTACTTGGTGTCAGTATCTTTTTTCTTCCCTCTTTTGAATGGCACAGTGTGATATGTCTAATGACAGCTAGAACAAATTTCAGTAATGAGGTCACCTTGGTCCTGTATTACGCCTTTGACTGCTGTTTTCCATAGAAATTATTTGTGAAAGCCAACCCCGTGCCTGGAATAACTTCCTATGCTTTGCTGGGAAAGATGAAGGAGAGAACATGTTAGAACCTGCACGATTTTGATTGTCTTATTCAAGCTGGTTTTAATATTGGTGTGATAAATAGTTAGGAAACTGAAAAGCAATCACTGTACTTAGTTCCAAATACTGTATGAACAAATGTCACAGAATTCCTGTTTCCCATTACATTGTAGAAATATATAGAACTGAATATAAGTCATCAGTAATCGTTTCTTGTGTTTTCTGAACAGAAGTCATACATGCATCCGTGCAGACATGTACAGTCATATCGCCCTCATACGTGCACAGTTATCACTATCAGTGCACATTTGCATATTCCATGGCAGCTCTGCATATCTCCCAGTTCCATCAACATTCCCTCACAAAACCTATGTGCTTCCCTCTATCATTACATACTCTCCTGCAGTGGATAGAATTGAGGCTTACTGGCAGTCTGGCCAGGGGGGTGGGGCCTAATGATGTGATTATATGCTAATCACGAGATTTTAGCCCAGTTTCTATACAAATTTGGTCCAATTGTAGCTTTTTTGCATAGGGGTGGGGCTTAATGTTACAATCCATCAGGCTCTGCCCCTGTTGCCTCCCAGCTATTTCGCCTATTTGTGGCTGACTAAAACCTGGGGAATTGCAGGTGTGAATTTAGCCAGCCTGTCGCAGAACCTGTCTGAGGTGACCCAGATTAAACGGTTATTATGGCAAGTCTAAAATGTATCTGCTGTGCTCCTGTATATCCAGTGGCGAAACTTGTGGGAGGTGAGCCCAGGTGAGCCCCTCCTCTACCTCAGCCCAAGTTCACAATATGCAACATGGCAGTGGGTGACAGGAAGAGACAGAGGGTGACAGGGAGAGGCAGAATATAACAGGGAATAACATGGAGTGACAGGAAGAGGGTAGCACTGGGCCCCTTAGTCCTCAGGGGCCCCGGTGCACTGCACCTGTTGCACCAATGGTAGTTCCACCTCTGTGTATAACCCTGACTGTTAGTTTGTGTGATTTTTGTTGCCAGTTTCATTGGGAAAAGTACACACTGGGCCTAATTATGTGATAATTGTGAACACTGGGCCTAATTCATGTTATTAAGTAAATCAACTGGCAAAACTATCTTACACTGCAGGTGGGCAGATGTAACATGTGCAGAGAGATTTAGGGGTACATATATTAACATGGGAGTTCTATTGTAGATGGGATGTTGCCAATAGCAACCAACCAGAGTCTATATTTTATCTTCTAGAAGGTGCTAAATGAATAGAAGTAGAATCTGATTGGTTGCTACGGGCAGCATCCCATCTACATTAAAACTCCCATCTTCGTCAATATATCCCTTAGATTTGGGAAGGATGTATTTAAAAGTTGTAGTGTAAAAAAAGCTAACATTTGTGGGCAACATGCAAAAGCAGCCAGTATTCAATCTGCACAGAAAAAAATACAGATGTATTTGCTCCCCTTGTATGGCAACATGATTTGCTCCAGAGTTATTTTTATGCTTTACTTACAAACATGAATCAGACCCACTGAGTATATAAGTGTATAAAGCTAATAATAGTCATTACAAGCACTTACAGCTTGAGAAAAAACAAGGGATATACAGTATATCATGCACATTTCTATGCCCATCATGTAAACAAGAGACTAGATTTATATGTATCTATCTACTAGATCTTTATTTTTTCCTTAAATAAAATTTTCCCATCTGTTTTCAAATTAACACACACACACACACACACACACACACACACACACACACACACACACAAACAAACACAAACACACACATAAACACTGCTCACCATCCTGCTCTTATATTTACAATGAAAGTTGGTGGGGAGGGGGTGTAGGTGCGTCAGAAATTATTCTATTTTCTGTATATTGTAGTGTATCACACATGCACATTTTTACATGACCTTTTGCTTGTTTTTTACACTGCTTTAAAATACGTGATACCTTAGGCTCTCATTTTAAATATATCAAACTAAATTAAAGACCTGTAGACTTTACTGTATAATGACAAAATATGTCCTTATTAAATATAGCACTAAGGTCCTTGAGTTCCATTGGAACCTTCCACTCATCTATACCACATTGCACACATACAGTATTAAGCTTTTTTAAGCCAATTTGATTTATACTGTAGTCCATTTTACAAGCTTGAATTTTCTTTCTGCTTGAGGACATTTCAGAATATTGGATTCCCCTTTATTAGGAAGCTGGTTATGGTAGTATTTCTTCTACAAGCCTATCTCTGTAACTTATATGGCAAACATTTCTCTGGAAAAATATATACTGTAAAATTTGTCAACTCCAGAAATTAGCTTATTATTGGCGCTAGCATCCAGAGTCCTATACTAGGTGCAAAGAAAAAAATCACATTATTAATACTAGTAAAAATATGGTGAATCTCCCACCATTAATATTCATTTGAATACTGTGAAATGACAGCTAATCAGCACAATTGTCAATGCAGTTCCCAGGCACAAGTGGTTACTATAGTAATATGACAAACTCTGTACGTATATAGCTTATGCTCGACCAGGAATATCAAGCTTGAATGACACAGAAGGCCAACTGTGCTAGGTATATTTAGGTGAGGGTTGCATTACTTCTAATGAGGACCATTCACCCCCCTACTGACATAAGTCCTATATTATTCCTGGAATAAATTAATTATTTGGCACTTTGGTCAATTTTAAGCAAATCCTCCCAATTATATTATCAGGACTACTAACCTGTCTACTAAAAATATGTTGTACAGGTATCATTAGCGGCTCTTACCTCTCCGGAGGAGGGGGGCTGCCATGATGCATGCCCCCTCTCTGCTGCTGCTGCGTTCCTGGTCCCCTTCAGCTGCCGCCGGTTAGTCTAGGCCGCTGGTTCCCTTCACGTGGCCGGCACATGAACAGTAGCTTCTTCGGTACTGTGCATGCACTGGCCCCCAGCCTCTATGGGATGTTTTTGCAGCAGCCCCTGGAGGCATTTTCGGGGTCCCAGGTCTGGCGCATGCGCAGTATCGTCCTAGTACTGCACATGTGCGGAACCCAGTTTTATGGGCTGCCACTCTGCAGCCCACATTGCGTCCCGGAGGGAAGGAACAACTCCCAATGGGACTGCCTTGGGTGACTGGCAGGTCAGACTTCAAACAGGAAGTCACTGCCAGTCACAGTGAAGCCAGAGCACTCTCCTATATATATATATATATATATATATATATATATATATATATATATATATATATATATATATATAGACAGATAGATAGATACAAATTACCCCTCAGTTCAGGGTGCGCCTATTAGAAGGTTTTCACAGTGCAAGTAATATAAAATGTGTCCAATACAATAAACACATTGTAAAATTCAATACATAGTAATAAAAATAACTTTTAATAGATATGTCTTCCAAGAGATGTTGCTGACCCAATGCGTTTCGTCAATAACTTGACTTCATCAGGGGCATTGAAAGCAGACTGATACAAAGCAGGTTCACACAAAAAAAATTCTCAGATGGAATTCACTGCGTTTTTATGGCAAATGTTCCCATACAATGAAAAGCATCGGAAGTGAATGGAGCAAGTTCACTGATGATCAATTAAAATAATTAGACATAGCTTGGAAATAGCTCAATGTTCTCCATAACAGAGGGTCAACTGAATGAGGGGGAATTAGTGGCCCCCATAGACAGAAGAAATGGCACCAGATATAAGTCAATTATAGAGGTGCAGAACCTCAAAGGATCAACTAAGTGAGGGGGAAATAATGGCCCCATATAACAGAACAAATGGCACCTGAGGTGGATCAATCATAGATGTGCAGAACCAGACGTAGATTCCAGGATTCCAAACACATTCAGTGTTTGGAATCCTGGAATAAAAAAAATAGAATCACATACAGTTCAAGAATTTTGCATATTTGGCAAGACTTGGGAAGAAATCAGCATTTAATTCCGTTTATCAAACCAGGTAAATCTCGAACAGCATTTGAAAAACGTGTATTCCTCCAAAGAAGTGAGTAAGGGGGAAATTTACTAAAGGAAATTTGTAAAAAAATAGGTGTATTTGTATCCAGAAATACACTTTTTTTTTACATTTACTATCCCGGAAATACTGCAATTTGTCTTATTTTCGGGATTGTAAATGTCAAAAATAAGTGTATTTCTGGATACAAATACACCTATTTTTTTTACAAATTTCCTTTAGTAAATTTCCCCCTAAATGTCACCCAATATATCTTTACTGTGCTAAAAAGAAGGTTCTCTATAATGTGACAATTTTCTTCATTGGCAACAGGAAATTTCCATGGCTAATTCTTCATTTATTAAATGGCATATCAAACCATTGATAAGCTGTCAAAAAGCTGATTGCTTTCGCCCTTCTCAAAGTTGGACTGCGCATTCACTACTTAAACACATTCCTGTGCCATTTCTCCACGGTGCTTTAATCAGCAGTGAATCACAACAGATTAAAGCAATAGCCAACCCTTTAGACTTACATTACATTCATGCAGGGCCGGATTATAATGGGGGCACAAGGGGTCAGTGCCCCTGGGCCCCCCTCTAGCTAGGGGCCCCCTGTGGTTGGTATGTATTTTTCCCAAAAAATTTGTAGCTTAAGGTTTTGTGCATGGGAGTGGGGTAGTGCTACAGCTTCACCTATCTGCCAATGTGACAATGATTAATGGTGCTGAGCATTGGGAACCAAGTGTGCAGTGCATTACTGGGAGTTGACTAAGTCCTATGACACTTTGCACCAGAGGGCAGAGATGTTTGTGCTGAGCTCTGATTGGTGGAGCTCATTACATGCTTCTCAGGCCCATGGATAACAGTAGCAGCAGCAGCCTAGTCATGGGAGGGTTTTTAATCAGAGGCAGCACTGGGACTGTGAGGTCTCCCACAGAGTAAGGTGCAGAGGGACAAACACTGGGTGTGTGTGTGTGTGTGTGTGTGTGTGTGTGTGTATATCCCCTGAAGTTGCCCATTGACCAAGTTTATACTGCCTTTACTCTGTGTTTTGACAGTGTAATATTCCCCCATGCAGTTTGCGGCCAGTAATGACAAGTGCATGGGGGCCCCCCTGTCTAAAGTGCCCCGGGCCCCCCGAAGGCTTAATCTGGCACTGCATTCATGTGCTTAATTCTTTGCCACACAGGAGTCGCTGGGCAGATCAAATTAGGTCCAAGTCTTTCAGCTTTTTGTTTAAAAGAAAAGTGAGCACCAACTCCTGAAATGTAAATGAGGAATGGGCAGATTTCAATGTGCCGCAAACTGTTCACTAATTGATAGATTATGGGATTAATCATAAATTGCCATGTTTCGTAAATACACTTAATAATTACACAGTCATGTGAAGTGTATTTTTTTTTTTAAATAAAAGCTGCTTATTTCTTTTTCTGTGGTTCTAAGCCTTAATTTATTTTATATGTTCTTTAAATATTGTATGCTGATAATGCTTTTTGGCTATGATTTTGGATACATTCTTAATAATGGCCTCGCTTACTAGAACTACTAATCCTTCCATAATGTGCAAAAATAGGATTTAGCAATTTGTTTTGCAAATTATTTTCTCATTCGCTTACACTTTGATGTGATTTTGGAAAACATGGTAACAAGGATTCAAATGTCATTTTTTTTAAAGATAATCTTTAGTCCTAGAAATTAACAGAGAATTACCATCCTCTTGTTTTATCAATATTGAAAAATAAATATACTGTATGAATATTTCTATATATTTCATTACCGTAATTTGAATACTATTGATATTTTTCCAAAAACCTAAATAAGATAAACATAATTACACAAAAATGTATGGAACAATGTTTCTTTTCATATGATTTAACTTACATACTGTAGTTCTATTTCATTGTAATCACCATATACTGTATGGGCTGTTAGAGCATTACTAGCTTTCCACATCCTTCTGGGATTAGGTAAAAAACGGAACAGTCCAGACCCCGGAACACAGAACCAGAACGGCTTCCTGCAACAAACGCTTCCATTCTGGAGCTTGGAGTGGTCATCACCATACCTCCTCATCCAGGGGTTGTCCTGATTGTGGGGGTGCCTATGACAGCTGTCACTGGAGAGAGAGAGAGATTATCCTCCCTATATGGTCCAGACTGTTTTTGTAATGCACCATCCCTGGACCATAAAAGGAGGCTGTAATATTTCTCTCCATGCCAGCCCAGTGACAGCTGTCATAGAGCCCCACCAAGATGGGACATAGGACAGATGTGAACCAGCACTACAAGATCTAGAATTAGATCTAGAACTACATAGTTTGCAGCAGGGAGCTGGACCTTATCATATAGAGTCTGGACCATTAAGGTTTTTACCCAGGGATCCAGTCCAGTGTTCTGGAGCATAGAACCTTTTACGGTTGTTACCCCATCTCAATTCTCCTTGCCAATGAACAGCTTTTAAATGTACAGTCATCATACCCTCAAGCCCAGAATCATTTGAACCAGAAGGCTCAGTGCTGTTGTTGGCAAAGGGGAGGACATGATGGTATAAGTGTGGAAAGAAGGAGCACATGCGGGAAGAAGGCATTTCTTGCGAGATCATTCAATCAGTAGATGACAGGCAGGAAAAAGAGGATTCAATTAGATAAACCCATATAATGAGTTTAGGGCAAATAGAGACATGTGATTCCGTTTCTGTTCAGTTTTGACTCCGTTCTTCCCCACATTGGGACTCAAAACAAGGCTAAACACCATCTTTCTGCAACTTTTTCCCTGAAAGATGGCATTTAGCTTTATTTTCAGACTCGATCTTGGTGGGAAGAACCAAGTCAAAACCAAACTGAACATCTTTACTTTGATAAACATCAGTGGCCACATTGAAATAGGTAAGGATACCAGCTATTACATTACAGATATCTGTAACTTAGGCAGCTTAATAGTTGAGTATTGGGACTATTAGAGTGTATTATACCTAATAACTCATTATATATTATACAGTGTCGTTATTTTTGGCTGACTCATGCAAAGTCACTTGGAAATTGTGGAATGTACGGTATTAAAGTAACCCAAAGTGCAAGTTCTCACCTTAAAGTGCTCTTATAAGCTCTTAACTGTTTGATTTCAATCTCACACTTGAAAAAGATAAAATGTTCAGTGAGGTTGTATCAGGCTCACATAGTGTTTTACGTGGCCTCCAGAAACCCTCAGAAATCTTATCTCATTTACAATAACTTTTTGCCACTCTGCAACATCTTCTCTCCCCAGTCTTCTTTCTGATCTGTTAGTGCCATTTATTAATCAATCACTAAAAACAGCTCTTTATCAAGTAGCTCCAGATACTCTTTGTTCTTAGTACTGACCTCAATCTCAGCCTTGGCACACTTCCCTCACAAATTCTCCCATGGAGTACAACATAATTGGCAGAAATTGTGTCCTTCTCATGATTTGTTCAAATATTATGTAATCTAGCCCTTGGAGAACCCTGGACATATCCTAATCTCTGCTCGGGCTCATTTATCAAAATGCTTTTTTTAAAACGCATTTTACAGTAAATGTCTTCTCCCCCATCCTACCCCAAACCCTATGACAACCATTATTGTCCATGATGTTTCATACAAGTTTAAAGACTATTTTAAGAAGAAATTACTGTATGTGTTCTTCCTGTAGCAGTAACCAATTTAGTTCATATACTGAACTATCAGCCACCTTCTCTTCACTGCATCCTATAAATGAGGAGATAATGTCATCAACTGAATTTCCTATGCTAGGGAGACTGTAAAATATATATAAAGTGCAATTAGAGACGTCACTCCGGGTATTTTAAACATGCAAAAATTCTGCATGTTTAAAGTACCCGGAGTGACGTCTCTTATTTCACTTTATATGGATAAGAGTACATCACTCTGAATTGACGGGCACCTGGGCCAAGTATATTCATTATACTAAGTGGTGGTGAGTAGTGCTGGGCCTCTGCATGGACTATCTAGTATATATATATAATTGGATATTCAGAAATTAGGCAGAAATCTCAAATCCCCACCCTCATTCAAATGTCATGGTCTGCAGAGAAGGGAGCATGGTTAAAATGATACAAAACAGGAATTTGGATCATTTTAGCCCTCCCCCTCCCACAGATTCTGACATTTGTTTTAGCAGCAAAAGGGGATGCTAGGGCTCTGGGGAGCAGATGTGAGGGCTACCCAAATTTAGGGAGCCTTCACGCCATTCCAGGAGAGTAGGCAAGTATGCATAATAGACTCCTTGTACCTTAGGTATTATTGAATTTAAATTGGCTAAAGTCGTATTAGCTGTAACCATATCACATGCAATTTTAGTTTTTTTTTTTTTATTCTTTCAAAGACTTGACTTCTGTTTCCTTCCTCGGTTAATGTGTCTGTCTGTCAGTATGTACTCACAAACCCCATTCTATCGAAATTGTCCCATTGCAAAAAGCAAAGAGTAAAGGTACCCACACACACACTGTGAAGATGGTATACATTTTGAACTTTTTAATTTAACCCCTTCCTGACACAGCCAGTTTTTGCCTTCCTGACAGAGCCCTTTTTTTCAAATCTGACATGTATCACTTAAGTGGGGATAACTTTTTTTTGCTTTTACTTATCCCAGTGATTTTGAGATTGTTTTCTCGTGACACATTGTACTTCAAATTAGTGGTAAATTTGGGTCGATACAGTCTGTGTTTTTTTGTGAAAAATACCAAAATGTCGTAAAAAAATGGAAAATTTAGCAATTTGCAAAATGTTAAATTTTCTGCTTGTGAGACAAATAATTATACCACTCAAAATAGTTAATAACTAACATAGACCATATGTCTACTTTATGTTTCCATCATTATTTCAACTTCCTTTTAATTTTTTTGGACACTAGGAGGCTTACAATATGAATAGCAAATTCTCAAATTTTCAAGAAAATTTCAAACACTGATTTTTTTAGGGACCAGTTCAGTTCTGATGTGACTTTGAGGGACTTGTATGCGAGACACCCCCATAAATGATGCCATTTCAAAAACTGCACCCCTCACAGTATTCAAAACAGCATTTTGGAAGTTTGTTAACCCTTTAGGTGTTTCACAGGAATTAAAACAAAGTGTAGGTGAAATTTCAAAATTTCATTTTTTTTGCAGATTTGCAATTTTAATACATTTTTCTAAGGAACACAGTAGATTTTACTAGAGAAATGTGACTAAAAATTGATTCCCCCAATTCTTTTGTTTTCATAAATATCCTATATGTGGCCCTAGTGTGCACGTTGACCAAACCACAGGCTTCATAATAGAAGGAGCACCTACTTGATTTTGGAGCCTCCTTTTTATGAGATTATTTTTTAGGCACCATGTAGGTTTCTAGGCACCATAAGATGCTAAAAGTTAGGAACCCCCCCACAAGTGACCCCATTTTGCAAACTACACCCCTCAGGGAATTCATCTAGGGGTATAGTGTACATTTCAAACCCCCAGGGGTTTCACCAATTGTGGTACAACTGGGCAGTGAAAATGAAAAATTAAATTTTTTACACAAAAATGCAGTTCTGGCTCAAAATTTTTCATTTTCACAAGGAATGAAGGAGACAAAGCACCCCAAAATCTGTGCCCCAATTTCTCCCGAGTACGGCAATGCCTCACATGTGACCAAAAAATACCATTTGGGTGCATGGCAGGACTCAGAAGGGAAGGAGTGATTTTTGGATTTTGCAGCTCAGATTCTGGTGGAATGTTGGTGGGTGCTATGTCGCATTAGCAAGACCCCCGAAGCACCAATACAGTGGAACCCCCCCACAAGTGACCCCATTTTGCAAACTACACCCCTCAGGGAATTCATCTAGGGGTATAGTGTACATTTCAAACCCCCAGGGGTTTCACCAATTTTGATACAACTGGGCAGTGAAAATGAAAAATTACATTTTTTTACACAAAAATGCAGTTTTGGCTCAGAATTTTTCATTTTCAGAAGGTATGAAGGAGAAAAAGCACCCCAAAATCTGTGCCCCAATTTCTCCCGAGTACGGCAATGCCTCATGTGTGACCAAAAAGTGGCAGGACTCAGAAGGGAAGGAGTGATATTTGGATTTTGCAGCACAGATTCTGGTGGAATGTTGGTGGGTGCTATGTCGCATTAGCAAGACCCCCAAAGCACCAATACAGTGGAACCCCCCCACAAGTGACCCGATTTTGCAAACTACACCCCTCAGGGAATTCATCTAGGGGTATAGTGTACATTTCAAACCCCCAGGGGTTTCACCAATTTTGATACAACTGGGCTGTGCAAATGAAAAATTACATTTTTTTTACACAAAAATGCAGTTCTGGCTCAAAATTTTTCATTTTCACAAGGAATGAAGGAGAAAAAGCACCCCAAAATCTGTGCCCCAATTTCTCCCGAGTACGGCAATGTCTCACATGTGACCAAAAAATACCATTTGGGTGCATGGCAGGACTCAGAAGGGAAGGAGTGATTTTTGGATTTTGCAGCTCAGATTCTGGTGGAATGTTGGTGGGTGCTATGTCGCATTAGCAAGACCCCCGAAGCACCAATACAGTGGAACCCCCCCACAAGTGACCCCATTTTGCAAACTACACCCCTCAGGGAATTCATCTAGGGGTATAGTGTACATTTCAAACCCCCAGGGGTTTCACCAATTTTGATACAACTGGGCAGTGAAAATGAAAAATTACATTTTTTTACACAAAAATGCAGTTCTGGCTCAAAATTTTTCATTTTCAGAAGGAATGAAGGAGAAAAAGCACCCCAAAATCTGTGCCCCAATTTCTCCCGAGTACGGCAATGCCTCACATGTGACCAAAAAATACCATTTGGGTGCATGGCAGGACTCAGAAGGGAAGGAGTGATTTTTGGATTTTGCAGCTCAGATTCTGGTGGAATGTTGGTGGGTGCTATGTCGCATTAGCAAGACCCCCCAAGCACCAATACAGTGGAACCCCCCACAAGTGACCCCATTTTGCAAACTACACCCCTCAGGGAATTCATCTAGGGGTATAGTGTACATTTCAAACCCCCAGGGGTTTCACCAATTTTGATACAACTGGGCAGTGAAAATGAAAAATTACATTTTTTTACACAAAAATGCAGTTCTGGCTCAAAATGTTTCATTTTCACAAGGAATGAAGGAGAAAAAGCACCCCAAAATCTGTGCCCCAATTTCTCCCGAGTACGGCAATGTCTCACATGTGACCAAAAAATACCATTTGGGTGCATGGCAGGACTCAGAAGGGAAGGAGTGATTTTTGGATTTTGCAGCTCAGATTCTGGTGGAATGTTGGTGGGTGCTATGTCGCATTAGCAAGACCCCCCAAGCACCAATACAGTGGAACCCCCCCACAAGTGACCCCATTTTGCAAACTACACCCCTCAGGGAATTCATCTAGGGGTATAGTGTACATTTCAAACCCCCAGGGGTTTCACCAATTTTGATAAAACTGGGCAGTAAAAATGAAAAATTACATTTTTTTACACAAAAATGCAGTTCTGGCTCAAAATTTTTCATTTTCAGAAGGAATGAAGGAGAAAAAGCACCCCAAAATCTGTGCCCCAATTTCTCCCGAGTACGGCAATGCCTCACATGTGACCAAAAAATACCATTTGGGTGCATGGCAGGACTCAGAAGGGAAGGAGTGATTTTTGGATTTTGCAGCTCAGATTCTGGTGGAATGTTGGTGGGTGCTATGTCGCATTAGCAAGACCCCCCAAGCACCAATACAGTGGAACCCCCCCACAAGTGACCCCATTTTGCAAACTACACCCCTCAGGGAATTCATCTAGGGGTATAGTGTACATTTCAAACCCCCAGGGGTTTCACCAATTTTGATACAACTGGGCAGTGAAAATGAAAAATTACATTTCTTTACACAAAAATGCAGTTCTGGCTCAAAATTTTTCATTTTCACAAGGAATGAAGGAGAAAAAGCACCCCAAAATCTGTGCCCCAATTTCTCCCGAGTACGGCAATGTCTCACATGTGACCAAAAAATACCATTTGGGTGCATGGCAGGACTCAGAAGGGAAGGAGTGATTTTTGGATTTTGCAGCTCAGATTCTGGTGGAATGTTGGTGGGTGCTATGTCGCATTAGCAAGACCCCCCAAGCACCAATACAGTGGAACCCCCCCACAAGTGACCCCATTTTGCAAACTACACCCCTCAGGGAATTCATCTAGGGGTATAGTGTACATTTCAAACCCCCAGGGGTTTCACCAATTTTGATACAACTGGGCAGTGAAAATGAAAAATTACGTTTCTTTACACAAAAATGCAGTTCTGGCTCAAAATTTTTCATTTTCACAAGGAATGAAGGAGAAAAAGCACCCCAAAATCTGTGCCCCAATTTCTCCCGAGTACGGCAATGTCTCACATGTGACCAAAAAATACCATTTGGGTGCATGGCAGGACTCAGAAGGGAAGGAGTGATTTTTGGATTTTGCAGCTCAGATTCTGGTGGAATGTTGGTGGGTGCTATGTCGCATTAGCAAGACCCCCCAAGCACCAATACAGTGGAACCCCCCCACAAGTGACCCCATTTTGCAAACTACACCCCTCAGGGAATTCATCTAGGGGTATAGTGTACATTTCAAACCCCCAGGGGTTTCACCAATTTTGATACAACTGGGCAGTGAAAATGAAAAATTACATTTTTTTACACAAAAATGCAGTTTTGGCTCAGAATTTTTCATTTTCAGAAGGTATGAAGGAGAAAAAGCACCCCAAAATCTGTGCCCCAATTTCTCCCGAGTACGGCAATGCCTCATGTGTGACCAAAAAGTGGCAGGACTCAGAAGGAAAGGAGTGATATTTGGATTTTGCAGCACAGATTCTGGTGGAATGTTGGTGGGTGCTATGTCGCATTAGCAAGACCCCCAAAGCACCAATACAGTGGAACCCCCCCACAAGTGACCCCATTTTGCAAACTACACCCCTCAGGGAATTCATCTAGGGGTATAGTGTACATTTCAAACCCCCAGGGGTTTCACCAATTTTGATACAACTGGGCAGTGAAAATGAAAAATTACATTTTTTTACACAAAAATGCAGTTCTGGCTCAAAATTTTTCATTTTCAGAAGGTATGAAGGAGAAAAAGCACCCCAAAATCTGTGCCCCAATTTCTCCCGAGTACGGCAATGCCTCATGTGTGACCAAAAAGTGGCAGGACTCAGAAGGGAAGGAGTGATATTTGGATTTTGCAGCACAGATTCTGGTGGAATGTTGGTGGGTGCTATGTCGCATTAGCAAGACCCCCAAAGCACCAATACAGTGGAACCCCCCCACAAGTGACCCCATTTTGCAAACTACACCCCTCAGGGAATTCATCTAGGGGTATAGTGTACATTTCAAACCCCCAGGGGTTTCACCAATTTTGATACAACTGGGCAGTGAAAATGAAAAATTACATTTTTTTACACAAAAATGCAGTTCTGGCTCAAAATTTTTCATTTTCAGAAGGTATGAAGGAGAAAAAGCACCCCAAAATCTGTGCCCCAATTTCTCCCGAGTATGGCAATGCCTCATATGTGACCAAAAAATACCAGTTGGGTGCATGGCAGGACTCAGAAGGGAAGGAGTGATTTTTGGATTTTGCAGCTCAGATTCTGGTGGAATGAATGGTGGGTGCTATGTGGCATTAGCAAGACCCCCGAAGCACGGTGAAATGATGAACCTAATAATCCATAGATGTGTGGTATATTTTAAAACACTCCTTTATACATAGGCCGGGTTTGTCGGGGCAAGTTTCACAGTGGAAAATAGTTTCCTTTCTTATTCCCTTTTTATAGCAAACTTTGCACCTTTTTTGTGTCCTGCCCTTTCTTGCAGTGGAGGGGATTTCGTTAGGAAAATGCTGCCCTGGTACAATACGGGGGCCAGTACTAGAAGTACTGGGGCCCTCTGCCTGCTGGTTCCCAAATATTGGGCCCTTTATGACTTCCTCTTGAAAGTGCATAAATGTCCCCCTCTGGCTGGTAGAACGGAATAGCACGTAAGCGTTATACAGTGCCATCTGGATGATATACACGGCCAGCTTCTTGTACCAGATTTTTGTTTTCCGCAGGGCACTGTACGGCTTCAGTACCTGATCTGAAAGATCCACTCCGCCCATGTACCTATTGTAATCTAGGATACAATTAGGTTTTGAGGTGTGGGTACTGGTACCTCGTACAGGGATGGAGGTGGTACTGTCTCCATGAATTGTTGTCAGTATAAGGACATCCCTCTTGTCCTTATATTTGACCAACAACATATTTTCGGTGCATATTCCCCTGCTTTCACCCCTTCTCATTACTTGGGCAATGTGCGTTTTTGGGAGGCCTCTTTGGTTCTTACGCACAGTACCGCAAGCTGCTGTACCTCTTGAACCAAAGGCCTTAAACAGGGGGATGCTAGTGTAAAAGTTATCCACATAGAGGTGATAACCTTTATCCAGGAAGGGGTGCACTAAATCCCAGACAATTTTTCCACTAACACCTACGAGGGAGGGGGGGCATTCTGGCGGTTCAATTCTTGAATCCTTCCCTTCATATACCCTAAACCTGTGGGTGTACCCTGAGGTGCTTTCACACAGCTTATACATTTTTATGCCATACCTTGCCCTCTTACTGGGAAGGTACTGGCGGAATTTAACCCTTCCTTTAAAATGTATAAGGGACTCGTCAATACAAATAAATTTTTCAGGGATGTACATCTCTGCAAATTTGGCACTGAAATGATCAATGACCGGCCTGACTTTGAATAGCCGGTCAAAGGTGGGATCATCTCTGGGTGGGCACAGTGTATTATCGGTGTAATGTAAAAATTTAAGGATTATCTCAAAACGAGCCCGTCATGGCCATACGGTAAAATGGGGTGCTGTACAGAACATCTGTACTCCAATATTGCCTAATTTCTGGCTTTTTTACTATGCCCATATGTAACACCAGACCCCAAAACGTCATCATCTCTACTGCATCTACAGGGGTCCACCTAGCAAATGATGACGTGGGGTTTTGAGCAATAAACTGCTGGGCATATAAATTAGTTTGGTCCACCATTAAATTTATAAAATCATCAGAGAAAAATAATTTGAAAAAGTCAATTTCTCTGAGACCTGCTGAATCAAATTGGATTCCTGGGATGGCCAAAAACTCAGGAACCTGGGGCTCAAAATTGTCTGGTGGTGGGGTCCATACGAGATCAATCATTTGGGGGGGGGTCTCAGCTGCTCTACGGGGGCGTCTTTGAGGGGGTCCCTCATCAGCAGAGGAGGAAGAGGAGCTTAAGGCGAATCCTTCAAATTCCCCGCTTGCATCACTGGCTGTGTCAGAGTCAGAGTCAGAGGCAAGCATGGCATATGCCTCCTCCGCTGAATACATTCTTCTGGATGACTGGGATGACATTTGGGATGACATTTGGGATGACATTTGGGATGCCATTTTTATTTTTGTGTTTCTGGTAGTGAAATGTTTCAACACGTGTATAGTGTAGGGGGGGTACAAACTTTATTTCAACACGGGGGGGATGTAGTGTGTAGTGTGTATGTAGTGCAGAAAAAAAAAATACTTTATACAGGAATTTGATCCCAATAAAAAAAAAAAAAATTGAAGGGGTTAAAAAAAAAAAAAAAGGTCCTGCGCCAAAAATTGAGCACAGATGTTGGTCAGTAACGTCCATCACTGAACAGCGCTCAAAGGCAACAGGAATTTGATAAAAAAAAAAAAAATAGATCAACCCTGTGCCGAAAAAGCTGATCAGTGATGTACGTCACTGATCAGCGCACAGTGGCCACAGGACACCCACAAAATCACAGTGTGTGTAAAAAAAAAAATTAAAAAAAGACCTCACAGCACCCTCAAAAATAAAAAAAAAGGTGATCAGTGATGCGACACTGATTACCAGTGAGGGGCAGCAGGTGCACAACCTTTGGTGCAACTGACAGTGCAACTGGCAGCAACTGACAGGTATATATAAAAAAAAAAAACCCTGCACCCCCAAAAAGTTGCTGATCAGCACAGATATACTGATCAGCACAAAAGGGGGGGTAGCAGACACAAAATATAGCACTCTCTATCACTCTCTGTCACTCTCTGTCACTATCTCTCTCTATCTCTCTCTATCTCTCTCTATCTCTCACTCTCTATCACTCTCTATCACTCTCTATCACTCTCTATCACTCTCTATCACTATCTGTCCCTATCTCTCACGATCTGTGACTCTATGACACTGCTGCAGCAGCACACACAGAAGTCACAAGATCCAGGAAGTATCCAGCTGCTGGCAGCACGCTACCAGCGGTGATCAGCGGTGATCAGGTAAGTTTCAGGCAAGGATCAGGTATGTATCACGACAGATTGGCACGGTGACCGCTCTGCACGCAATTCCAGACCGGAATGGCGTCTGCAGCGCAGTCACCGTTAGTTTAAATCACGCGCCTTGGCTGTGATTGGTCCGTGGGTCCCACGGACCAATCACAGCCTTGGGGGCAGGTGGGGTGAGGTGTCGTCGTCACCGATGACCCCCTCATGCCCCCTGACGCCCGGCGGTGATTGACACCTGTGTTACCGAGCGTCTGATTCGCCAGTAACACAGGAAAACGCTGTGAATGGCTGTTCACACTGAACAGCCAATCACAGCGATCGCCGACGGGGGGGCGGCATCGCAGCCCCCCCTGGTCATGCAGGGACATGTCTGCTGTCAGGGACAGCAGACATCGTCCCTCTGTCACTGCGTCTCGAGACGCAGTGGCACTTTGAAGTCATGACGTATATATACGTCATGTGTCGGGAAGTACATCCCGGCCATGACGTATATATACGTCAAATGTCGGGAAGGGGTTAAAATCGATCACATATAGTTCACATCATACCGCCTATCGCATATTGCAAGTCAAAAAAGTATGTGCATGCAGTAGTTTTTGTACTAGATCACATGGCATGTAGTTCAAATCCCACGCTGTTGTTTTGGGCAAATTAATACAAAAAGGGGGACATTTTCTAAGATGTGTATTCTACTTCACATGTGATGTTGCTATGGGCAACCAATCAGGTCCTGTCTACTATCTTCCAGAGGGTGCTAAATAGATAACAAGTAGATTCTGATTGATTGATTGATTGATTGCCCATAGCAACATCACATGTGAAGTAGAATACACATCTTAGTAAATTTACCCCTAAATATCTTAAATCCCCACAGGAAAAAAATAAAGCAAATTGGCCCACTAGGAATAAATAAATAAAAACAATGACCAATACAAGATAAAAAAAAAAATCAAACATGTAGGAAAGAAAAACTTATTTGACCTCACAGAGAAAATTAAACCACATTACACCTGAAAGGAAAAAAAATGGGATGAAAATATAACATATTAACCCCTACAGGTAAAAATAAAACACACTGGCCACCACAGGAAACCAAAATACACACTGGCCCTCACGGAAAAAAATATAACATACATAATTTCCCTAGTCCCCCACAGAAGACTCACCTGTTTGCAGTATATACTGTGCTGGCATGTTTGGTTCCATTCCCGAGGTGCCCAGACTGGCAACAGTACCAGTCTATGTTACCTGGGTTTGGGTGGAACGGTGTATAGTGGATAGGCTGGGAAATGTATGTTTGTGGGGCTGGGGTGCAGTAAAGGTTATAAGACAATGTTAGGTTTTTAGTCTATGAGGCCGAGGGGTAGGAAGGTGGTAGGGCAGATATTGTATTGTGATACTGGTCTGGGGAGTGCTGCATGCACATGGGGTTGAATACTGTATGTCTCTGAGGTTGGGAGTGTGGTGGGTAGTGTATTTCCCTGGGTTGGGGGGGAGGGGCATTAGGGTAAATAGTTGCAAAAAATGGAGGGATAACCAGCGCTTAAATGGAGACTTGCTTGTGAGCAGGAGATCAGAAGATAGATGGTATCGTTAGTGGGCTAGTGAAACCTCACTTACTTTAAAATTCTGTCTCGTGTTCACATAGCAGTCTCTTTAACAGGCAGGTGACGTATTCTCCCCGCATAGACCAACGCTTACTTCAGATTACTTCTTCGAGTGCACTGCAAGGTATCTTTGGTACTTGTTTTCTATCTGGGCGCCCAGGTTTTCTACGTACGGCACCGTAATGAAATCGGATCGCATCGCATCGTACACATACACGATATTGAACGATGCGATGCGATGCGATTCGATTTCCCATAGGAAACAATGTGAAATGGCTCAATTTAGCCAAATTATCATAGGAACAATAGTAAATGGGCCAAAAACACCCCTGAACATTGAAATGTCCCCCCAAAAGTAGTTGAAGCCACCCCGCCATCAACGTGAACCCGAAGCGTGGCGAGCGCAGCGAGCCCGCGAGGGGCGGCGGTACGCGTCCTCCGACCTTTTCATGCCCTACGATCCACTAGGGCGTGGAGTGAGAATAGAATAGTGTGGCGAGCGCAGCGAGGCGAGCGCAGCGAGCCCCGCGAGGGGACGCGGATACCTTCACAGTTATACGCGTCCCCTCGCGGGCTTCCCAGGTGTCCATGGCGACGCGGACACCTGGGAAGCCCGCAAAGGGACGCGTTTACCTGTGAAGGTATCCGCGTCCCCTCGCGGGGCTCGCTGCGCTCGCCACGCTTCGGGCTCGGTGGCTCGCTGCGCTCGCCACACTATTCTATTCTCACTCCACGCCCTAGTGGATAGTAGGGCATGAAAAGGTCGGAGGACGCGTACCGCCGCCCCTCGCGGGCTCGCTGCGCTCGCTGCGCTCGCCACGCTTCGGGTTCACGTTGATGGCGGGGTGGCGTCAACTACTTTTGGGGGGACATTTCAATGTTCAGGGGTGTTTTTGGCCCATTTACTATTGTTCCTATGATAATTTGGCTAAATTGAGCCATTTAACATTGTTTCCTATGGGAAATCGAATCGGATTGCATCGCATCGTTCTATATCGTGTATGTGTACGATGCGATGCGATCAGATTTCTCTACGGAGAATAGCATGGTGCGCAATTAACTTAGCGGGCGCCCAGATAGGAAACAAGTACCGTATCTTTAATTCTCTCCTACACCAACAATTTTCATATAAATGGGTGTAACTTACTTTCAATTTCTAACTCGCGTTCCCGTAGGGTAAATAGTGTATCTACCCGAGTTGTGGTGTTAGGTTGGGCAGTGTATTGTTCTGGGCCTGAAGCTACTTTACTGGGTAGTATATGTCCCTGGGGCTTGGGGTGGGAGTAGGGCTGGTATTGTAGGGATACTGTATGTCTAGGTGGCAAATAATAAAACCCAGAAATAATCAGTTGTGTCATGTCCAAAAACAAATGCTTGTAAATTAAGTATCCATATGTCTATTCCCTTCTTTTAAAGTGTGCATAGTTATTTTTTTATACCGTTGGGAGGGGTCTTAATGGATGAATATTGTATGTCCTGGCTTCTCCAACATAATGTCTGTTGCTTTACGCTCCTACATTTCTCCCTGATGTTGCCATCTTTTTTGAGGGCTACCATACTATACTTTTTCCTTCTCTGCCTACTTGCTAAGGCTTGCTAAGGCTATTCTGTGATTATGCAGAGCCGTTATAGCTATGGAATCAGTCAGATCATGATCAAAAACTCTAGAAGGAATTGGGAGCAGCGGATTTTCCAGCTTACATTGTACACACTGGCAAAAAGTCCAGTGGCTTAACCAGAACTGTGGGAAGTTACAGCTATACTCACTGTTGCACTGACTGAGGTGCTATCTTCTGGAAGTGGGTGGTCGTGCAGGATGTAGAAAGAGCAATATCATGGGCAAATGCAGCAGGTCTCTTGGATCAAAGGGAGAGATGTTGGTCTACACTACGTTACTTTACATGGTAACAAAATAGTGCAGTGCAGTAACTCTAGAGACCCTTTTATTAAGTAAATGAATAATCATCCTCCTTGTAGGAACCATGATGGAGAATGCACAGTAGTGCTCTCCCATTCTAACAGTAAATACATCTAAACAGATAATGAATGCTTATAAACAATGCAATACATAAAATAAATGCAGCTTAGATGAGTTTTAAATTGCTTTTTAACATGAATGAAAAAAACACTGTTCTAAGCTAATTACTACATTAACTGTCTTTTTTAACCACTTAAGTAGTATAATGCTAATGAGTAATAGCTAAATCAGTAATGCAGTTTCTGTAATATAGCAACAGTCCAGGTTATGTTACAGAGTTGCCATTATCCCTGCAAAAATGAGTTAATGTATGAATTTTATTTTCTATTGATCTGGTAATGACATTTGTATGATGACTGGATACTCAGGTATAAAAGAGCAGCTATTATTCCACCTTTCTTTCTATCTTTCCTTGACAAAAGCGTGTGTTATGTCAGACAAAAACACGTCTACAAAGACCCATGAACCCTGTCATACCAGCGCTTTCTCTTTTGTTCAGTCTCGTTTAGCTATAAAAATACAGATATATTTTTCAGTAGAGGAAACACTTCACTTAGATGCTCAGTTGGGTTTGGAAACATGTGAAGTAGAAATATAAGAAATGTAATCAGATAGTTTTAGGTGTAACCAAGTTTAATTGGTGACAAAGAGTCCATGAAATTAAAAGCTGGTGTTATGATGCGTTCTAGGTTTCTATCTGGAGACAAAATCTCAGAACGGTTTTCAGCCAATCGTTATTGTAGAAAAATCCTGTGTGGTAAAGTGTGTTCGGCATACTGGTTGTGCTGCCACGTTTCAGAGCTCTGTTTAGATTAAAACTATAGATTTGTAAAGGTCATAGAATGTCTTACTTTAGACATATTTTTGTTTTCTATAACTTTACTGTGAACTTTATATCTTTGGCCACCACACATTGACCAACTGGTCATAGAGTTATTTTACTCGGCCGGTTCTGTGAACTCAACCATCTTTTCCCTCTTTCTATTTTAATCTTAGCCCTGTACTGTGACTTCAAGCAAAATAGCTTTCTCCGTCATACACTTTGGTCTACATATTTCTTTCATGTTCATTCTTATCCTCCGGCTATTCATTTTTCTCTGTGTTGGTGGTGTCCAGAAGTGGATTTACTAACTCTTTTCTACTGATGAAAAGTCTAACATCTTATACAGTACAACTCCATAACTGAAAAATTAAATAGGGGATTGCAACCTGTAAATGTAACTATAAAAAAAAGTACATCATATATATATATATATATATATATATATATATATATATATATATATATATATATATATATAAAATAAAAACTCCACCTAAAACAGATAGAGGGGGCGCTTCATAGTGTAGTATCGTTTATTATAAAACGTGGAAATCACTTTTAAAATTTCTCCCAATGAGAAGATAAAGCCCGTACCGAAATAATCTTCCGGTGTGGGCTGAGTACCACAAGATATACAACTTATCCACTGGTTCAAAACTGCAGGCACAAATGGTTGTGTCGCTCACGGTACCAATTTCAGATATTCAGCAGGCACAGCTATTCCTGGACACCGGCGCCTCAGCGTCCTAACAGCGAGCGACCACACAGCTTGCAACACAGCGGCTCAGGTTGCGTCACACAGACCACGCCCCAGGGGGTGTGGCCTCTGCCACCCAGCCACAGCTGATTCTCTTCGGAGGGAAGGGAAGCGCATCGAGCATCTCCTTCCCCTCCCTGTGACTGTGCTGTCAGCCAATCAGAGCTCACGGGCTGGCAGCCAATCGGGAGCCAGCCCGCAATATATGATTGGCTGCTGGCCCAGTCACACAGTCAGGGACACAGTGAAGCCGGGAAAGGAGAGACGCGCAATGCGCTCCCCTCCCCTCCCCTCTGAAGGGAAGCAGAAGCAGGCAGCGGCGGGGGACTGGAGGTGAAGAGGAGACCTCGGAGACCCGGACACAGCTAGCACTGCAGTAGTCAGACTCGGTGAGTTGTGCTGCTGGCTTGTTCTGGAACTGTGGGGGCATTTATGTGTGGCACTGTGGGGGAATATCTGGCACTGGGGACATACCTAGCACTGTGGGGGCATATGTGTGGCACTGTGGGGGCATATTTGGCACTGTGGGGGCATATGATATCTGGCACTGTGGGGGCATATGATATCTAGCACTGTGGGGGCATATGATATCTGGCACTGGGGGCATATGTGTGGCACTGTGGGGACATATTTGGCACTGTGGGGGCATATAAGAAATGGGCATTAGTTGTGCGGCAGTGGTGCAATGAGCATTATGGTGTGGGGCATAATATGTAACGGGCATTATGGCATGGGTCATATGTATTGAGTGTGTGACGCGTAAAAGGCATTACTGTGTCAATTTTGGCCTGTTTCCTGTTTGTAGTTTATCTGGCTCCTACATTTTGTGTGCAGGGTGCAATGCACAAGCCCACACAGAAATGTAATCGTGTTCTAAAGTTATGTCATGTAGCCACTCCCCTTAGTGGCATATGACCACGCCCCTAACCACACCCATTTTTCGCCGTGCGCCTTTGGCGCGCAGCACAGTACCACTCAGTCATTTTTTTCTACTTGCACCACTGCCCCTCGCTCATCTGCTGGTAATACCAGCAGAGGAGCATCCTGGCCAGCGACAATGTGGGAGTGTGCATCAGTGCTCACCGCTGCCTTGTACATACTGGGTGGCTTTCGAGCTGAAAGCATCTCAAATGATTAAACTGAGCTGCTCTTAGCTCAAAAACACCCAGTGTGTATGGGTTTTAAGATGCGCCAAATTCTGCTTCTTGTAACATGTTCAAGAGGCAAAATGCTCCATAGCATAAGGTTTAGTCATTGAACGCACCACAGTGATTCAATCAGCATCTTTTCACCGAAGACTTTACACATCTGATTATCTTGGGCTGACAGGTCCCTCGGGAAATAGATCTTTTGTATGCATTAGATTTTCTGAACACCTTTATCTTTTTTGCCTCCTGAAATTTAATAAAGCTTACCTGATTTCTCGGGATATTTTTTTTCTTTGGAAATATCAAACAATATCATTCTGTAAAAATATCCGCAAGCTTAACAATGAACTTTGGCAGCCATGACCAGGGCAGGTCCCAAGTCTCTGAATTAATTGTCTCGCTGGGGCCAATTTATATACATATATTGATGCTTTACAGGAGTAATGATCAAGGCATTTTTAATGAAAGTTCTCAACTTGATTTTTGGTCTGTGGCATAATTTGTATCTGATCATTCTTTATTAGCTTATTCATCAAAACGTATACAAAAGAGCAGAAGTGTACAATAGGTTATACATTGTAAAGAGGGGGTGTCGTAATACATATATATCACAGTAATGTATTTCCATTGCGATTATACCTTTGCTCTGTGTTGATAGTAGTTAAAGATCAAATGGACCATCCAATTTGTGCCTTTTATTTATTCATTGCTACTCTTAGGCAGACTTGTGTTTCTCAAATAGGTTTAAAGTCTTCTGTCCTTCCTTTGTTTGACTACAGTTGTTGAAAGTTTATCACAAATATATACTACTCTGTAATTAATAGTTAATTTATCTTTACTGTTTATAGTGTGTGTGTGTGCAGGGCTGCCACTAGAAATTGTGGGGCCCGGAACTGATTTCTAGTCAGATATATATATAAAACATACTCTGCATACATAAATACAGTATTCACTCTCTCACACACACATCACATACACAGAACATACATAGACACACACTACATATAAAATACATACATACATACACAGCATACATAAACACACACAAAACACACTGCATAGATACATACAAGACACACACAGCATTCATATACACACACACACACACACACACACACACACACACACTACACACAGCATAAAGCATACCGTACATCCAAACACAGACTCACAGAACATGTAATGTAGATACACACCACACTTACTGGCCTCCTCCTCTGAGCTGCGCTGCGGGTGCAGGGCTTTCGCCTCATGATTTCCGGTGCCAGGGCTCCTCCTCCTCACAGTCCCCGAGTTGGGTCTCTTCCCTGCCGGGCTTCCTCTTCCTCTTGGACTAATGACCGTTGGAACCCCGACTGTCTGAGGGTCATACAACCACACCCAATAAAAACTGTACAACAAAAAGAGAAAGGTTTTTCACAGCACACCGAAAGATATCAGCAATAAGACTTGAACACTACACGATATATCATGAAATTGACAGATCTTAGTTGTAAAGATATGGTTAAGCCATCCTGCAAGAGGCCAATCTCCTGCTGCCAAGAATTATACTACTAAACACCTGGATTCTTCAGATTTTGCCAGATTTTAATGATCATTTAGGGAGCGTGACAGTGTGATAGAGGGTTGCATGGTGAGGGAGCGAAAATTGTGACAAAAGCCCCTTCCCCATGAAGCCACGCCCCTACATTTTTGCAGCGCACTGTCCCTATTTTAAGTATGGAGGGGGTCACCAATTCCCTTTTTGCCACAAGGCACCAAAATGCCTAGTTACAGCTCTATATAGACTCGTGGTCAGCTGACCTTAAACAACAACTGCATACTGTAAATGCTTTCATTCTACCCAGTGGTACTAAACAAGGCAGCTGCTGTGGAGATTCACCTATTGATTTGCCCTCTGCTCCTTGACTACTGTGAAATCTAATCGACCATGCCTTCTTTGCTTGACTTTATACTTGATATCTGTATGTTCTCTATTCTATGTTTTGCTTTTAGTTTTTGTGCTATGTATATATTTGCATCATACTGTATAACATAAATTATGCGATGTCAATGCATGTCTGATTTTTATTACATGTTACTGTAGCTTCACTTGCATTGTTAAAGTAAATAATAACTTGTCTACTATGGTAATGTGCAGGGTGTAAATTAATGGTGTTGAGGTCAATAATAGTGGAGGAGCAAAAGAAACCCCAAATACTGGAATTTTATCGGTTTTTATGGTTTAAAAAAATATGCAGATCCAAAACACGAAACATGGAAGGGCCCTGATTCAGAACAGACCCAAACCACAAAACATGAAAAGTGCCCAGTGAACACCCCTAATGTCCACCTTTTCATGTATCATTCAATTCCACACCAGCCTCTCTTTTATGTTGACCTTTTGCTTGTGTCGACCTTTTGTCTATGCCCACCATTTTGATGTGTTGACAATAGAGTGTCAACCTATTGACTGATGACCATATGGTATTGACCTATTGATTGTTGCCCATATGGTGTCAACCTATTTCAGTGGCGTAACTATAGCTCCGCAGCCCCCGCGGTGGCGGGGGGGCGCAGAGAAATTGGGGGCGCCGCCGGGGGGGCTGCGGGGCTATAGTTACCCGCGGTCTGCGTCTCGCCCGGCTCTCTGTCGGGACCTTCCTGACGTCACGGTCACGGCCGGCTCCTGCTGCAATGAAAACTGACAATTAGAAAATGGCTGCCCCCATACTGCAGACAGTTTTCTGTCTGCAGTATGGGGGCAGCCATTTTCTAAGAGTCCGTTTTCATTGTAGCAGCAGGAGCCGGCGGGGACCGTGACGTCAGGAAGGTCCCGACAGAGAGCCGGGCGAGACGCAGACCGCGGGTAAGAAGGGGGGGCAGGTTAGGTGGGGGGCGCCGAATAAACGTGCGGCGGGGGGGCGCTGAATAGTTAGTTACGCCCCTGACCTATTTAATGCTTACCTAGACACTGTCAACCAATCAACCTGATACTACAGTATCTCAAGATCCCTGACTGTCTGTCAGCCTTACCTGAAACCCATTACTCTTTGTGTTCAGCACCCATGTACTGTATGAGAAGACATATTTGCTGTAGTATAACAGTTTACATTTTCTTCCAACACATTGTTATGGGTCTGTGTAGTAAGGGGCATACACACGGGGTGATTTCAGACCCTTTTCTATGCGATCCGACTAGATCGATTAGAAAAGAAGCACGGATCACTCCATGGGTATACCCTGCAGCGATGCAGATGCGCGGTCCCTCGCATCAGTATCGCCGGCTGGATAAGCCAGTGCTTGCATTGGCTTTCCCTAGATCGTGGGGCTTTGCCTATTAAAAATAGGACAAAACCCTGCTCAGCACGATCGCTCAGCACAAAGCATTGTGGGACACCGGTGATGTGTGCTGAGCCATCATGCTGAAGCACGTCGCTTAGCAAGTGAGCTGGGTCACCCGTGTGTACGGGGCTATAGAATCTTATTTCTTTTTATTTATTGAGTTTTGTTTTTTGCATCATATGTCCAGTCTTCAGAATTTCTATATAATACACTTACCATAAGATGGTACACACAGTATATGTACTATAGAAAAACACAGGTCTATCCTGTCCTGCAGTTTATACTTAATTAGCATGTGCTCTATCATACAAACTGGCATAGTCAGAATTTATTCAAGTAATATACTGTATGTGCAAAATTGCTGCAAAAAATTTCTTGCAGGAAAGATTGTGCTACTCCAACAGCTTAGATGGGGCCAAAGGGTGGAGCATTAGGGTGGAGCATTATCAGTTGCCTTCAGAAATAGTGTGTTGTATAAATATTGCCCTGACTGCGGGTGCAGGAAGACAACATAAATGTACTGTATAGACAACGGATACAGGCAATTTATATTTTTCAATAATGTCCATTTTACTCACTTTCTGACTTCTTGGATGGAATGCATTCAACAGGGTAGGGGAAATCAGATTTGGAAAATGACCTAGGAGTCCAAATTTACAAAAAACTGGGGTGCAGTGCGCATTGTCATGTAGCAGCGAATAAGACCAACAAGATACTAGTGGTATAAAAAGGAGAAGTCAATGTAATCGTAACTCTGTACAGGGCACTTGTTAGACCTCATCTAGAATTTAGAGTGCCATTCTGGGTTCCACATCATAAAAAAGACATCATAGAATTGGAAAAAGTCCAGAGATGGGCAACCAAGCTTATAAAGGGATGGAGGATATGAGGACAGACTAGCCAAATTAGGAATGCTTACGCTGGAAAAGAGACGTTTAAGGGGAGACATGTTTAGCTCATACAAATATATTAAGGACTAATACAGCGATCTGTCAGGCAGCTTATTTACTCCTAAATCACATACTAGGACACGAGGGCATGCACTACACTCTCCCTGAATTAATGGTTATCTTCCTGACTGCTTTGGGGCTCATTTACAGGTGGACACATAAGTAGTTCAGTTTGAAGGCATTCCTCTGTATGGGGAGTCGTACACACTTTCATACGCAAAATGCGCTTTGGTGTTGCTTTCACAGTCTCCCTTAAATGAAATCGGTCTTTGTGATCTACAACAGTTCATGTTTTCCGGGACACCTGTGGATCTGTAGAATGTGTCGGTTAAGAATGAAAGCAGCACGTTTGCAATTTGACAGTTAGTAATGACCACACCTGTGCATCAGCTGGGTGATCTGGAAAACTTGAACTGATGGTAGATCTCGAGGACCGTTTTAGACAGCCCTAAAGTACACTTAAGGCATTATATTGCTTTCTGCTTCTGGTATAAAAATGTAATTAGTATGTTCTTGTTTAGAATTTGGAAAATCAGAGCTGCACAATTCTTGTTGCACTATGTGTTATATTTTGATGTATGTATCATTTTTGTTGCATTTCTACCCCTTGCATTGGATGTGTTGGATAAAATAGTCTCTCATCTTCTACCTTTCTAACATTGCCACGGGCTTGGAATCATTATCTTAGTCTTTCTCTTGAAAAATATTGAATTGGCACATTATGTAGCACCAGAGGTGTAAGTTCCTCCCAGTTGCCCGGAGGTAAGGGTACACAATTATGGTGTAAATGTGTGTGCGTGTTTGTGTTCTAAAACACACAACTTACAGAATTATATAGATATTGTTGTCATCCGGACTACCGCAGGAAATTGTCAGGGCTCCAGTTATTCTGTGTGACAATGGCCGGTGGTTAGGATCAGATTCACGAAATTCAGCTATTTGCAACTTGCAGAATAAGCGACTGAAAACAGCAGTTGCAGCGTGTGCGCCATTGCTTACTACAGCGCAGGCTGAGCATCGTGATCTCTGACATCACGCCACACTGCACACAGCCAGGGGTCAGAAGCAGCAGGGCAGAATCTGAGCCGTATACTGATCAGTGCTGTCCGGCATTAAAAAGTTAAATTGCACATGGGGCTACTAATTCCGGAATCCCTGGATTTAAAGATCCTATCCCAGGATTTGAATCCCAGGCCAAAATCCTGGAATCCCACCAATCACGTGATTGGCCTCCCTAGTCAGAAGGCCACCCATACACACAGCCAGACATGCCAATAGATATATTGGCATCAGCTCTGCTGCAGGGCTGACGTGTGCAGTGTATTTGTGAATTAATTTGTTCACAGTCATATCAGAGGTACACCCCCCCTAACCTACTACCGGTATATCGTTCGTTGTTTGTATCGTTCTGCAACCTATGTATGCTTGGTGTAAGCATAACCTATATGCAGCTAACGAAGAGCTGGATATACAAAACAATATGTTGCATTTTATAAAACATATTTAAGATATTCTGTAAGTATGGCACCCCAACCAGGGGCTTACTGAGAGAGGAGAGGTCCCCGTATGGCTCCCCCCCTCTTAGCAGGAGGGCATTAGACTGACTAGGAGTACAGTAATCTCCAGCACTGTGCCAGAGTCTACTGGGCATGTTCAGGTCAGTTGCTATTTTCTCAGCCATTTTCATACATTGACAAAACACCAGGAAAATGGCCACCACAAGAATTTTACATCACTGCTCCACCGACTCGGGACTCTGGAGAGGTAAGTATAGAAATTATGGGTGCAGAGTGGATCCCCCGGCCTCAGTAACCCATGTGCACCTTACACACTACAGTGCACCCATTATGGGTACACCACTGACCCCAACAGCACACCCGAAGTAACCTTATAGAGAGAAATGTAATATAAACATGCTGTAACTTTAGAATCTCTTCATATATTATGTATCCTACCCTGAGCAGTTTTACAGACACAACAGAGAAATACTGTATTAGACCCTCCGTATAGCAGCAGCCTGGATAATTTTATCAAATACCTAATTTAGCTGATGCATATACATGCACCAGCACTTGTGTGGCCTTTATACTGTAGCTTTGGATAAATGGACATAACCAGCCCCCTCCTACCTTAAGCCCCATAGCCATTGCACCCGCTGCGATGACTACACTTCATAATTATTTATTTGATGACTTTTTGAAAGATTCATTTCTAATAACACTCCATCCTTTAGAATTGCCAGTGAAGTATTCACTAAAGAACTTCGTATTAGAGATTAGCAGCATTTTCAAAACTGTTATTAAAAAAGTTTTCAATTATTCCCAGTTCTACCCTTAGTGTGCCTCACAGCAGAATTCATTACCTGCCGTTGTCCCAGCAGCTCTTCCACAGACTACATCTTCTGCAGATTTCATATTTCCAAACAAAACGCAGACAGTAAAAGTGGAACATTGTATCGCTGTTCTACTGTGACAGTACATTTGCACAATAGTGTGTGTACTGTAGTTTTGTTAATCACAGAGAACACATTGGTGTACTGTTATAGGTCCTGATTTTGTGGCAACTTATCAGTTGTTGCAAATTGCATGCACATCATCCAAGTGTGGCCTTCAAATAGCCGCTATGAGAAGCCAAGCATTTTTATAGTTTTTTTATTTAATAAAACAAATAATATTAATACTTCAGGCAGACTGGTGGCCTAGAACATGGAAACTTTCAATGATGGGCCCCCTAACAATTGTTTCAAACCATCCTTAAGGGCAGTGGTGGCTCATACCTTTTGGGGGGGATGGGGGCTGCCGCTGGCCACAGCTACCTAGGGGGTACCGCGATGCAGACATCCCACTCCTGCTGCTGCTCCCCCTGGTCCCTGCAGCATTCCCGGTGCCTGTGCTATGATGGCAGGCGCCGGGACTGGCGCATGTGCAGTACAAACCTCTGTACTGCGCATGCGGCCAGCTTGTATGGGCTATTTTGGCAACAGCCCATAGAAGGGGAATCATGGTGCCGGCGCCTGTATAATACAATTGACAGGCACCTGGACTGGTGTTTGTGCAGTACTGATGTAGATACTGCACATGCACAATCTTCCGATTTCGCTCGGCAGCTCTTTAGAGAAGTGTCCCGGGGGAAGGAACACCTCCCAATGGGACTGCCTTGGTGACTGGCAGGTCGGGCTTCCAATAGGAAGTCACTGCCAGTCACAGTGAAACCAGTGCAGTCTGGCTTCACCACAGTGGCAGATTTTACCTGGGGGATCCCTGCAGTCCATAGGTAAAAACCATAGGTAAAAGTCCTCCGGCTGCAGTGCCCCCCCCCCCATTCGCAGGCAGGGCGAAATCATTCAATGGTTGCCGACCATTGAATGATTTCTCCTGTGCACGCAGTTCAGAGTGACCTATATAGACACTCTAAACTACGGACACCCTGTGCAATGACAGGACAGGCAGCTGACATCCAGTGATGTCAGCTGCCCGCCCCCCACATGTCGGTCATGGCCTCCTTAGCCTGGGAAAGCCCAGCGTTCCCATATGTTAATGGGGCTGCCCAGCGCCCCCGCCCTCCCTCGGCGTGTAGGGTGCATGCACCCGGAGAACCGAAAGTTCGCCGTGGGTGCATGCACCCTGTGTCTGCACATGCGCAGAAACACGCATGCACAGACACTAAACATCGGTCCTCCATGCGAATTAATCAAAATAAGGCCCATGGAGCGATTTCATCCCCATTTCTAAGCGATCTGACTAGATTGCTTAGAAATGGTGCTCCGATCGCTCAGTGTGTATGGCCTGCAGCGATGGCGCGGTCCCCCCTCGTCGCTATCACTCTCATGGAAAGACCGTGCTTGCACTGGCTTTCCTGTTAGATTGCGGGGTTTTCCCTATAAAACATAGGCAAAGTCCTGCTCAGCACGATCACGGTGTGCATCGTAGGTGTCCCGAGATGTGTGCTGAGGACGGGTCTCCCGGTGTGTACGGGGTTATAGGCTGATCAGCATGGGATCATATATGTCTCGGGGACGAGGCTCACAAAAAAACCATTTCTTCATGAAATAATATAACCACGCTAATAGAACTATGGCTCCTCCCTCACCTTTGGGCAATGGGAGGAGCTTTTGCTGGCAGACTTCACGCCCCAGTAAGTCTTGTCATGCCCAAATGTAATGACCACAAGAGCATACTGTTACATGGAGACTAGAGTCAGGATGTCCAGGCATCCAGAATGCACTGAAACCTGTAATCAAATTGTTAAAAAATAAAACACACTAGGAAAAAATACTTTACTTTAATGAGTGCTGCCTTACACAATCCATCTGTAACATATTTATTCCTCACCCACTGTATTTCCAACTGAGGGGTTTCTCTTCTGTAGGCTCTATAATATAAAAAAAAGAAACCGAAATCTCTCTGAACCCTGCAAAAATTGCCCCGTGAAAATCTGCAATGCGAATGATAGGCTGAGGGGTAAATTTACTAAGATGGGAGTTCTATTGCAGATGGATCTCCAGGAATCGATGATGCAGTGCTCTGGACTTGCCCCATGGGCTAAAAGTTGCCAGCCAGCCTCTGATCACATACCTTACCTGACAACGCCTGGAGCACCCCTGCGTTTTTTCTGACACTCCCAGAAAACGTCCAGTTACCGCACCGCCCCCAAACACTGGCTTCCTGTTAGTCAATTTGTGATTGACTTGTGATGAAAAAATACACTGGATTTTATCACAGGTTTTCCTTGTACATGCGCTTTACAATCCGGGCTGCAAATTTACAGCGTAGCGATCAGGTCTGAATAACCCTCTACGTTCTGTATTACAAAACATCATACCGTGTTTCCCCGATAATAAGACACTGTCTTATTTTTTTTTTTCACCCAAAAAAGACCATAGGTCTTATTTTCGGGGGAGGGCTTATTTTAATAGACCTTGACAGGTCCATTAAAACATGCCCCACTGTGCCTTTAAAAAAATGCCCCACTGCGCCTTTATAAAAATGCCCCAGTCCACAATTACCAGTCATCCATTGTACCTGTTTGTGTAATGGATAAAGGACCTGCCGGCGCTGTGTGTGCTGAGCGGCGTTGAGCTGAGAGGTGATGTGCGCAGCGTGACGTCACGCCGCGCCTACCGCAATGCATCCCTGGGAACGGGAGCTGCGGTGTTGCAGGCGTGAGAGGAGGTGAGCGGAGGGCAGCGTGGGTCAGCGGGGGTCAGCGGGGCTGAGCGGGGCCTACCGTACACCTACGGTACAAAATACCGGTACCAAAAAATAAATGGGAAATTTGATAGGGCTTAATTTCGGGGGAGGGCTTATTTTGGACCAGCGTCCAAAATCTGGGGTAGGGCTTATTATCGGGGTAGGTCTAATTATCGGGGAAACACGGTAGTTAGAATGCAAACCTTTTCTCTTGTTGCTATTGCAGACCTGACTAGCCTGCAAGATAAAAGTGTCAGCAAGAAAATTGTTAAAACTGCATTGCATTCTGGGAGTGCATGACATTTCTGGTGTGAGGTCTTGGTCAGGATTCTGGGTCTCACTACATGCTGTGGCTGCTGTTTAGCTGCGGACAAGAGAGCCGGGCGTTGAATCACTTCCTCAGTTCAATAGGTTTTCCCACATTAAGATCCTGCTGTGTTCAGCTATTGTACTTCTCCTACCTTTATATTTAGGGTGGCCAATCCCGGGATCGGGATCCGCGGGATCCCGGGATTTGGCCCCCAAAACACCGGGATTTCAATCCCGGGATTGGAGTTTCCAATCCCGGGATTTCGGGATTAGACTGCGCATGCGCAGTCTAATGCCGGGCAGCGTCTGAGCGGGTGCTCAGCAGCTGCCCGGCTTCTCCCGTCCCGGGCAGCGCGGCTCTGCGCAGCGTGACGACGTCAGAGGTCACGCTGCGCAGGCCGCACTAGCTGTCTGCCTCCATGCTGTCCCCGGAACAGCCTGCCCAGCCGCCCCCGGAACAGCCTGGCCAGCCGCCCGGTCCCCTGACCAGCCCGCCCAGCCCGTCATGCCACCAGCGGACCTGCCGGCATGCCACCAGCGGACCAGCCCGGGCTCCATCACCCCGGCTCGCCCACCCACCCGGCCGCTCCACGCATCTGTAAGTAAATATGCGGGGCGGCCGAGGTGGGTTTTTAATAGTAGGGAAGCCAATCCCGGGATCTCGGGGATCCCGGGATTGGGCATTTTTCAATCCCGAATTCCGGGATTGAAAAAATGCCCCGGGATTGGCTTCCCTATTTATATTGCTTTTTTCTGATATATATGTGACAATGCCTTCACAACAAAAATGATTACATCTCATCAAACTGGAAGAGCACATACAGTAGATGGCTCTAAAATCTCTCCCTGCCTTTCTACACTAGTCTCAGTCTGTACCTCAGCTGAAGACAAGCAGTTCTGCTACTGTGTAAAAATTATATTACATATATATATATATATAATGTATAGAGATACATAGAGAGAAATGCAAATGGTTTAGATTTATTGTTGATGCTGCAAACCACAAATATCCTCTTGAATAACAATGTACAGTACTTGCAAAAACATTATTTGTTCCTTCTTTCATATTACTGACATAACAAATGTTGCATTTAAAAAAAAAGGTACTTGTTTCCTAGAACGGCCACAGTTGTTACTACTCGTGTACCTTAAGTTAAGGTACACGAGTAACGCGATGGACCCGATCCTTTGAAATCTGGTCCATTTTGCGGGCAAAGGCAAAATCGGGTACTTATGTAATATCTGGGCTCCCGTTTTTCTTATGAGACCGAGTCCCCTCGCGGGGCTCGCTGCGCTCGCCACGCTTCGGGCACGGTGACTCGCTGCGCTCGCCACACTATATGAAATAAACTTCATGCGTATTTGGATAGTAGAGGTATGAAAAAATGGGGTACATTTAACCTTGGAGCCCAGATAATACATAATGTACCCAAAATCGCGTTAATCGCGTCGGTCGCGTGCATTAACATGGCACGCGACGCGACCAACGCGATTAATGCGATTTTGCCTTAGGGTTCAATGTTAAAATATTTGTAACATTGCAATCGCGTTGATCGCGTCGGTCTTGTGCCATTATAATGGCACAAGATGCGATGGACGCGATTAACTACATTTTACATAGGAAACAATGGGAAATGGCCCAATATGGGCCATTTCTCATTTTGTATGCCCCCGTCATGGGTATTAATTACTGCCCCCCCATTGTGAACGGCACCCCACAATTGACGCCAACCCGAAGCGCGGCAAGCGTAGCGAGCCCGCGAGGGGCGGTGGTACGCGTCCTCCGACCTTTTCATACCCCTACTATCCACGTCGGCGTGGAGTCGAGAATATAAAGTGCCCGAGCCCGAAGCGTATACCTGTGAAGTTATGCGCGTCCCCTCGCGGGGCTCGCTGCGTTCGCCAGCGTCCGGTTTCGGTGGCTCGCTGCACTCGCCACACTTTATGTTCTCAACTCCACGCCGACGTGGATAGTAGGGGTATGAAAAGGTCGGAGGATGCGTACCGCCTCCCCTCGCGGGCTCGCTATCCTCGCCACGCTTCGGGTTGTCGTCAATCATGGGATGCCGTTTAACAATGGGGGCATTTCAGCCATCAGGGGGGTTAAAATTGGGGTCTGGGGACAATTTTATATTGAATCCAATGTAAAATAGGGTCCCAGGGACCCTATTCACATTTGAATCAATGTAAAAATCGGGTCCATCGCGTCGGTCGCATGCGATGCGATCTACGTGATTTTCCCGACCCGATCAAAATCGGTGTGGCCGTTCTAGGAAACAAGTACCAAAAATGTAATGCTTTAAACACTTGTTTTGCATGACTTTACATGCCACAGCCGATGGACTGTATTCTGGTCTTCACTCAACACACTTTGCAGCGTTTCATGTGGACTAAACGCCACCTGCACGCCCATGAAACGTTGGAAACCAGCAGCTCAAATGGCTGCTCTACCCCGGTAGTTTTCTGGGCCACTCCCCAGAAAATGCTGTGTCCCGTCCCCGCAACGTCATGTAGTGGCCCCCTGTTGCTGCCCGATCTGAGCTTAAACTACAGTTTAAATGATCGCGCACACGCACTGGCAAATTGATGAGCCCGCTAAACCATCAGCTCGCATGGCCGCCGGCCCACACCTCCCGCCCGCACTGATAGGTGGGAGCGGAAAGGCGAACATGTAGTTTGCTATGGCCGCTAACACCCTGCATCTGCACATGCCTAGAAATGCGCATTCGCAGACACAAATCATCGGGGACCAACTTTCAGAGTCTCCTCTCTGAGAGAAGAGACAATCAAGATCACAAAAGGGGGTGGGGACATCATCAAGCCCCTCCCCCAGTACGGCAAATTCCTCATTTTGTGTATCTCCAAGTGCAGAGTGGGTTAAAATTATGCATTTTGTGTGATTTTAGCTCCAGCTCCTCCCCAAAAAGTCACAAAACGCGTGATTTAAATGCCAATAGCGAGGGGGTCTGGGGGGTCCTGCGGAATGCAGGAGGCTTGCCCACCTTTCTGTGGGTCAGTGATGGGGACCCGAATTTTGGGAGCCTCCCGACCATTCCAGGAGGGTAGGGAACCCTGCATTATTGTATTAATATAGCACCACAAGTTACTAACATTACATAATATTAATATTAATAAATTGCAATTGTCACCTTTATGTCAATACATGGTCTCGGAGCCACTAACACTATTTGTGTATGAAGAATAGGTGTGTACATGGGGTATTTAGTGTGTGTACCCACTCGCCCAGTAGGCAGGTTGAAACTATACCTTAACTCAGTGGTTCCCAAACTTTTTGAAATTATGGCACCCTAGAGCATAAAAAAAATTTCATGGCACCACTAGCCCTTATGTTTATTATTAAAAGAATCAGAAAAAATTGTGTTTATATGCGATTCTTAGGGTCCGTTAAATGGTAAGTGGCATGATTTGCTATTGTTTGTCCACATGTTTTAGCCCGAGGCACTGGTTTCTCCTGTTATATTTATCATAAATAATTTTAATGAGTCCTAAGCCACCAACCCAGGGCACACCCGTAAGTGTCCTGAGGCACTCCAGGGTGCCATGCCACACAGTTTGGGTATGGGGGACAGTAGTCTATGTACATGGGAATGCATTGGGTTGCTGAAAATCAGTCTATGGGAGCTATTTAAAGCTGGTTGCAGTTATGTGAAATTTAGCAAAACTGCAACCTCCGGTGCTAGGCTGTAGGGGGGCTCACCGGGTCCCGCAAATTGATGAGCACGTTAAACCAGCAGCTCAAATGGCGCTCTACCCCGGTAGTTTTCTGGGCCACTCCCCAGAAAATGCTGTGTCCCGTCCCCGCAACATCATGTAGTGGCCCCCTGTTGCTGCCCGATCTGAGCTTAAACTACAGTTTAAGTGATCGCGCACACGCACTGGCAAATTGATGAGCCCGCTAAACCATCAGCTTGCATGGCCGCCATGTTTCGGGCACCCTACCCCGGAGCGGTCTGGATATACCTGTCTTTTCTGGGCCGCTCCCAGAAAATGCTGTGTCCCGTCCCCGCAACTTCATGTAGTGGCCCCCTGTCGCTGAACCATCGGAGTTTAAACTACAGTTTAAGTGAGTGTGCACCCGTACTGGCTCAATAATTGCAACCAGATAGGAATCAGGTCCTATGTTCCATGAGAGAGGGGCCACGTCTCTTTCCCAGCCTTTGAACACTCTTATGCTAACTTGTCTATGGAACAAACTATTGCTAAACAGAAAAAATGTGCAATACTATACATACTGTATAGGGGGTAATTCCAATTGAACTGCTTTGCGAGCCATCTTACGCCGCCCGCACAAATACACCCCCGCCATGGTCAAATCATTTTATGGAATGATTTTTTACCCTGTTTTTTCAAATCTAAGTCAATCTGGACTAACCTAGGCTTGCGGCGTCGGTGCCCAAGAACAGGCAGCTGTTGTACTGCGATACCAGTTGCCCACCCCCGAAATGCACGTACATGCCTGTGTACTCTTGGGGATGCCCAGCGGTTTCCTGGGTGCAGCCACCATTTTTGTTGGTACGCCCAAGTAACACAAGGCGTTTGTATGCCCGCCTCCATCTCACTTTTTGAGCCCTAATATGCAACTGGCCGAAGGCACCTGCACAGAAGCCCTGCACATGCACATATGCTATTATGCACAAGCTCAGTACTTAAACATCAGTCACCTTGGACCAAATGAACTAGATTCACCCCCATAGAGTAAAGCATTGGTCCTCCCATATCTACAGTACATTATCTATGTATCTAGGCCCCTGACACTGCATACTATCTAGCAGCAGTGTAAATACTGTATATATCTGTTATGCTGTGATAAATCAGCAATGTAACATCTTCGTTGAATAACTAATTCCTTTATAACCTCTGTACAGCTTTAGCTTCATCTCCCCTTTATAGTTATCATAGAGTAACAATATATAACATTAGTATTTAATGGAAGGAATACAGAGGATAATTATTGCATTAGCTGCAAAGATGTTATTCAAACTTGTATAGCTGCATTGGAAAGTCTGGTAATGTTGTAAAGTACAGTAATGTGGTAAGTTCCAAGGCAAAACTAATTACACAGGAAAGAAAAGTCTAATTAACATGATTGCAAAGCTTATTGTAGAGGGTACCACAAATGTATTTATCAAACACAGTAAACAGTAACAGGAAAAAAAATCATTTTAGAAGAATATAAAAGTCTGGTATAATTTATTTGTCCTTTTTAGTGCATTTTTATTATTCATTTTTAGAAATGTGAGGTTCAGATTTACTTGGATTTAATCAGAAGAAAAGAAACAAGTAAATCTGAAGCCACTCATCTCTAATTTTACTGTTATTATCGTTTAATATTTTCACATTTAATATTGCCGTGTGTTTTTTTTTTCCCCATTGGTGTAATTAGAGTGGGATATTTCATTGTTTCATTATTAATATTAGATATTTGCTAAAGACTTATTGTAGTCTAGGGCTGACAGGTAACAAAGCAAAGATATATTTTGACCATTACCAACAATGGACTAATACCTTCATAAGATTCATAAGATGACCATTATAGAAAACATTAAGCTATTGTACTGTAGCTTATGAGCTACATAGACAAAAATGAGAACTGCATTTACAAATGATACTGTAGCAAAGGGATTTCAGCAGATATTAGAGATTTTTGCTACAGTATCCTCATACTAAATAACCATGCTATTACATAATCTCTGAAAACATCCTTTTTTGGAGAACTACAGACTACGCCAGGGCTGGGCAACACCAGCCCTCCAGATGTTAATGAACTACACATCCCAGGATGCCTTGCATCAGTTTCAGCATGGCCACATAGCAAACCTAATGCAAAGCATCCTGGGATGTGTTGTTCATTAACATCTGGAGGGCCGGTGTTGCCCAGCCCTGGACTACGCTCTCATCTGACCCACACTATCACCAGCCGGCGGACGTTGCACGCCTTTCTTGGCAATGGATACTGAAATCCGGCGCGGTAGCAGCAAGGGAGAGAATGGTCCCCACCTGTAATTGAAGATGTAGCTTAATAAGTAAAAGCTCAGTTTGATAGGGAAACAATGTCACTTATTAAGCTTTTGTAAGTTATTTCTTCAGCACACACGTATTCGGCAGCACTTTACAGAGAATATTTGAACATTCACTGCCCCAGTGGAGCTTACAATCTATATTCCTTTATACATGTACATGCACACAGACATTCTATGGTTAATTTTGTTGAGAGCCAATTAACCTACCAGTATATTTTTGGATTATGGGAGGAAACCGGAGTACCTGGCGGAAACCCATGCAAGTACAGGGAGAATATAAAAACTCTGCACAGTTAGGGCCACGGTGGGAATCAATGACCTCATTGCTGTGAGGCAGTAATGCTAACCATTACACCATCCATACTGCGCCACACGTGCTTCGTGACTTACTCTATGCAGTTGAAAGAGGATGGGAGCATGGTGACGGATGGCATGCATAATAATGAAAGTCCAGGTTATGTTATTTAAAAAAAAAGAAAGATACATTTTTGTTGCTAAAATTGTGCTACCCGAAGGAAGATGTAAGTCACCAATAAATATAATATTTGAAAAGGTCATTGGCTCTATGAGTTAATGATATCTCGGCATGTGTGCTTTTGGAAGCAGCTACAACAGCATGGACAGTAATTGTCAACCAATCAGATGCTGTTTTCTATGTCACTAATGGCTCTTTTCCTCTTTCAAATGGGTGCCGTACGGGGTCCCGACAGTTGGGATCCCGTCAGTCATTTACCCGACATCGGGATCCCGACTGTTAAAACACCGACAGACGGGTTCCCGATGGCCACCGGCTATTCTCCTTCGTGGGGATCCACAACCCCCATAGAGGGAGAATTGAATAGGTGGCGAGTATAGCGAGCCACCGTGCCCGCAGCGTGGCGAGCACAGCGAGCCCGCAAGGGGCTTTGTTGCGCTCGCCATGCTGTCTGAGACCGGCCAGTCAGCATCTCGACGTCGTGCTAATGACTGTCGGGATCCCGACTGTCGGAACCCTATACCACACCCTTTCAAATCTCTCCAGATGTACTAAGCTTGAAAATTGATAAAATGGACAGTGATATAGTACAAACCAATAAGCTCCTAACTGCCATACTAGAGGCAATGTTTGAAAAATGGAAATTAGGAGCTGATTGGTTGGTTTTTTATCACTTAATTTGATCACTTTTCAAGCCTTAGTACATCTTGACCATTTACGACTGCTCAGCAATTTTCACTTACATATCATGTCCTCTAATACTTTTAAAACAGTAGGTACCAGAGACAAGTGAAATAATTCAGCACAAATTTGAATTCAACAAATCAGTGAAAGCTTTCCAAATGAATGTATGAAAAGAATTGTATGGTCCTTGCACAAGTTTGATTTATTAGTTTTTGTGTGGTTTGTCCAAAAATATAAAAAAAAACAAATTGCAGACAAAAAGGAGCAACGCATTAAATAAATATCTAAGTTTTGTTTTGGTCATTCTAAAATTTTCCACCAACACCAAGCGGTAAATGTACTAAAGTTTCTAAAAATGAAAAAAAGGTGATGAAAATGATAGACAGAATCTGATTGGTTGCTATGGGCAAGATCGCCTCTTTTAATTTTTCAGAAGCGTTAGTAAATTTCCCCCCCAGGAATAAAAAAAATTAGTACAGATTTGTGGACAAAAGTTGTGACATATCCCACAAAGCACAAACTGAGTCATGGGAGTTTTGGATTTTATAACCCAAGCCTAAGGGGGGGTATTCAATCCCAGTCGCTATTTGCTACAGGGGAAATAGCGGCGACCACCTATTCAATGCTGTCTTTCCCAAAAGCATTGAAGACGCAGATCAACAGAACGGGCCTGACTTTAAAAGCAGTCAGCACCGTTTTGTCGATTTCGGCCATGAATTGTCGCGGCTGAATCTCGATAATTCACGGCCGTTTACGCGGACACGCCTGGTGATCTGCGGTCTAACAAAAAAAAAACGGGCCAGGGTCAGGGCTTTCGGGCCGGATTGATAGCCGTGACCCGGGATTTAATACCCCCTTAAGGTTTCTGGAATTATAAAATAAACTCCATGCCAACGTGGATAGTTCATACTCCCACTATCCACGTTGGCATGGAGTTGATTTTAGATAGTGTGGCGAGTTGAGCGAGTCGCCGAGCCCGTAGCGTGGGCGAGCACAGCGAGCCCCGCAAGGGGACTCAGATGCACGGCCATGCTGCCGCCATAAAACTAAACAATTACCAAATAAACTGTTCTATCCTGGAGCAAGCATACACCGCTGTCGATCTGCTGACTGTCGGGATCACAACTGCAGGGATTTTGTCCGCATCTCTTCATGCGATCTTTCCCTTTCTTCCTATTTCCTTTTCTCTCCTTTGCCTTCTAAATTATTTTTCTTTTTAAGATTGACAATGCCACAACTATGGTATCGGATGATAATACAACATCGGCATTTATAAATCTTAAACAGATTATGACATCAGTACCCGCACTGGGTTCAAATCTTATTTTATTATTTGAGATTGTTCTGTATCCCATGCATTAAAATAGCTATTACATGAAAAATACATAGCTTAAAGAAGAAGGCAGTGCAAGTTCAATAAGACTGTCAAGTGTCTGCACACCAAACTCTAAGAAATAGGGGAGAATACTAAAGCAGAAGATTGGAAATTGAAATTGTACGGTTCATAGCATTTCACATTGGAAGAACTTAAAGGTCTCTGTGTCTGCTTTTTTAATTTTCTCCTGCCTATTATCACTTGCCCTTCTGTTAACTTAAAGACTTTTAAGGCTTACAAAAAATAAAATATTCAGACAAGGAAGCATAGCATGCATAATATTGGATTTCCATCTAATGCTATTTTAAAAATTGGAACAGATATATTTTTTTCCTTGCCAGTTACACTACTTAAAATTTGTTGGCTGGTCCATGACTGGAAGATAATGATGACAGTTTTAATTGTGTTTTTGCTTAAATATTGGAAAGGTTTTACAGCATAAGTGTAAAGACATTGGCCCTTATTCTGGTTCACTCACAAAGGCAAATTCCTTCTCCAATGGACAAAACCATGTGCACTGCAGGAGTGGGGGGGGGGGGGGGGGGGTGTCAGATGTAACATGTGCATAGAGAATTGGATTTGGGGGAGCAATTTTGTTTCTGTGGCGGAAAAATACTGGCTGCTTTATATTTACACGATATAGATCTCACTTTGAAGTAAAACCCCACCCAAATCTAATTCTCTCTGCATGTTACATCTGACCCACCTGCAGTAAACATGGTTTTGTCCATTTGAGAAGGAATAGGATTTGCGAGTGAACCAGAATAAGGGCCATAGTACAGAAATATAGCAGATACTGTTATTGAATTACAATAAGTCCAATCAGCAAAATGTATAACACAAGAGATGCTAAATGTATGAAAATTCATTGCACAAACATAATTTCTCGTGAAGTATTAGGGAAGTGTGTACAGGAGATAGAAAGGAGGTTGCTGGTAAGGATTGCGTGTGCATCAGTGGGACAGTTGGAATTAAACAGATTTTTAGAAATCTGTTTAACCCGTAGGGAATGCCAAGCCTGCATACCAAAGATATAGAAGATACATGTATATCGATATTTGAAATAGTAGGTGACTGAAGGTCCTGGGATGACTGCTGCCAAATGTCTGAATTAAAATAAAGGATAGTGGGCCAAATGTATTAAGCTTAACAAGTGATAAAGAGGAGAGTGATAAAGGACCAGCTGCTAACTTCCAGGTTGCAGGCGGTGTTTGAAAATGACAGTTATGGGCCGAATGGCTGGTCCTTTATCACTCTGCCCTTTATCACTTGTTAAGGCTTAATACATTTGTCCCAATTTTAATTAAATGACAGAGTTCTCAATGACGGTACAAGAGGATCGGTGTCCAAGTCTGTTTTAAAATGGCAGACTAGATGGGTCAAGTGTTTCTTATTTTTAGTAAAATGTTATGTTTCTGTGACGAAACTGGTGGAATAAGAAATTAAGCTGAGACATTGGGACAAAATGGACCAGTTTCTCTTGTAGATTAAATTATTTTACTTGGATATGAATCAAGTTTTGAGTTTGATCTAAGCCACGGGAAGTTGCCAAAATAAATGGTCAAAAACTGGATTACAAGGTACAGTATATAACGAACTGATAAATGTATATTGATAAAAGTTAGTATTGATGTACTGTATGGCAGTCCACTGTTTATTCTGTGATATGGATATATCCATGGGATAACATTAAAAGTCACCTTCCCTTTGACATGGTGGGAGGTTTTCAGCCAGTCTTCATGGTAATCCAGCTCTGGTGAGCGCAGTATACAGTATATATTTGGGTAGAGGAATGTACTTGTAGACACAGATGTTGCAGTCTTGCTTACTTATTTTGTATGCTCTCTGGAAGTGAAGGCTGGACTGTCATGTCATTAGGCCCCACCCACAGATGAGGGAATACCAGTCGCAATGATACCATTTGTGTCTTTTATCCAGGCTCCCTTCACATTGTCACTGCCTTTGCAGCGCTAGGACTAGCACTAGGAAGCAGTGGCCTGCAGATGGGAGCCACCTACCCTTTTGGGTAACAATCATGAGTTTCCTACAGTTTCTGGGAGGGAAGGTAAATATGGGGTGCTGAACTCGTATAATCAATGTCTAACCGCAAAGCTGAGTAGCAACATAATTGCTTACAGACAAGGCATCGCAGCACCCCAGGCAGGTGAGGGGCACCCCGCCAATTAATCGCTCAGCAGGGTGGGGGCGTGATTGGTCTTTATAAGACGGAGCCTTTTAATATAAGGGATGAGTGAGTTTGGATTTACTCGGTTCTTTTACAGACAGGGCCGGTGCGAAGCACCGCAGCGCCCCAGGCGGGGGAGGGACGCCCCACCAATCACTCCATCAGTAGGGTGGGGGCGTGATAGGTCTTTATAAGACGGAGCCTTTTAATATAAGGGATGAGTGAGTTTGGATTTACTCGGTTCTTTTACAGACAGGGCCGGTGCGAAGCACCGCAGCGCCCCAGGTGGGGGAGGGACGCCCCACCAATCACTCCATCAGTGGGGTGGGGGCGTGATAGGTCTTTATAAGACGGAGCCTTTTAATATAAGGGATGAGTGAGTTTGGATTTACTCGGTTCTTTTACAGACAGGGCCGGTGCAAAGCACCGCAGCGCCCCAGGCGGGGGAGGGACGCCCCACCAATCACTCCCTCAGTGGGGTGGGGTGGGGTGGGGGCGTGATAGGTCTTTATAAGACGGAGCCTTTTAATATAAGGGGTGAGCGAGTTTGGATTTACTCAGTTCTTTTTGCCAAAGCATCGCAATTTTGGATTTTTCTGATTGGCTATCGGCTGTCACATGTTTTGGATAGCCAATAAGATCCTGCTTTAAGATCCGAGTAAATCCAAACTCGCTCACCACTCATTAATATAGGACCAGTATATGTTAGTAAGATCATAACCGATCGATTGGTTTTACCCCTGATGCAGTCTAAAGGATTCGTGATTTTAAATGCCTGAATTAATCTTTAAATTCATTTGTCTTTACTATTTAAGATATTATTGCATATACAGTAGCCCTACTGGGCAATTGATGATTTCTAGGTGGAATTTTTGTAAGCTCACAGATATGCATACCTCCCAAATTTTCTTACCATGAAGGAGGGACAGGCGCGCCCGAAATAGGTGGCGTGGTTTACCTGCAAGGGGGCATGGCAAAAATCTTGTCATTCTTGCGAGGCTCTAGGGGTCTGACCGGCGGCTCTGTAAGCTACTGGCCAGCCCCCAGCCTCTCTGTTGCGGGAATAGATGCTGTTTGCAGCATCTATTCACTGGATTGAAGGGATGACTCCCAACTGCCCCCCCCCCCCCCCCCCCCCCCCGGGACACTGCCACCCCCGGGAGGGACATGGGAACTTCCCCAAAAAACAGGACATTCCAGCGGTATGCAGGAAGGTTGGGAGGTATGGATATGGCTCAGAACATGGTAAACACATACAGTATATACACACCATACTAAAGGATATAAAACGTTTTAGTTATAGTGCTAATGAAAAGAAATAATTTTCCACCAGTTCCTGTATCTGACATGTGCATTATCTGGGGTACTTATTTTGAATTACATTTAGTTTGATGTGCAGGCATGTTGCTAGAAACTGACACCAAGGTCCTAGGGGTATGTTTTTAGACTTGGAGATGTTGTCCATGGGAGCCAATCGGGTTCTATTTATTATTTATCTAGCACCTTTTAGAAGTTAATAACTAACATCTGATTGGTTACTATGGAAAACATCTCCACTTCTAAAAACCTGCACATATATACTCCTGGTGTATCCAAATAAGTGTTGTTAGCTTCAGTGCATGTGCTCTGAGATGAAGTGTGTATCTGACTGCATGTGTGGAGGGGACAGCTGTGCAAATTGCAATAATAAACAACAGTATTTTCAGCTGCTTGACTGGCACCATCTATGTGGTTTTTATTAACCTTCGCGGCATAGTCTCCTCTCCCTCGTGCAATAATGAAAAAATGGCTTTAATGAATAAAAGCACTACCCACTCCGCAGGCAGAAGCTTGGCTAAGAAAGTTGTGATCCTGTAACACAGTTGCTAAATTTAGGTTAAAAAATGTCCACAGGTTAAAATTTAGGTTTAAAAAAATATGTATATATATATATTTCGGTAATATACATTATATTCATTTGAAAGGTTGTATCTGTTGTAGGAATTGAACAATTGCATAAACAATGATGGACATGAATGTCTTGTGTTGTTAGGGTGTTTTTATTGTTTTTAAAAACCATTAGAAGTTATTCAAAAACATAATAAGCACTAAAAGAATAGAAAAAGCTCCAAGCCACACTATTGGCTGAGAATCTGGTAAATCAACTGCTGTCACTGACACGCCCACTGTTCCCCCATAAAACCGCCATGAGCAGACTTTTCCTTGCATTCACCTCAGGTCACTTCCCAGCAATGCCCATCGCTTTGCTGCTACATTTCTGATACCATGTGACTCTGACCCAATCACAACAGCACCTTTGTGTACACTCTGTGTGACACATGCACCATAAGGGTTTTCTGATGCAAGTAATTGCCCATTTATGTGAATATCGGCATTGCATGTTCCTTTAAATCAAGCCCATAACTGTTACTGTACATTGGTGCATCACATATAGCCTTTGTACAGATACTGTAGAATACAATATTTCCAATTTCTAGAAATAGATGAACTTCTTCCAGTTGGTACTAAGGCAACATGTGTCCCCTAATATCTATAGTATGTCCTTTAATATATGTGGAAAACCAGCTTTATAATGGAATTGCTGCTTTATGGAAATGGTGGATTCCTTAACCAATGGGAAATGAATACACTGGAATGCCAACAAAACCTTCTTTAGTCAGATCCATCTTAATGTATAGGCACACTGGGCAGATGCCCAAGGCTGCATTCCCTACCTACCTCCCAGTCCAGCCTGTAGCAAGACAGTGATAGGCTGTAAGCATGTTGAATCCTGGATGGCTGGAGCTATCCACCAATCAGAGTGCTGACAGCCATTCACTATATGGAAGCAAACATGTATTAATATGTAATGCAGCACTGAGTACAATTCTATTTAATATTCCATGAATGTACTATTTTATTAGATAATTACATGTGAACTAATAAACACCAGGTAAGTTACTGGTTTACTACTGCTAGCATAATAAATGCAGAATTGAGATGTAGTTTGTATTTATTATCTAATCCAAAACACACATTATATTAAATACATTTAAAAAAAAAATGTAAAAAAAATTTTACATTTTTTTTAAAAATTTTTAATTCTATTTGAACTTCCAAAATATCTACTGTAAAAATAAAAACATGAGTTTGAAGAAAATTAATTGATAAGCTACTGCATTGTTGTACAATGGCTAGATTATTATAGTTCAAAGACAGCACAAATGAATGTGGGTGACATTTAAGATGAACCAGTTCTAGTATTTCTCATTTTGATTACCAAGAGCATCCGTCAGTTGAGAACCATAGGACGTGTGTTGTAAAGATCATGTGTTAATGTTTTATAAACAGGAACTTCAAAAGCACATAAAATAGTATATCTGTCTTTCTTCTCGCACATTCCTCTCCTCGGCTCTTTGTAGAAGTGTCCTCTCCACACAAATAAATGTGATATTTTCATTCAGGCTCCTCCTGGACTTCGGGAATGGCATGACTTTCATGATCAAAGCGTACTGCAGAATTTAGGCCAGTTCAAAAAATAGTCAAGGACAAATATTTAAAAGGAAAATGCAGAAAGTACGAGATGGCGTTCAGAGCAATTTATTTTGTTATTTTGCTGTGTATGTTTACGGTAAATGAGAGCTGTTTTAGTGATGGAGGTATCTTATGATAACCTTGTAGATGGCATTAGTATAATGTATGACACATCTACTGATGCTGAACTAGATTTCAATGGCAGATGTCTACGGTAGTAATAAAGTTGCAGTAAAGAGGCTACAGTATATGGTCATAAATTACATAACAACCCTCTGCACCATAACAGGATAGCAGTGCATCCCATTGTGGCCTATCCCTTTCATTTTGGCAGTGCCACCAGCTTCGGGGAGTAGAGCACTGCAGGTGGTTCTTCAGTAAGGCTTGGACCGCATATGGCAGCCAAGGGGGTCCTGTCTAGTGGGAGCTGCTTGGCCACAAGGAAGAAGGGGGATCACACACAGCGGGATGTCCAGATCCTGCAGAACAGGATCCCGCCACTGCCAACCGGATTTCAGGGAAAGCACAGTTCAGTGTGTGAACACATACATTGTAATGTATGTGTTATTTCCAAAATCCCGAGGTCCCACCTCAACATAGTGCGGTATGACTCGCTAGCTGCGGCCCCACCAATAATGTGTGGGCGACCACATATTAGCCTGTATGCAGGCTCCTTGCATGTCCTACTAAATGGGAACCGCTGTGCTGCTATATGTTGCCCCAGCCTAACATTACTGGCTGCAGGGTGCCAGTCCAGACACTCTACAAGCCACATGCAGGTGGTGTGGGGCAGCGGTGGTATCGGCCTTTTGCACTGTGATCTGTGTGGTGGCTAGTGGCGGCCCTCACTACCCTATAAGGTAGGATATAGGTTTGACAATGATACAGTCAGAACATGAGCACTATGACTTATAATATGAATAAGCTCAGGGTGCCAAGAGGGGGGGTTATTACCCAGGTCTAATGGAAGGACCCAGTGGGGACCCTGGTCCTTCCCATGAGCTGCAGCAGCTCCTCTCCTCAATACAGAACACGCTGCTGTGTGCAGGAGTGCAGTGTGGCCAGGGAGGCGCTTAAACTTAAAGTACTTTTTTTCTCTAATTTATTTAAACGGTGCATGACCCCGCATTTTGTGATAAGGACACACCCCCAGAGATATTTCTGGGCCTGGCCAGGCTATCTACTGCCCTGACTAGCCTATGTAAATCATCTGAGCCAGATAAATAGTTGATATTAGTTTTTCACCTAGCCATTTGCCATTGAAAGTGAACAGCAGAAGCTTTATCTAGGACATACGTTACCTTGGCAATTCCAGCATGGGAGTTCCATTAATAAGAAATTGATGAGGTTAAAGGTTCAATCATCTCTTATTCCAATTGAATAGACAGGATTATTCCTTAAGAAAAAGCAATCAGACCGTTTACATTGGCTTGTAAATGCTTCAGTAAAGAATCGGTAGATGGGTTATGTCAGGATTTAGGTATTATGTGATGATTGTTCTTGACAGCAAATTATGCCAGTCCTGAAGAAAGACTTTTTTTTTCTTATAGCATTTGTTATTTGCTATTGTTTGCGAACAACCGAACGGACCAACCAATCAATTACTCTGTCTGATAAACAGGACAGTTTACCTTTTTACTAAAATGATTGTGATTACGAGTATAACAGACCTAGGTCTCCACAATCACTGACGGTGACCCCCACCTGGTAACCCCCAATTCTGACCCTTTCCTCATTTCCGTACTTAACCCATTGGCTGGTCCTCTTCTACCAGACTTCCACTGCATATGTATTGGAGTGACGGTCCAACCTTATACATTTATTAAATAAATTATGGTGTCCATATATCAATGAATTTTGCCTGTTGCATCTGATAAATGGTGCTCCACACAATACACTCCTAACTGTTATGTATTTGAAAAATAACAGTTGGTAGCTGATTGGCAGGAGCACAATTTATCATACATAATAGTTAAAATTCATTGATAAATGGGACCCTATATATTTTACATAGAGCTGTAGAGATGGGGCAAATATACATTTGGGTAGTGTTCATTCCAGCACCCTGCATCTTTTCAAATCTGTGCAGTTCCTCTTCCCTGCCTGGGGTGTCGCTCTGTGCTGTGGTGCTTCTAACACAGCTCTGGTCTGTGTATCAGTGCTGAAATACACAGGTTTATTGCAGAATTGAGGTGAGCTTGTGTTATTTTTACACCTGCTTCTGTTTAAGCATTAGCATACCACAATGCAGAGATCAGAACGGCCTCTATTTCTCTTTTGCATCATATTTTGGTACAGGACAGTAATGTTGTCTATAGCGTTGCATGTACATAGAGCCAAGATGATTATAAGAGATACATTGACAGCCTGGTCTACGGCATTTCTGTCTGGACTCATACACTAGCTGTCTTTGTATGTTGGGATTCGGTATGAAATCCCGACGGTCAAAATCCCGACAGGGTCGAAATCCCGAATGGGTCAAAATACCGACAAGGACAAAATTCCGACATGGACAAAATCCCGACATTTAAAATCCCGACAGGGTCAAAATCCCAACATATAGAATGTACAGGTGAAACAGTCTACATGCCTTTCGGTGGACAGGTGCGAGGTCGACATGGGTTGTTTCACTATTTTTTTACCCGAATGTCGACACAGTCGACATGGACACAGTTGCAAGTGAACCGCAGTCCCTCGCATAGCTCGCTTCGCTCGCGATGCTTCGGGCACACTATTTTATTCTCCCACCACGCCGTAGTAGATGGTAGGGCATGAAATACCGCCTGTCGGCACATGTCGGTTCAAAAAACAGTGGAAAAACCCATGTCGACCTTGCACCTGTCGACCGAAAGGCATGTAGACTGTTTCACTTGTACATTCTATATGTCGGGATTTTGACCCTGTTGGGATTTTAAATGTCGGGATTTTGACCCTGTCGGGATTTTAAATGTTGGGATTTTGTCCATGTCGGGATTTTGTCCTTGTCGGTATTTTGACCCATTCGGGATTTTGACCGTTGGGATTTTGACTGCATCTCGTATGCTGAATTGAATATGGCTAATAAGATTAATAGCAATTGCATTACTCTTCTGTTCCCTCAGAGAGAGCTGTAATATTGATGTAATAAATTAATAGATAGATAGGCAGAACTACCATTGGTGCGACAGATGCATTGCTGCGGGGCCCCTGAGGACTATGCGGCCCACTGCTGCGTGGCATATTGCGAACTTGGGTTGGAGTGGGGGGAGGGGGGCACATATTATATTTTTGCACCTGGGCCAACCAGAGGTTTATTTTCCACAGGGCAACCTAGGCGCCCGTCTAGGGCCCAGCAGGTCCAAAGGTGCCCCATAAAGATATCCTGGCCATCCACAAAAATTCCCAGATGAGCATTGCCCAACTACCATGTGATATTATGACATCACATGCACCTGCCCGCGCTCCCAAAAGCCCCTTTGATGTTCTTTGATAGGATAAAAAATGTTTGGACACACAAAATGGTCTCATGCACTGTATGTGGGCCTGTGACACAGGTACTCTGTCTACTTCCAAAAGACCTAGGAGGAAATTTACTAACTGTATCATCTTAATAAATTACCCCCTAGAGCCTGATTCATTTTTGTACGCAATGCCGATTTTCACGCAGATGAGAAGTTATCGGTAGATTGTGCATGAGCCAAAGTAATATATCGATGCCACCTGCAATCAACAGAAAAAAATATAGTACTATGAATTGTTTGAGCAAAGAGGGCCCCATATCGGTATCTTGCCTAGGGCCCCATGAGGTCTAAATACTCACACATTTTGCCACTCAATGGATAAATGGATAGATAGATAGATAGATAGATAGATAGATAGATAGATAGATAGATAGATAGATAGAACAATAATAGTTCCTGCCTATTCATTTTTATTGCATGGTAAGTGAAAGGGGCTAGATCTTTGATAGTAATAAATGTAATAAATGTTATTATTTTTACCGGCCAGAATGCAGCAGAACAGTGCACAGCAATGATCAGCAATCCTGTTATGAACAGTACAGAGTTTACATTTTCATTTGAATTTTCTTCACATGATAGTCTTGTTATAACACTCCTCTGACTTAGCACATTGCTGTCTGTTCACAGTAGTGATATAGGAACACCCCGAGGCTCCAAAAAAAATACCAGACAAGCTGAAAAGAACATTTTTTTTACAGCAATGCAAAAAAAATAATACAAAAACATGAATTTTTAAGTTGCAAACACATTTCATCTCTTTCACATACCAGACTTGTATTGTGATGATGACTCCATTTTAATAAATAGAAACTCTTTTAATTATAGTTTACTTGTGTGTAATGGGGAAAATTACTGTTTATTTTCAAATGAATTCCATCTTTAATCAACATTTTAGTCATGCCTAAATCTGTACTTCCGAATAGGGAAAAAGCAAAGCCTACCACACACAAATGATGCATGAGATAGTGTTCCTCATTAGTATAGATAACTATAATATCTGTAATTGGTATTAGTATTTACTATTTTCTTAATTATTATATAATAAAGGGTGCAGTCAGGGGAGGAGTATGGAGTGGAGGTCTGGCCCATTAAGTATATCTGGGTCCAGGAAGATAGCACAAGCTGAAACTTGATGTACTGAGGCTCATTCAATTAGGGTGGGTGATGGTGATGTGCCAGTTTGGTATGGCACATCACATCTCCCGCATCACCTCTTTCTCCAAGTATGGGCCCAAGAAAATAAGCAACATAGAGGCTACCATAATGCATTATGTGTGCATGCGTACATTGAGGATATGTTCAGTGGTTCCTCGACCCTCTATTGGAATGACCTCCTTGTGCGCATTTAAATTCATAATAACAATTTTTTTGCTGAATATAAGAGATTCAAAAAGTCTTGTTACGTGGGCTTTTGACTCCCCTTCCAATATTTTCATTTTTTACAATTTTTAAAAAAAATTGGCAAAACTTGGTTATTGGATACGGTCACTAGGTCGTCCCTATTTAGGTCAGCATGCATTGGGTCAACCGCTGCAGGTCAACAGGGCTTAGGTCGACACCTGAAATAGGTCAACATGGCTAAGGGTTGGAAGGTTGACACAAGCATTAGGTCAACAATGGAAAGGTCGACATGCGTTTTCATGTTTTTATTTAGCCAATATGTGCCGGCAGGCGGTATTTCATACCCTACCATCCACCACGGCATGGTGAGACAAAATAAAATCGTGTGCCGAGCACAGTGAGACACCGTGCCCGAAGCATGGCGAGTGCATCGGTACACCTTGACGTGTCCGACATTTGGGACAAAAAACATGAAAAAACTTATGTCGATCTTTTTGATCAACCTTCCCATTGTCGATCTAATGCTTGTGTCGACCTTCCTACCCTGTCTACCTTAGCCATCGACCTATTTCAGGTGTTGAACTAATCCCTGTCTGCCTTCAGTGGTAGACCCAATGCATGTCAACCTAAATAGGGTGGGCCCAATGACCCATTCCCTTGGTTATCCCATTAGGGCTTACATGAAAGCATTTCCCAAGGATGGTGAATAAATGCTCTGACCTCTCTAACCTCTCAGGATGCCGTGTTTATGCCCAACAACCACAAGCTCCTCTGTAGCTGACTGAACATTTGAAAATAAAGATAATGGACTGTTTCAATAATGGAAAAGCTATAGAAGATTATTTAAATACCTTGACTTTGCAATGTCAGAAACATCATTAAGAGATGGAAGTTAATGGAACTGTTGAAGGAAAGGCAAATCATTGAAGTTCCACATAGATTTTTGATAAAACTGCTTGCAGTATTTACCACACATTCCTGCAAAAGACTTTGCAGAAGGTCTTAGTGGACTCCAGAGTAGTTGTTTATGTCCACAGCATAGGGTTTGCTTATACAACATTGTTCTGCATAGAAAAGCTGTCAGGGCAAAGTGTGCAGAGTGAGGATGGGTAGGAAGTACATAAATATTAGACTTCTCTGCTCTTTTGTTACAACGGGGCTTATTTCACAATCATTACGCCGTCCAGAGATCATGGGTGAAATTTAATTGGATGAGAGATTCAGAAAGTGAGAGATTTGGTGAGAAATCTCCAGGGTTTTTTTTAAAGCGGCAATCATTTACATTACAAAACCAGTTTGATTTTGCAGTGTAAATGATTGCCGCTTTCTTACCAAATCTCTCACTTTCTGAATCTCTCATCCTATTACATTTCACCCCATAAATGAAGAATCAATTCTGCTGTAATCAGCGGTAACCCTGGGGAAACCCCATCTCTGCATGGATCAAAAAGGATAAAAGCCCTGTTATTAATTATACAGGGCTTTTCACTTCTTCATGAATAGAGACCAACAGTATGGAGGGGGAATATTTATTCTATACTGGCCGTCATTGATACACATAGACGTAGTATGGAAGGATAAAAATGTTATTAGAAAGTTTCACATTAATGGTTCTAAAGATTTAATTCAATGTCTACATTTATGTAGGTATTCCTGGGGCGGTGTATTGATTCAGGGGTTCAGAGAGCCATCATATATTCCACTCCCCAGTTCTATTTAACGTTAGTGTTCAAATACAAATATTTGTTGTTTTTAGCCACATATAATTCATTCCTAGGAACATAATTAATCAACTGCACCTGAATTCCAGTGATAACAAGAATGTTGCCCTGGAGGCCCCTACCTGAGACTTGGCTTAATGATAGAGAGGACAATGCCCAATGGCTATTGACATGAGACACTAATAGACATCCCCTAAGTGCAACCCATCAGCAGCCCTGAGGATGGTGTAAGCTGCTCCTGAAATATTCATCCGGTCCCCCTAGTATAAATGAAGCCCAGTGAATGTCATTTCATTTTTAACCATTTCAAATAAGTCATTTTTAAATACATTTTTGTGGTTCAAATGGTAGAAGTTACCAGGTTATTGCATCCCTCCTGAAAAATTCAACCATAACTAAAAATGATTCTGATATTTTAAGTTGAATCAGGACTTGCAGCGGGAACTAGTCTATTAACACATTGAGCACCAAATAGAATGGAAATGTCGCTCTCCTGGTCTCGGATACAAAGGCGTAACTGCCATAGGTGCAAGGGGTGCAGCTGCTATGGGGCTCAGAGCTGAAGGGGGCCCATCTTTGCTGTCTAACTAATATGTTTTAACTACATTTATCACCATCAGTTGCTAAATCGGGGGCCCTTACAAACTTTTGCTATGGGGCCTACGAATATCTAGGTACGCCTCTGCTCGGATAGATTACTCTAACGTCTTAAAAAGCATCACTTATGTATTGCAACATATACATAGCTCGATGTACAGTAAATGGCCAGCACGTACATAGGTACACTTCCACTTTCTGTTCTGCACAACCATGATTGACATTGATAAATGCCTTAATATCTTGAGGGTGGTGAGGGGTTTGAGCAGTGGCTGTTTTTACCTATGGTCTACAGGGCTGCAGCCCCCCAGGTAAAGTCCTCCACTGTAGTGAAGCCACATGATGTCTGCAACACTGCGCTGGCTTCCCTGTGACTGGCAGTGACTTCCTATTGGAAGTCCGACCTGCCAATCACCCAAGGCAGTCCCATTGGGAGGTGTTCCCTCCCTCCAGGGCTGCCTCTTTGGCTTCTATAGACTGTAGATAAAACAGCCCAGAGAACCAGGGGTATGCGCATGTGCAGTTCCTACGTCTGTACTCCGCATGTACTGGTCCTGGTCCCTGTCATTTGTATTATTCAGGTGCCGGAACCGTGATTTTACTTCTATGGGCTGTTGCTGAAGCAGCCCATAGAAGCTGGCCGCAGGAAACATCAGGCATCGGAACTCTGTGGCAGTCACAGGGACCCGAGGACCAGCAGTGGCGGGTACTAGGAGGAGTGGCGGCGGGGACTAGTAGGATGCCATCAGATTACATTGTTTACCCATTATTTCCTGAGTGTTCTTATACAGATTCAGACATCTTATGCTAACATTATTTGCAGAGTACTGTAACTGCTATGCATATAACTACCTGGTGCTCATAATGATTTGGTCACCTACTGTATGTACATATGTCCCTTGTATTCTCAGCATCCTTTGTTACATGTGAGCTATACAAAATGACCATGGAGACATCTTACTGATTATTTTTTCATCTATTATTTAGCCATTAAATAATTTCCCATTCACCCAACCTTTGACAAAACACTGGAAATCTATTTTACATAATTTGTATGAGGACAAACATTTTTCCTCTTTCATCCCTCCTGGTGACACAGCTCAACCATGGGATGTAGGAGGGGTCTGAAGGAGCCAGGCACCTACAGTATTCTAAAGCTTTGAGAGGCAGGCTCCTTCCTTCTGCATCCCAGCATCCTCAGTTTTGTTTTAGGTGCCCACTGGAGTGGGTGCTACTGTATGCTGAAGGGCTGCTACAGCAGCCAGGAGATAGAGTAGCTAGGGTGTTTATTTTTGGTACTTGTTTCCTATCTGGGCGCCCAGGTTTTCTACGTACGGCACCGTAATGAAATCGGATCGCATCGCATCGTACACATACACGATATTGAACGATGCGATGCGATCCGATTCGATTTCCCATAGGAAACAATGTGAAATGGCTCAATTTAGCCAAATTCTCATAGGAACAATAGTAAATGGCCCAAAAACACCCCTGAACATTGAAATGTCCCCCCAAAAGTAGTTTACGCCACCCCGCCATCAACGTGAACCCGAAGCGTGGCGAGCGCAGCGAGCCCGCGAGGGGCGGCGGTACGCGTCCTCCGACCTTTTCATGCCCTACTATCCACGTCGGCGTGGAGTGAGAATAGAATAGTGTGGCGAGCGCAGCGAGCCACCGAGCCCGAAGCGTGGCGAGCGCAGCGAGCCCAGCGAGGGGACGCGGATACCTTCACAGTTATACGTGTCCCCTCGCGGGCGACGCGGACACCTGGGAAGCCCGCGAAGGGACGCGTTTACCTGTGAAGGTATCCGCGTCCCCTCGCGGGGCTCGCTGCGCTCGCCACGCTTCGGGCTCGGTGGCTCGCTGCGCTCGCCACACTATTCTATTCTCACTCCACGCCGACGTGGATAGTAGGGCATGAAAATGTCGGAGGACGCGTACCGCCGCCCCTCGCGGGCTCGCTGCGCTCGCCACGCTTCGGGTTCACGTTGATGGCGGGGTGGCGTCAACTACTTTTGGGGGGACATTTCAATGTTCAGGGGTGTTTTTGGCCCATTTACTATTGTTCCTATGATAATTTGGCTAAATTGAGCCATTTAACATTGTTTCCTATGGGAAATCGAATCGGATCGCATCGCATCGCATCGCATCGTTCAATATCGTGTATGTGTACGATGCGATGCGATCCGATTTCTCTACGGAGAATAGCATGGTGCGCAATTAACTTAGTGGGCGCCCAGATAGGAAACAAGTACCTTATTTTTTTTTTATTAATACTTCATCTTAGTTAGACAGGCGCAGTGTGAGGCTTCCTTGAGAAGTATCCTCACACTGACAGCACAGCAGGGGCTGACAGAAGCGCAGCACTCAAACCTCCTTAAAAGGAGGTTTCCTGGACCCTGGGGGACCCTGGAGCTAGCTCCCTGCATGGGGGGGGGGGGGAGATCATGGATAACAGGTACCCCATAATGGCGGCTGCCATTTTGGATTGGGTTTGCAGGAAGAACTCTGCGGCGATCGCAGCCTGTCACAGGAGCTCAGAGACTGGGCGAGTCCAAGTGATCCCCAGTCAAGGGGAGGCACTGGGAACAGAAGAAGCAACTACAGGAGCGGCTCACAGGGGGTAAAAAGGTGCCAAAACACCTCAGACCCCGCTCTAGCAGGGACTTTGGTTCTTTCCTGTACTCTGCCTTGGCACCCTTTCATCCCTTACTGTGCGGAGCTGGAGGGAGATTATACGGCTGACAGAATGACAAGCTTTCTTCTGAAGCAACACTACACTCGCTGACCACAGAGGGTCATACGGCAGACAGATAAGTACTCTGGCATATATTGGCTTGGTACATTCGCCTGACTTGTGCACTGAGTGCACTGTGTTTTAAGCATGACAGAAAGGAAAGAAAGAATGGGTTTTACTCCATTCTTTTCTTAGTACCAAAACCAGACAACTCATTCAGAACAATTCTGAATTTGAAGTCCCTGAAACTCTACTTGTGGGTGGATCATTTCAGAATGGAATTCTTGAGGACGTTCTCCTGAGCCTCGAGCAGGGGGAATTCCTTGCGTCTATGGAGATATTCAAGATGCATATTTGCAAGTTCCTATATGCGAAGAACATCAGTCTTTACTGCATTTCGCAATAGGCGAATTACATCTACAATTTCAGCCTCTTCCCTTTGGGCTGGCTACAGCCCCAAGGGTGTTCACAAAAATTATGGCAGTTATGGCAGCAGCTCTCAGACTCAGGGGTATAATAGACATTCCGTATTTGGACGACCTTTTGCTCGAAGCAGAGTCTGCAGAGAAACTGCAACAAAATCTGTCAGAGGCTATTCAGTTTTTGCAGAGCCACGGGTGGATTTTAAATCTACCAAAGTCTCAACTGTGTCTCACTCAGAGACTCCAGTTCTTGGGAGTCATACTAGATACACATATTCATTGTTTATTTCTTCCGGAAGTAAAGGCCAGAGAACTTTGTCAACTAGTCTGGATAATCAGAGGTCACCAGGTCCATCAGTTTGGCATTGCCTAAAATTACTGGGCAAGATGGTGGCGACCTTCAAAACCATTCAGTAAGCCCGATTTCATTCACGGCCATTTCAATGGAACATTTTGGCATGTTGGTCAGGGAATCCCAAGGCCATTAAAACAGAGAAAGTGGTCTTGACGCCAGAAACGCGGACGGCTTTGCTTTGGTGGACAGATGTGGAATCTCTCCAATCGCTCTCTCCGGTCATGGGAGTGGTTGGTGGTCACCACGGATGCCAGTCTCAGGGGATGGGGAGAAATGGCTTTGGAGTTGAGGTTGCAGGGTCTGTGGTCCAGGGAAGTATCATGCTTGTCGATCAATCTACTGGAACTACGTGTAGTCTGGAAGACCCTGCTGCAGGTGGAAGGGATTCTGAGGGATCTCCCATTTGCATTCAATTGGACAATGCCACGACTGTGGCATATCTGAACCACCAAGGGGGCATTCACAGCAAGATGGCAATGATGGGAGTGATTCGGATCTTTGAATGGGCAGAGGCCAATGTTCCAGCCTAATCTGCTGTTTTCATTTCGGGAATTCGGAATGTGGAAGTGGATTTCCTAAGCAGATAAGATCTTCTGGAAGGAGAATGGGCGTTACATCCACAAGTGTTCCAGGAGATTGTAGCTCTTTGGGGGCTTCCAGAAGTGGACTTCATGGCGTCCAGGCACAATTGTCAAGTACCCAGGTTCTGTGCGAGGACCAGAGATCTGCTGGCTTGGGCGGTGGATGCAATGACAGTGCCCTGGAAGGTCAGGTTGGCATATGTCTTCCCTCCATTTCCCATGATTGCCCAGGTGCTGGAGAGGGTGAGGTCGCAAGGAACATGTGTCATCCTGATAGTGCCGGATTGGCCAAGGAGATCTTGGTAATCCAGCATTCTGAGGTTATCGACAGCATCATGGCATCTTCCTCTTCAGCCAGACCTGCTCAGACAAGGTTCCTTCTTACATCAGGACCTAGCTCGCCTAAATTTGATGGCCTGGCTCTTGAAACTTCTATCTTAAAGAAGAAGGGGTTTCCAGAAGCCGTTATTCGTACCATAAATAATGCAAGGAAACTGGTTTCTTCTGCAAACTATTATAGGGTTTGAAAAAATACATTAGATGGTGTGAACGGCAAAAAGTTCACACATCTAGGTTTAAAGTTTCTAGACTTCTAGAATTTTTACAGGATGGTTTCTCCTCGGGCCTAAGTCTCAAGTCCTTGAAAGTTCAATTGTCAGCTTTGTCTATCTTTTTTTCAAAAGAAAATAGGTTTGTTACCGGAGCTACAGTACAGATGTTTCTCCAAAGAGTTACGTGGCGGAAGCCTCCTTATAAACAACCAGTGGCACCCTGGGATTTGTCCCTGGTGTTATCAGTCCTTCAGAAACCTCCTTTTGAACCATTAAGGTCGGCTGACCTGTAATTTGTTGCATGGAAATTGACCTTTTTGTTGGCAATCACCTCTGCAAGGCGTGTTTCTGATTTGGGGGCCTTATCTTGTAGGTCTCCGTTTTTGATATTTCATGATGATAGGGCTGTGCTGCGAACAGTTCCTAAGTTTTTACCTAAGGTTGTTTCTTCGTTTCATTTAAAGCAAGAAATTGTTCTTCCGGTGTTCAGTCCTCAGAGATCAGAAATAGTGACAGACTTAAAAATGTGGATTTTTGTTCGCGCTTTGCACATTTATGTGGACAGAGTAAAAGAAGTCAGTAAAACTGATTTACTATTGGTTTTGTATGATGTACACAAAAGGGGCTGGCCAGCTTCTAAGCAGACCATTGCTTGATGGTTAAGGTTGGTAATTGCTTTTGCTTATAACAAAGTTGGCAGACCAGTGCCTTCCAGAATTAATTCTCATACCACCAGGTCGGTTGCTGCCTCATGGGCGGTGCGTGACGGGGCTATGGCAGAACAAGTATGCAGGGCTGCCACTTGATCATCTGTTCACACATTTATCAAATTGTATAGGTTTCATAAGTTCGCGTCAGAGGATGCATCATTTGGGTGAGCAGTGTTGAGAACTGCAGACCTGAGCGTACCCTCCCAAAGGCCCGGGTCTTGAATGTCCCATGGTTGAGCTATGTCAGCAGGAGGGAGGAAAGAGAAAATGGGATTTTTTTAAGAATTTACTGTTCTAATCCTTTTCTCTGAATCCATCCTGGTGACACAGCGATCCCTCCCTTACACTCAGTAAGTAATACCGTTTCATGTGTGGTCATGTTATAATGGTTCAGTTAATTGATTGTGCATATTAATATGTTCTGTGTTGTACTGAGTTATTGTATCCTAGTGTGCTCTAGAAGTTGAACTGAGGATGCTGGGATGCAGAAGGGAGGAGCCTGCCTCTCAAAGCTTTAGCATAGGTGCCTGGCTCCTTCGGACCCCTCCTACATCCCATGGTTGAGCTGTGTCACCAGGATGGCTTCAGAGAAAAGGATTTAAACAGTAAGTTCTTACAAAAATCCCCTTTTCTTACAAATTCTGATTCTAACGCTAACCTGAACTTCCTGTTGCAAAATAGCTTCCAGTTTTTTTAATGAACATCCTTGGATGCTTGGTACGGAAAGTTCAAAATGTTTTATATTTAGGGTTAAAAGAGTCTTTAAAATAAATTTTAAAAAATTAACACTTGAATTTTGTATTCCAGAATGGAACTCCCTTTGATAAAAACCTCTCTCTTATTCCAAGTGCATTTTGTTCCACACCAAAGGAGCCACTTCTCTTTGAACTGTGTTCATATTGTGAATACAATTTGATGTTTTTTTTTACAAGAAATATATAACATTTTTAGTACATTTCTTTTTGAAACGGGTCCTTAAGTGTATGCTGTGCCATATTGCTTTATGCAAACAATTTGGGCTAAAATGCATCAAATGAAATGAAATTAAAAACCATAAATGTGTTTTTTGTAATGTGCTTTGATAATTTCGCCCAAGAGCCACGAGATAGGTACACAGTCTGCACCTTTGATTTTCAATACGTACATTAATTATCTTGAAGCAGGAATGGGCTGATAATTGACTTGAAATTGAAATAGCACAAAAGTGTGAGGACAAAGAACTAAAAAGGATCTTAAATACAGGCCTTGAGCTGAACAATAAAAGGCTTATATTAAACATAGACAAAAGAGAGATTATAATATACAGGCAAACAATACAACCAATAATTGCTCTAATAAAGCCATGTAATAGTAACAATGCTTTAAAATGAAGCACAGAATTCTAACGGGTTAGTGACAAGCATATACGGATTAAGTAAAATAATATTGATGTTTTCAGGGTATAAAAATGTAGCGTTTTAAAGATAATTATTTATTGCATGAAAAGGTAATGATAAACAAATAGCCAGTCTTAGTTCATAAGTATTTATGTATGAAAACTAGTAAAGAGAATATATGCTATGTAAATAAAGACTTCCAGTTACAAAATGGTTCTATCCCAGTGTCCTGTCACCAAGCAATTACATCTTCTGATTTTTCTGACCTCAATCTGTAGGTCACATGACCATTTGTCCCGCTGACATTTTTTTATATATCCTTTTGTTTGTGGAGCTTGTGTTCCTCTGTGTGCCTCTCCTCCCTAGTTGCGTTGGCATGTTGGAAAAGGAACTGAGGGGTAGATGAATGAAGCAGTAATAAGGGAGGAGAAGTGATAAAGTCTCAGGTACTTTATCACCATCCAATCAGCTCCTGCCTGTTAAGATATAGGCTGGGTTTAAATAGGAGCTGATTGGCCGTCGATAAAGTACCAGGCACTTTATCACATCTCCACCCATATCACTGCTTTATACATCTACCCCTAAGGCCCTGATTCTGATTATCTAGGTAAGCTGCGAATCTCACGCCTTTATGTCATTGTAAGCTGCCCTGCCATCCTGGTGAATTGCCGCCACTGTTTCCCCTCACAACCATGCAAGGGGATGTGTCACAGAGACACATAACCTTACATGTGCCGGCAGCAAGGGAAATCATCAAATGATTTCCCCTGACTTTGTCAGTTGAGACTGACTTATATTTGCGGCCAGCAGGATGAAGACCGGGCGGGTGGTTTACGTCATGTGACATCAGCCGTCTGACCCCGGCACACCTCGTCCTGCCTGCAATCCCACATAAACGCCCAGTGTTTTCATGGGGATGCCCATGACGCGCTGTGCATACCCATGGATGACACCTGAGGCCGATGACATCCCCCCCCCCCATTCTGTTCCGTGTGAATGGGCCGGAGACATTGTAGAACTGTCAGAACGAGGCCAAATTTGGCCCTATCCGGTCAAATCAGAATGAACCCCTAAGATACTAGACATTCTGGATATTGTTCCCGTAACCATATGTGTGATGATGAATGTAATAATGACTGTTTAGTTACCAATATATTCTTATTATAAATGGGGCAGTGTTCAGATTAGATATATTTTCCATTTGATGGCCATTGGAAGAAAAAGGTTGTAGAATTTGGTTGAGCATATGGTATATACACTGCTCACCAAAATACAACCATGAAAATATATATTATGAGCCAAATGTTTCTGATGGGATGTACAGTACATTCAATCACAACCCTCCAGAGCTGTCAGTGCAATGACAGATGGTGATGTCATATACAGTATATCTGTGAAGTGCTTGGAACAACTGCTTTTCTTATGACTATAATGGTCATCCATATATATAAGCCCTCTGCTATATTACTGTTCCATGTTTTATGCTTATTTTCACTGCCGAAATATTTACCCAGTTAGAGTATATTTCCCTGTGGATCTAGAAGGTTCAAAACAGAGTCGAAGAAAGACTTCTATAGACAGAATACAGAGGTCCATGTTTTATTTAAGAATTCTATTGATTATTATGCTCAGGTTCTTGCCTTTTATTTACCTTCTTTTACTCAGCTAGACACATCCTGAACTGCCATTAAATCAAAACTAAATTTATATATATATATATATATATATATATATATATATATATATATATATATATATAAAAATATATATATATATAAATATATATATATATATATATATAAATATATATATATATATATATATATATATAGAGAGAGAGAGAGAGAGAGATCTATATCTACATATCTATATCTATGGGCTCGGTAATGAGCCGGCCGGGGGGGGGGGGAGGCGGGGGGGGGGCGCATCACTTACCAAGTTGGTGACACACCGCTTGAGGCCACGTACACCCACCGCCACCCACGCTGAAGCCGCTCAGTCCCGGTCGACGTCACCCGAAAGCGACCGCCGTCGAGGCCATATTGACTGTGGGCACTGGGCAGTTGGTTGCTGCGGCCGCGGGCACTAACCACTGTGGTAGCGCAGTCCGAGGCCCGCCGCCCAGCCAGGGGAAAGGACGGCAAATAAGTACCGGCCCTGACAGCATCTATTAGCCTAAGAGAAGCTGTATATACTGTAAGTACAGTATCAATCAATCAGCTTCAATAATTCTTCAAGAACCAAATCAAAGTCACTGTTTCCTGCGTTACTTGTTCATTCACTTACTCTGTAATTGGGCCCTGGGGATCCCTTGTGGTGCCATATAAATAAAGTATAGTAAGAATAATAATAATAATAATAATAATAATAATAAAATAACTAGAAGGCTTGTGCAGAAATGTCACATGCATATAAAATACAATTCATTTTATAGCAAGGTTAGTGGTTTGTAGTAGGATGCAAGAAGAACCGGTTCATTTGTAGCCAAGCAAAACTGATCATCTTAATGTGCCCGTACATGTTGCGATGATCGCACTGTGTATGGGCACATGCGATTTGCGGGCCATGAGATCCGTGGGCAGTAAAAAAAGTATGTGCAGCCCGTGGGACTGTGCATCGCATCGCACCGTGTATGGGCACCTTTAGCCATGCCATATGGACGCATCCAGTGAAAGTACTCTAGGGACAAAAGTCTATTTTTAACCTCGATTTTTAAACAAAAATACAATGTTTGTGGGTTTTAAAAAACATCACCGCTGTATACCTTCCCTCAAGAACTAATTATAGGCTTTGACAGGCATATGTTCTTCTTTAACCCCTTCCCGCCGCAGCTTGTTTTTGCCTTCCTGACAGAGCCCTTTTTTTCAAATCTGACAGGTATCACTTAAGTGGGGATAACTTTTTTTTGCTTTTACTTATCCCAGTGATTTTGAGATTGTTTTCTCGTGACACATTGTACTTCAAGTTAGTGGTAAATTTGGGTCGATACAGTCTGTGTTTTTTTGTGAAAAATACCAAAATGTCGTAAAAAAATGGAAAATTTAGCAATTTTCAAAATGTTAAATTTTCTGCTTGTGAGACAAATAATCATACCACTCAAAATAGTTAATAACTAACATAGACCATATGTCTACTTTATGTTTCCATCATTATTTCAACATCCTTTTAATTTTTTTGGACACTAGGAGGCTTAAAATATGAATAGCAAATTCTCAAATTTTCAAGAAAATTTCAAACACTGATTTTTTTAGGGACCAGTTCAGTTCTGATGTGACTTTGAGGGACTTGTATGTGAGACACCCCCATAAATGATGCCAGTTCAAAAACTGCACCCCTCACAGTATTCAAAACAGCATTTTGGAAGTTTGTTAACCCTTTAGGTGTTTCACAGGAATTAAAACAAAGTGTAGGTGAAATTTCAAAATTTCATTTTTTTTGCAGATTTGCAATTTTAATACATTTTTCTAAGGAACACAGTAGATTTTACTAGAGAAATGTGACTAAAAATTGATTCCCCCAATTCTTTTGTTTTCATAAATATCCTATATGTGGCCCTAGTGTGCACTTTGACCAAACCACAGGCTTCATAATAGAAGGAGCACCTACTTGATTTTGGAGCCTCCTTTTTATGAGATTATTTTTTAGGCACCATGTAGGTTTCTAGGCACCATGAGATGCTAAAAGTTAGGAACCCCCCCACAAGTGACCCCATTTTGCAAACTACACCCCTCAGGGAATTCATCTAGGGGTATAGTGTACATTTCAAACCCCCAGGGGTTTCACCAATTGTGGTACAACTGGGCAGTGAAAATGAAAAATGAATTTTTTGACACAAAAATGCAGTTCTGGCTCCAAATTTTTCATTTTGACAAGGAATGAAGGAGACAAAGCACCCCAAAATCTGTGCCCCAATTTCTCCCGAGTACGGCAATGCCTCACATGTGACCAAAAAATACCATCTGGGTGCATGGCAGGACTCAGAAGGGAAGGAGTGATTTTTGGATTTTGCAGCTCAGATTCTGGTGGAATGTTGGTGGGTGCTATGTCGCATTAGCAAGACCCCCGAAGCACAAATACAGTGGAACCCCCCCACAAGTGACCCCATTTTGCAAACTACACCCCTCAGGGAATTCATCTAGGGGTATAGTGTACATTTCAAACCCCCAGGGGTTTCACCAATTTTGATACAACTGGGCTGTGCAAATGAAAAATTACATTTTTTACACAAAAATGCAGTTCTGGCTCCAAATTTGTCATTTTCACAAGGAATGAAGGAGACAAAGCACCCCAAAATCTGTGCCCCAATTTCTCCCGAGTACGACAATGCCTCACATGTGACCAAAAAATACCATTTGGGTGCATGGCAGGACTCTGAAGGGAAGGAGTGATTTTTGGATTTTGCAGCTCAGATTCTGGTGGAATGTTGGTGGGTGCTATGTCGCATTAGCAAGACCCCCGAAGCACCAATACAGTGGAACCCCCCCACAAGTGACCCCATTTTGCAAACTACACCCCTCAGGGAATTCATCTAGGGGTATAGTGTACATTTCAAACCCCCAGGGGTTTCACCAATTTTGATACAACTGGGCTGTGCAAATGAAAAATTACATTTTTTACACAAAAATGCAGTTCTGGCTCCAAATTTTTCATTTTCACAAGGAATGAAGGAGACAAAGCACCCCAAAATCTGTGCCCCAATTTCTCCCGAGTATGGCAATGCCTCATATGTGACCAAAAAATACCAGTTGGGTGCATGGCAGGACTCAGAAGGGAAGGAGTGATTTTTGGATTTTGCAGCTCAGATTCTGGTGGAATGAATGGTGGGTGCTATGTGGCATTAGCAAGACCCCCGAAGCACGGTGAAATGATGAAACTAATAATCCATAGATGTGTGGTATATTTTAAAACACTCCTTTATACATAGGCCGGGTTTGTCGGGGCAAGTTTCACAGTGGAAAATAGTATCCTTTCTTATTCCCTTTTTATAGCAAACTTTGCACCTTTTTTGTGTCCTGCCCTTTCTTGCAGTGGAGGGGATTTCGTTAGGAAAATGCTGCCCTGGTACAATACGGGGGCCAGTACTAGAAGTACTGGGGCCCTCTGCCTGCTGGTTCCCAAATATTAGGCCCTTTATGACTTCCTCTTGAAAGTGCATAAATGTCCCCCTCTGGCTGGTAGAATGGAATAGCACGTAAGCGTTATACAGTGCCATCTGGATGATATACACGGCCAGCTTCTTGTACCAGATTTTTGTTTTCCGCAGGGGACTGTACGGCTTCAGTACCTGATCTGAAAGATCCACTCCGCCCATGTACTTATTGTAATCTAGGATACAATTAGGTTTTGAGGTGTGGGTACTGGTACCTCGTACAGGGATGGAAGTGGTACTGTCTCCATGAATTGTTGTCAGTATAAGGACATCCCTCTTGTCCTTATATTTGACCAACAACATATTTTCGGTGGATTGTGACCTGCTTTCACCCCTTCTCAGTACTTGGGCAATGTGCGTTTTTGGGAGGCCTCTTTGGTTCTTGCGCACAGTACCGCAAGCTGCTGTACCTCTTGAACCAAGGGCCTTAAACAGGGGGATGCTAGTGTAAAAGTTATCCACATAGAGGTGATAACCTTTATCCAGGAAGGGGTGCACTAAATCCCAGACAATTTTTCCACTAACACCTACGAGGGAGGGGGGGCATTCTGGCGGTTCAATTCTTGAATCCTTCCCTTCATATACCCTAAACCTGTGGGTGTACCCTGAGGTGCTTTCACACAGTTTATACATTTTTATGCCATACCTTGCCCTCTTACTGGGAAGGTACTGGCGGAATTTAACCCTTCCTTTAAAATGTATAAGGGACTCGTCGATACAAATGAATTTTTCAGGGATGTACTCTGCAAATTTGGCACTGAAATGATCAATGACCGGCCTGACTTTGAATAGCCGGTCAAAGGTGGGATCATCTCTGGGTGGGCACTGTGCATTATCGGTGTAATGTAAAAATTTAAGGATTATCTCAAAACGAGTCCGAGTCATGGCCATACGGTAAAGTGGGGTGCTGTACAGAACATCTGTACTCCAATATTGCCTAATTTCTGGCTTTTTTACTATGCCCATATGTAACACCAGACCCCAAAACGTCATCATCTCTACTGCATCTACAGGGGTCCACCTAGCAAATGATGACGTGGGGTTTTGAGCAATAAACTGCTGGGCATATAAATTACTTTGGTCCACCATTAAATTTATAAAATCATCAGAGAAAAATAATTTGAAAAAGTCAATTTCTCTGAGACCTGTTGAATCAAATTGGATTCCTGGGATCGCCAAAAACTCAGGAACCTGGGGCTCAAAATTGTCTGGTGGTGGGGTCCATACGGGATCAATCATTTGGGGGGGTCTCAGCTGCTCTACGGGGGCGTCTTTGAGGGGGTCCCTCATCACTAGAGGAGGAAGAGGAGCTTAAGACGAATCCTTCAAATTCCCCGCTTGCATCACTGGCTGTGTCAGAGTCAGAGGCAAGCATGGCATATGCCTCCTCCGCTGAATGCATTCTTCTGGATGACTGGGATGACATTTGGGATGACATTTGGGATGCCATTTTTATTTTTGTGTTTCTGTAAGTGTAATGTTTCAACACGTGTATAGTGTTGGGGGGGTACAAACTTTATTTCAACACGGGGGGTATGTAGTGTGTAGTGTGTATGTAGTGCAGAAAAAAAATACTTTATACAGGAATTTGATCCCAATAAAAAAAAAAAAATTGAAGGGGTTACTGAACAGCGCTCAAAGGCAACAGGTGTAAAAACAATTTAAAAAAAAAAAATACCACAGCACTCTCCAAAATAAAAACAATTTAAAAAAACTGCAGAAAAAAAATGATATCAACCCTGTGCCAAAAATGCTGTTCAGTGATGTACGTCACTGATCAGCGGCCACAGGACACCCACAAAAGCACCCACAAAAGCAACGTGGGTGTAAAAACAAAACCCCACTGCAATCCCCCCCCAAAAAAAAAACTGCCGATCAGTGATGCAGTGATGCGACACTGATTAGCAGTGAGGGGCAGCAGGCAGACAACTGTGGGTGCAACCTGACAGGGTATATATATAAAAAAAAAAACCTGGACCCCCAAAAAGTTGCTGATCAGTTAATTAATTTAAACTGATCAGCACAAAAGGGGGGGGGCAGCAGTCAGTTGCACAGGCAGCACAACCTTTGGTGCAACTGACAGGTATATATATAAAAAAAAAAAACCCCAAAAAGTTGCTGATCAGCACAGATATACTGATCAGCACAAAAGGGGTGCAGCAGACACAAAATATAGCACTCTCTATCACTCTCTATCACTCTCTATCACTCTCTATCACTCTCTGTCACTCTCTGTCACTATCTGTCACTATCTCTCACGATCTGTGACTCTATGACACTGCAGCAGCAGGACACAGGATCCAGGAAGCATCCAACTGCTGGCAGCACGCTACCAGCGGTGATCAGCGGTGATCAGGTAAGTATCAGGCAAGGTTCAGGTATGTATATCACGACAGAGTGGCCGGTGACCGCTCTGCACGCAATTCCAGACCGGAATGGCGTCTGCAGCGCAGTCACCGTTAGTTTAAATGGCGCGCCTTGGCTGTGATTGGTCCGTCGGTCCGACGGACCAATCACAGCCTTGGGGGCAGGTGGGGTGAGGTGTCGTCGTCACCGATGACCCCCTCATGCCCCCTCACACCCGGCGGTGATTGACACCTGTGTTACCGAGCGTCTGATTCGCCGGTAACACAGGAAAACGCTGCGAATGGCTGTTCACATTGAACAGCCAATCACAGCGATCGCCGACGGGGGGGTGATCGTCCCTCTGTCACTGCGTCTCTAGACGCAGTGGCACTTTGAAGTCATGACGTATATATACGTCATGTGTCGGGAAGTACATCCCGGCCATGACGTATATATACGTCAAATGTCGGGAAGGGGTTAAACTGCTGGGAATGCCCCCACAGTGGCAAAAATGGGGCGTGGTTTGCGGTAGTGCAGTGACACCCCCCAATATTTTGCACACTGTCCCTCCTTCATGGCATCAGATGTTGGGAGGTATGCATTTACATCCTATCCAACATTTCCTTCGACCCTTTGTTTTTGCAACAATTTTAGGTTAACTGAAATGTTGAATTTGATATAAACTGTTAGTCATATTTATTTCAACTACTATGAATGTCCTGCAATATGCTCCTATTAACATTGCCAATAATGTTTTTTCTGGTTATAAAATATGTATTACTTTTTGCCTTCACATATAACTGGAGCTGTGAGCACACCAGTGATCACCTCAGTGTCACCGTGACCCCCTTCTGTCCCCCAATGCTGGAACCACTAGACATAGCAGAGAGGCCAAAGGCTGTATTATGTTGATCAAAAATGCTTCCCGAAATTCCCAGAGGTTACAATTCAGGGTGCAGACTAAATTATTTCAGTGTAGAAACGTGCTTAATTATATGGATTACTGAATGAATTGTCAAGTGTAAGGAATTATTCTGATAAATTAAAATACTAATTAAACAGGCTGTTGCAGAATTTTTAGAACATTATAGGGTTCCGCTTCTTCAGGTTATTTGCATATCCTTCATCTATGAATTTAATTTTGAAGGGCTTCATTTTTATATTTCAAAACCCTTTGTTTCACACAAATACAAAAAAGAGGTCTTATGTTGCCCAATGCTTTGAATGTTCCAAATGAGTTCTACTTTTATTAGGAAAAATAAATTAAATTCTAAAATGTATATTTTTCTATTCAGGATAACTTGTAAAAAGCAATATGAAAAGGGGAGAGATTTAATTTCAAAATAATGAGAATCTCAGAGATAGAGTTTGGTTTTTGCTTAACCCATAAAAACTAAAAAAAAAAAAAAAAAGATTCCTAAATGCTTCAGAGTTTGACCATACAGTATGTTCTTGTCATTCGGTATCTTACAGCACAGTATTTGTATAGTAATAACTTGCAGAAGGTGGTTCCTCACATGAAAACTAAAAAGCCAGTCAGGTTTGTGCAAATGGAATGTAGTTGGTATCCCATTGCTCAGGATTCCGGCGGATGCCGGATCCCAACAGCCGAGATCCCGAAGGGAGGTATCAGGTGTAGGTTAGGCAGGGCCGGATTAAGGCGGGTGGGGGCCCTGGGCAACAAATGTATGGGGGCCCCCCATTAAAAAATTTTGTTGATATTTTTTTCAAACATCGGTCGGGAACATGGCGACCATCCGAACATCACAACCTCCTTTTTGAAACAGCAGACACAGCCCAGATACAGAGAGGGGGGGGGGGGGGGCTTATGGGAGGTTAATTTACACTTCCCTAGCGGTTGCTATTGTCTGCAGCCTCTGGGACAGGGGTCCTGCTGTGCTGACCGATCAGCAATGATTGGCAGCAGGGCAAATGCTGGGAGAGAGCACAGGGAGTGTGCTGCCTGTCCCTGGGGGGGGGCCCACAGACTGCTTTTTAAGAGACTTCTCCAATTTATAAAGCAGTCTGTGGGGGCCACTAATGTGTGAGGGCCCCAGGATGAACAAGGCCGTTTTCTGGGAGTGTCAGAAGACACGCAGGCATGTCCAAGTATTTTCAGGGAGGGTGTGTGATGTCAGCTCCGGCCTCGATCACCCTGTCTCTGTCGCAGAGTTGCGGAAAGGTCAGAGTTACACACACTTGCACAGATTTGGACAATCATTAGATGTGAGTGAGTTGAGTATAGATTTGCAGCTAGGTGGTATCGTGGTATTTTCACAAGTCATTCGCAGACTTGCACATGGTGGGTTTTTATTCTGTCTTGGTGGTGTCTATATGATCGTTGACATCTACAAAGTTGCCCAGCGATCTGGTCTGCACAACCCCCTATATCGTTAACGATGCATGCTCCAGTGGGTCATTAATGACCGCCTCTGTCATCTGTACATGGTAAAATCCTGACTTATCACCAGCAACAGCTAGAGAGGGCCAGATGCACTAAGCTTCAAAAGTGATAAAATGGAGAGTGAGAAACACCAGCCAATCAGCTCCTACCTGCCATGTCACAGACTGTGTTTGAGAAATGTCAGGCAGGAGCTGATTGGTTGGTTGTTTATCACTCTCCAGTTTATCACTTTTGAAGCTTAGTGCATCTGGCCCAGAATCTCCTGGATAGTCACTGACCAGTGAAGTTATCTTTTATTCTGGACCTCTGAGGAGTTCAAGGCAAATCATTAACGATATTGTCTATTATATAGCCAGCTGTTGGCTGCAGGAAAGGAGGATTAGAGTTAGGCTGCAGGGAGGGGGAGGAGGAGGTTAGGGTTAAACTGAGGGAAAGAAAGGTTAGGGGGAGGGAGGGACAAAGGTTACAATTATTAGCCTAGAACTGGAGGGATCTTGACTATTAGAATACTGGTGTTTGTTTTCTGACCATCGCTGCTGTTGGGATCATGTATCCAACCCATTCAACCAGTGTCACATGTTCCTTCATTTTTTTTATATTAGGTTTCATAGTACTTAAAAAAAAACACTGTAGGGATCTAGCTATATGGCCATAGTTAATGTTATGCCAAATTGTATTGTATGGCCATAGTTAATGTTATGCCTCATAGTTGTGCCTTAGTTCATATTATTGTACAGAGTGCCCCCAGTTCACATTAAGCCACACAGTGCCCCCAGTTAACATTACGCCACCCAGTGTCCACAGTTAACATTACACCACACACTGCCCTGAGTTCAATTTATAGTAGGCAACTTGGTAGACAACTATATGACCTGGGTGCGAGTGAACCTGACACCCTGAGCCTCTAGACCCCATAACAATGGCACCCACTATAGCTACACCCATGTACTTACATATAGACTAGGGCCAATTATTATTATTAGTAGAAGAGGTAGTATTTATTAACAGATATTTATATAGCGCACACATATTCTACTCCCTTTACAAAGACTATATTTCCCCATTGGAGCTTACAATCTATATTCCCTACAACATGTTCATATGCACACATTCACGTTAGAGCCCTCGTGGGAATTGAATCCATGACCTCAGTGATGTGAGGCAGTAAGGATATCCATTACACGTTGGTGCTGCCCCAGAGTACTTGAAGGGAACCCACGTAAACACTTAGAGAACATACAAAACTATATACCTTTGGTAGCCAACTCCAGTCCTCGAGAGCTACCAACAGTGCATGTTTTCCAGGTCTCCTCACAGAATCACAAGTGAAATAATTAGCTCCACCTGTGGACCATTTATAATGTGTCAGTGAGTAATAAGGTGCACCTGTACAGCAGCTAGGTTGTTGGAAAATGTGAACTGTTGGTAGCTCTGGAGGACTGGAGTTGGCTACCACTGCTCTATACAGATTATGCCTTGGTCTGGAATTTAACTCATGACCTCAGTTTTTTGAGGCAGTAATGCTACCATCATGTAATTGGGTTCTTGCTTTATAGTAACCACACTGCTAGCTCAATATAGTGATTGTGCATGTCAATTTGATACATAAACACAACAAGGAGCACAGAAGTATTAACATGCAACATGCGATGTACAGACAGTGGTTTGAGGTTTTATAAAAAAAAAAATGTCTGATGTCTGACACCACCAAAACTTTTCCTTGCCATACAAAGGTTCTGATAACTCCATTCGATAACATTTTGTTGGAAGCAAATTAACCTACCAGTGTATTTTTGGATTGTGGGAGGAAATCAGAGTACCCGGAGGAAACCCACGCAAGCACGGGGAGAATGTATAAATGCAGTTCTGACTATGGTGGAAATTGGACCCATGGCCTCATTGCTGTGAGGCAGTATTGCTAACCATTACACTGTCCGTGCTTGCAGATAAACGGCTGAGTTGAGCCACCATTAGTAACGCCTGCCAAGCATTTCACTGTTACTGCTGTTACATTAGGTCCATACAAAGACTTGGATTAATAGGTACATGTATTTTGCATTTGTACAGAGGGCACTAATGCTTGACACAGCTGCCATGAAGGTGTTGTGATGATAATGGCTTTAGATATGATGCATATTTTTGCTGACATGCTAATCGCATTGGCTTAAGCCTCTGAAAAATTCTACTTATATTGTGTCAACAGTAGACCTCAGAATGGCATATAATTAGGATAATTGTCTTTCATAACGATGTCCATTTTATTGGTGGCCGGTGTTAGAGCGGTGTGCCTATAGATGAATGCAGAAGATGACTAAGGCAACCACACAAAATAATATTTCACTTTTTATTTTCTTCATTCTAGCTGCAAATAAGGAGAAGCTTGAGAAATCCACAGGGCTGCGAATCCTACAGACGGGCGTTGCGGAGGTAGGACCCTGTTATATATTCCTTTCTTATTTTTTGCAAGGATGTATTATTATATTTGATTTCGCAGAAAAATATAACATCATATATACAACATTTAAAAACTTTATCATTAATCCATATTTATTTAGATTTCCATGGTTACACTTTTCTTTCTATTAACATCTCAATATTATATTAAAGATGTTGTTAAAAGTGATGGAGAGATGTCATAGTCCGGGGAAATCTGATCAGTTCATTAAATGTCCGACTCATCATTGTATTTTGTTGTTTTATGGTTGATAATTGCTGTAAGTATCTGACAGAAGCAAAAATCACCTTTAGGCCCTTTGCAGACGGTAATTGTTTTCACCCTTCCAATTGTACCAGGAGGACGGGGGAGACGGAAGCTCCCCATACCTATTCTTGATCTCTATGGAGCGACACCAGTGCAGTACACATGGACATCTCTGTATTGCGTTTGAGTGATAGGAGCATGTTCTAGTTCCTGTCATCTTCGCTCTGTCATTTGCAATGCTGAGATGCCCTTTCTATAGAGGTCAGTGATCTCTAAGTGACCCTGGGCCTCACTCAGATGTGGTTTGAGGTGCAATTGCTGCTGCTTACATGGAAGCACTTGTATATAAATGCAGCTAGAGGCATTTGATATAAGTAGGCACTTCCTGCTTACATTAATGATCTGTGCTGCATCCTCTGCAACACCATCGGCCAACTGTTTGATCCATCGTGTCGGCAGCTGCAGTTTGGAATAAAAGGCCAGGAAATGTCCATATTCTGATGGAGATCCTGGCCTCTGTGCTACACCAAAATTTAGTCAACACACCTCCATGTTGGAAAACGGCAGCCAACGCCACCCCTAGTATGGGTGTGGCACATGTGTTAAGTTGTTATGACTACTGGTGTATTTACTGTAGATGAGCAATGTCAGAAATCAGGTGGTTGGCTTAACCCAGAGCAGAGGCGGGGTCATGGCCGTCCACTCTGGGTCCCCTGACACTGAATAACACTGTTAAGTAGGCAGGAGGGTATAATGACACAGCTACTGAAAGAATGCAGGTCAGACCTGAGATTGTTATAGTGGCTAGATGATTTGTGGCATGAGAACAGATGATGCAGGTTTCTGGGAGAATGCAAACCAGACTTGGAGTAATTCCTGTGAAGACTTTGGGCCAGATGAATCAAGCTTCAAAAAGGGATAAAGTGCAGAGTGATGAACAACCAGCCAGTCAGCTCCTACCTGTCATTTTTCAAACACAGCATGTAACATGGCAGGTAGGAGCTGATTGGCTGGATGTTTATGTTGGGTTATGTCTATGTTATCACTTTTTGAAGCTTGATACTATACATCTGGCCCTTTGTGGTAAATAGTAAACTTGCAGTATGCAGAGATGGTGCAGGTTTCTGGGAGATTGCAGGCTAGAGCTGAAGTAATTCAAATGCAGATTTTGTCGTATTTGACAGGCTTGTAAAATGAACATTAGGAGATGAGGAAATTAAGACAATGCTGCTGTAGATGGACTGAGGACTAGGAAGCTACGGCAAAGACTATAATCCAGGAGATGTAAGGTTTCAGGACAGACTGAAAACTGACTAGCATGCAGTGGGTCTACCGAAATTTGGCAGGGCATGTTTTCTAGAAAGAACAGGACACAGTTGCAGGACTGGTTCAGACAAGGGATTTTCTGGATAAGACAGGACACAGGAGCAAGACAAAGGTCCAGAAACACACTCTCTCAGATGCTAGGCTCAGAGTCTATGACTGAAAGGGCATGGATAGGCTGAATGCAAGATAAGGGGGAGGAATACAGCCAATCACCAGAGAGCAGCATAAGTTCAGGTAAAGAGTTAGTCTACTGCAGCTGAGGCACTAGTGCACACACAGATCCTTCATTACTCCAGCTGAGGAGAGCAGGCATACAGATGGTGGGTATACGGTTGTTAGGTCAACAGCACTAAGGTCGGCATGCATTGGGTCGACCACTTAAGGCGGTATTTCATACCCTACCATCCACTAGGGTGCGGTGGGGAAATAAAATAGTGTGGCCCGACGCATGGAGAGCACAGCGTGCCATGCAGCCCCCTTGCATGGCACGCTGCGCTCTCCATGTGCGGTGCACATTTTTAGTGTCCATGTCGACTGTTAACATTCGGGGTAAAAAAGTGAAAAACCACATGTCGACCTTTTGACTGTAAACCTAGCCCATGTTGCCCTAATGCTTGTGTCCACCTAATGACATGTCGACCTAAGCTCGTGTCGACCTTCCCAAGTGTCAACCTTGGCTCATATCGACATTCAGTGGTCGGTCCAATGCAGGTTGACCTTAGTGCTGTCGACCCTGTGACCTATATCCACAGAGGCTGATGACAGCAGCTGTAACTATTGCTTGGCAACAGCCAGGACAGAATCCCGACAGCAGATGTAACATACAGTACTGTAAGTACTGAACATTGGAACTTTGGGCTATGTACCTCACTTCCAACCCCATCGGAATCAGGCCCGTTGTCTCCTCCCAGGGCATAGGGCTGTACAGTACTCCATATTCAATTTGTAACTTAGGGGCAGATTTATTAAGCTTGGAGAAGAGATAAACTGGAGATAAAGCGGAGAAAAGGTAAAAGGAGATACAGGACAGCCAATCAGCTGTGTTTGAAAAAGACAGTTGGGAGTTGATTGGCTGGTGCTTTATCTTCTTTTACCTTTTCACCGCTTTATCTCCAGTTTATCTCTTCTCCAAGCTTAATAAATCTGCCCCTGTATTTTGTATATTTGAATTCATTAGTACATACTGTACTACACAAAACTGTTTGTAGTTTTTTAAGCCAAACATTTAACTAAGCCCAATTCAAGATTTATCATCACAGCCACAATAATATAGTACAGTACTGTATTACACAGAGTGCTACAGGCTTCTCACATTACTTATTTATGTATTTCTAGGCTTGTTCACAGGGTAAAACTTTTTATACAGACTTTTATGGAACTTTTAACTTAACAACTTTACAGTGTCTAAATTTTTAGATTTGCACTTTTATTTTAGAAATAAAACATTACAGCTATATGCAAAAATAATACACTTTTTTATAATAATAATTTTTCCATCTATCAGCACCTGATTTTATTGTTTGTGCATATTCATGATTATTTGTAAATCTTTATCATTTAGGAATATATTTTTACATACCTGTGTTTTGTATTTGCATAATATATAAATCCAGTTTATTTGATTTGTCTATTTTTATTAAAATGTTATATTTAAAGGTTAAAAATATGGCCATCTGCTTGGTAGGCTTGATGTCTAATCAGTTGATGTCAATGATATGATTTATCTCAGGAAGAGTATGAAGACATCCTGGTCTGCTGAACCATCTCAGACCAAACCTTGTTCACTTACTCTGAGTCTTGTATGTGTATTGATTTCCTTTGATTCAAGACCCTTTACCTTGTACTTTGACTATGACCCATTCATTACATGTGACTGCTGAAATTGGCTTCCAATGGCTGAATTGCTTGCATACACCTTTATACAACTACAGTATCAGTAGCACTGTCTATCCCTGGGCCATAGCAAGTTTTTCATACAGTACCTCTTCTGATATTTACCCTAGTCTTGGGGGTACACTTTCGTTTAGGCAGATAAGTAGCAAAAAAATAACTACTATAAAAAAAAGGTACTAGAAATGAAATAACATAAATCAAAACAATATACATTTTATTGAAGGTTGATTTTTAAGTAACAATAGCTAAGACTACAATGCTCGTTATTTCCCCCAAATAAAAGCCATGTTGCCCTAGAATTAGTAGACTCCATTAACAGGTATGACTAGTACTTTAACGGTCCATTCTAGAAAAGTGTGTGTGTGTGGGGGGGGGGGGGGGGGGGAGGGTCTTGTGTGAAGAAAGAATGCCTTTTCTTCTGGAAAACCAGGGAAAGGCGCAGAATACCACCATATTGATGTACTGTACTCTTGGATTTTGAGAATTGCATTTGTGAATATTTGTATCAGCAGTGTTGGTTACAGGTCATTGAGTAAAAACAATTACTGGAGAGAAAGACAAATAAAAGCTAGAATGTGTAATATATTCCACATGTGTATTAGTAGATGTGTGGTTTGGTTCTCTAAAAATTTGAATCCACTTGAATCTTGTGGAACCAAACCAAAACCCGGTCCAGACATCCTGAGAAGATCTGATCTAAACCAAGTTTAAGTTTGAATATTTTTGCAACTAGGAATTTTGATTTGAAATCAGAATTTGGATTTTGGATCGTAAAAATAACATAGTTTTAGATACTTTATTGATTTCTATCAATGATCACCGATTTTGAACTTAAACCAAAATCCAAAAATTAACCAAAACAGTTGTTTAGTTTTGCCAAAACCAAACCAAAACATAATGATGATAATGATGATGATGAATTAGAACCAAAAAGAAAACAAAAACACGGGGGTCCATCTCTAGATATCAGAATTGAGAAATACAGTTGGAACAGTGCTGGGACAAATCTGGTTGAATGGATGAAATCATACAGTGTACCATTGTCATGAGATGCTGCAGCAAGTGTATCGTAACTGCTCACCATTATCAGGAATATCACATTGTCAATTCTGATTTCACCATTTTCTGTTCTTATGGACACTAGTATTGGATTCAGCTGGTATTAGCAGATACCACTTCCACTTTGTGGCAGAAGAAAGTAAAAACAGAACACGGAAGTGATACTGAATTCTACAATTGTGACAAAAGAACATTGGGAAGTAGGATTTTTAAAGGCCCTGAAAATAAGTCTGCCATGGCTAAATCTATAGAAAAAAATCATGACATCATTATAATGACTTATTCTAGTGACATCGCTGAGATTGCTGCTTTTTTTTCCTTCAGGCTATTACTCTTACACTTGAGATCCAGTTGTTATCAGTCTAGAATAATACGGCAGCACCATTCCTACAAAAATAGAAGGAGCTGCTATGTCAAACCGGCATATCCTGGTGTCATACCGTTGCAATGTAAGGGATGGAAAATCAGTGGAGTTGATTAGCCAGTATGTGAGATTGTCACATCAAAAGAACGGTTAGAGAGATAAAGAAAGACGTGATCAGAAATGCTCAAAGTATTCTGGCAAGTCCAAAATTTGATTAAACTTTTCTAATTTAACAAACTTTTGAGAAAAATGAATCTTGAATCATTGAAATTCAGTTTTACCTTTATCACCATGGTGTGAATTCTGTAACTGTTGAGTAATCAGATCAAATTCACATTTAAAGGGAAATTTACTAAGGTGGGAGTTCTGTTTCACATGGGATGTTGATATATCTATTATCTTCTGGAAGGTGCTAAATAAATTAGAAGTAGAATCTGTTTGGTTGCCCATAGCAACATCCCATGTGAAATAGATCTCCCATCTTAGTAAATTTCCCCATTAGAGTCTATATAATATTGCCTTTTGCTGCCTATTTGAGATGATGGGGTCAGTTTGCTAAAGGTCACTTTTAATTGATACTAACCAATTCTAAATCAACGGTTTGTTTTAAAGGGTAACTTGCACTTTACTAACATCTAGAAATCATTATGATTTCATTATCAATCATTATCAGTTTAGTTCAAATTAAACCAACATTGACCTTTAGTAAATTTACCCCTAAGTAAAAATAACTTTGTGTACTAAATTTGCACAGAAAATGTAAAAAAAAATACTATACAAAGTTATACAGCCAAAACATTATTAAAAACTGGCCACACTAATAAAACATGCTTGCTTTCTTCAATATTAGCAACATTTGTTTAGCCTACTGTACAGTGTCTAATATTTATGCAATGATAGGAAACAGGGGCGTCAGACCATTTTTTGGTTTGAGGGGCCAATATTAAATCTCAGTTTACCACCGATAGCTTCGAGCCACGAGACGAGTCGCTTGTGATTTTTGGCTTGTGATTCTTGGCTTATAGTCCACCTGGATGTCCACCATTTATAAATTTTTATTGTTGACCTTGTGCATTTAGACCATGTGGTGTTGACCTATGGACTGGACACCTAAGAAAACATTAAATGTATGATATAATGTACAGATGGAGTCCTCATCATCTAGCCCTTTAATAGGATTAATTGAGTAATAGGATTACTCTGCTAATCCCCTACTGTATTGTTCTATGTATTGTATTGCTTCTGAGAACAATAGGATAGCCATGACTAGCCATGCTGAGCCATGACCTAAGGAAGATAGTTGAGAGCGGCTCCATCTGTACACTTTATTTTCTTACTTTCTGAAATCATTGCAATGTTCCCTTGCAGTACAAGATGATCTCACCATAAATAGAGCATTCAGGCAGAGCAGAAAGTCATGTTCAATGTATACTGCCTTCTTGTGTCCACCATCAATGTATTTGGAACTGTTACTACTGTACATGAATACTGTTGTTTTATTGAATTGGAGCCTAAGCACTGTAGAAGCTCAAATAATCAGTATTGTACATCACTACTGCTTATATTTTCTCATTTCTAAACTGTATTTATATAAAACTGGCACAGCGTCGCTGCTATTAGTTTTAAAAATGACTCAAATGCTACAAGTAATATTACATGTTGGCTCTCCCCCAGGCTTTGCACCAGGAGGAGAACTAGCTGCAGAGTGGTTAAGTGAGGGAGGTCATGACCCCTTTTAGTATACAGAGTTCATGATAATAACATAAGCTGTCATTTATGGATTGGCAGTGCTCCACAAGTAAAGCCCTGCACACACTGGGCGATAAAATGTGAGATATCGCTCATTTTAGTCATTCTGAGCTATATCGCTCAGTATATTGTCCAGTGTGTATGCTCCCACTGACAGCCAATGCTGTGCATGTACAGATGAAGGAGCAGACAGTTAACGAGTGCCATGGCCCCTGCCCCCTCTGCCGTCATTCGTCGCCTGCTGGCATTGGCAGCTGTGTATGCACTTTCCGATGCTGGCACCCTGCCGGGTCCCCGTTGCCGCCAATATTAAGGGGAAGCAGGGATCGTACAGTGTGTTCACACCTTAACACACAAGTGTCATTTTGACATCACAAACATTCATTGGATACGACCATTTTCCATAGTTGCCTATGCACATTCAACTTTTTTTAAAGTCAAATGTGCATTGTTGAAAACGTCCGCTAAATTGTCGAATCTGCATATGTTTTTGCTGATCCATGGGTTTTCTGTAGTATAGACAATAACTTCTGGGGGATAGTACATTTTGTACATACCAGGATGAAGAACAAAAAAATTAACATACTAATAATAATAATAATAATAATAATAATAATAGTAATAATATTGTTATTTATATAGCACTTGTCTCCTAATAGGACGCCTTGCTTTACATTTGCCTTTTCTAGTTAAACAAGAGACATTTGTGTAAGTGCAGGTCTTGGGTCTATTTTTGAAGGATTCTAGAACTTCATGAACTGTGTGGGGAAGCAAATTCCAACGAGTTGGAGCCTCAAAGCTAAAAGCTTGTCCCCCAGATGAATATAGTGAGATTCTTGGCACTGCTAATAGTCCTTCATCTACAGATCACAGTATGCGAGCAGGGCAGTTAGGGATCAAGACTTATTTCAGGTACCTCGAGCCCTGATCATGTAAGGCTTTGGAAGTGAGCAAGCCAATCTTGAAGACGATACGCTTTCTTACAGGCAGCCAGTGGAGGGAATATACTGTAGAATGGGCGTTATGAGGCTGGTACAGGGCAGGGGCTGGTTGGTTAGTATCATGGTACTGTAGCTGCATTTTGAACCATTTTCTGAATATTTTACATGGATTACATGGAATAATGTATGCTTTTTTACCGGGATTAATGTCTGTTTTTTGTTAAGATGACAGTGTTATTTTAGTATTATATTATAGAGAAATATTTAATTGCTGCGGAAGAGGGGGTAATAATATTGTATTTATGACAAGGAAAACACTTGTTCATGTTTTATGGGTCACTATATGTACAGTAGTGCCAGTGGCGTATTTATAATGCGTGCACTGAGGGCTCACACCACACATGCTGCACCCATTTTGCTAATACTTGAAGGAGTGCTGCTGAAATCGCTTGGAAAATGACGTGGCAACCATTTTTCCGGGGATATGTGCATGCACAGTGGAGTCTGGGCACACTAGTGCTCATCACTCTACAACACGGCAGCCATTTTTCCGGAGATTCGCAAATGTGCAGTAGGGTCTGAGCTTTCTAATGCTCAGACCCTACTATACACTGCGCTGCTCCCGGCAGAGAGGAAGGGGCCTGGACAGAGGAGGATGCACATGGGCCTCCTCCTCTCTTACAACGCCCCTGAGTATTGCAGACTTATGGCACTACAAGTACATGCACGGACATACTCATGTGTAGTCAGTGAAGGTCAGTAGAAAAAAAAATATCCTTTACATTTAAAAACTTGCCTTGCATCCTACAAAAACAGAGCCTGTGCTTAATAGATCTCAAAGGAGCACTGATGGAATAATTAGTCTCTCAATAATTTACTGCAGAGATCTCCATCGCATCGATCACTATCCACCTGTAGATCATAGGCCACTCTGGGGTCACTCTCTGCATACACTACAGTGTATTCGCGATTACAGTCCAGGTTTAATTATATCCATGCTTGAGCACAAGTGACTTAATTAGTACCTCAATCAATTTGATTTAACCATTTAGGCTTTAGCGTGGATAACCTTAAAACATGGACTATAATGATGGAGTTTGGGAAACTCATATTTCATGTGTATATAAAACTACAGTACATGTCAAGCATATTCAGACACTGCATTGAGCACACTTATAACACTGACATAGTATGTAGACTGTCCCTTTGTGTGGGACAGTGCATTCAGCAGTCTTTAATACATGTGTATCATGGCAAGTAGTTTGCAGATTGTCCCTTGCTTCCAGTCCACCAAATCACAGACAGTAAGTTGCACTACATGCCCGCCAACCCACCAACTGGGTACTATGTGGCATTATTATGTAATATGGGCACACACAGTGGCGTAATTTCGCTCCAGTTGCCCCGAGGCAAGATATATATTGGTGCCCCCCACATACACACACACACACACACACACACACACACAACCCTATATAAAATATATATTTCTGTTCAGAAATATAGATAGATAACACATATATTTCAGAACTCAGCCACAGAAGCAATATCCTTGGCTTTTAAATAATTGATTTAAACTTCCTGGGGGAGGAGAGGCACCCCCTTGGGAGCAGGAGCCCGCCGGCAGATGACTCCATTGCCTCCCAGAGTTCTGCCTCTGGGCACACATTAAATTGATATGTATTAGCTGACGGTCTAATCAACAACACACATTCTGGGCAATGTGCAGCATTACTATGTGATATGGGCATACATTATTGTAACAAAAGTAACATTAGGAATTTTCTTAAAAACAATTCACTTAGATTGCTGAATGCTTAGATGTACAAACTTGTTTAAATTTAGGGATGCTCCTCCAATCCTAGATTCCCCAGTGAAGAGCCTGGTTGTAGGTTCCTCATGTAATCATTTTGTCATTTTGTCAATTTTTACTCCAATGTTCAGTTATCAGCACCATCCGATAATTTGCCTCAGATTATTGGGAATTGGAACTAGGGCCATTACCTGACGCTATGTGGGAATTGGCTCTGGCCAGTCCCCGTTAGATTTCATCAGATCCATTTCTTCATTTTACATAGGATATATTGCACACCCGACAAATTATATCGTATGGGCAGTATTTCTGTCCCACGTTGTCCCAAATGTGGTGCGCAGGATGGCTCCTTTTGGCATTAACTGTGGTTGTGTTCTCACATATTGTAGATAACTTCTGGTCCGAAGAAGTCATTAACATTATAATTAATACCGTCATCCCGCAAGATGTTATGTCGCCTGCGGTGTGTTTCCTGCTTTGGATGAGGAGACATTGGATACACTGACTCGGCGATATGTAATTGATCTTTGCATCCTAGCCAAGGTCTGAATTGCTAGAACTTGGATTACAAAGAATTTCCCAACCACACAATACTGGTTATCACTGGTTATCAAAACCATCCCACATGAGAAATTGACGTACTGTATTTGGCCAGAAAAGCGGGACATAAATTCTTGGCGGTATGGTCTAGATCAGGGGTCCTCAAACTTTTTTGCTCTGGAACCCCATCAGACAATAAAAATAATTACAGGACCCCAGCAAATTACTGCAGAAGGTCATCACATCACATGTGTAGTCAGCAGACAGCACATACATGGCAGCATTGTGGAGGCACAAAATGATGAGAGGAGTCTAAAATAACAGACAACTCAACAGACTTTTCAGATTCCTTGAATCACTGTCTGAGATTAGAAAAGTCATCTTTCTGATGGTCAGCAACATGGAGTCGCGACCCCATGGTGAGAAGTTTGGGACACACTTTGAGGTCAGGACCCACAGTTTGAGAATCGCTGGTCTACAGATGGGGCCGGTTTTAACTTTGCTGGCGAACCTCCAGCAGCATGCTGCTGGCGATCCGCCAGCAACACGGCGCTCCATCTCACTGAGACGCGCATGCGTCCCCCACGCACGCGCGTCTCAGTATCCGGGCGGCGGGGCGGCGAGGCGGACGCAGTACTGTCCGCCTCCCGCTGAATATGCTGGGGGGGGACCCGAGGAGGCTGCACGGGGTGCGGTTGCCCGGTGTGGGCACCGGGCGACCGAGGGCAGCACCGTCAGAAGGGGACGCGCATACAGATGGCGGGGATGCAGGTGATGGCGATGGCGACGCCATCGCCATCACCTGCAAAGATGAATCCCGATGCATTTGTAGATCATTGGTTCTCAAACTCGGTCCTAAGGACCCCACACAGTGCATGTTTTGCAGGTCTCCTCACAGAATCACAAGTGAAATAATTATCTCCACCTGTGGATCTTTTGAAATGTGTCAGTGAGTAATGAATGCACCTGTGCACCTGTCAGGTGACCTGGAAAACATGAACTGTGTGGGGTCCTGAGGACAGAGTTTGAGAACCCCTGGTCTAGATGGATAGACTCCCCATACACAATCCCTTCTGCATAGCTGCTTTCATGTCTATTTCCAATCATCTGACCCATAGCTGACCACAGAGATTACCCTTTTCTCCCTCTATCCCAAGACTTAAACACTCTTATTCTACCTCTTGATATTGAATTCAGAGGGGTATTTACTAAGATGTGTATTCTACTTCACATGTGATGTTGCTATGGGAAACCAATCAGATCCTGTCTACTATCTTCTACAGGGTGCTAATAAATAATAAGAAGATTCTGATTGGTTGTCCATAGCAACATCACATGTGAACTAGAATACACATCTAGTAAATGCCCCCCTCTATGTACTTATTTTTAGCTACTCCTATCATGCATGTTGTACAAAAATAATTTCTCAAGAGCCTCTGTATGCTTATTTTTATTGTTTTCTCTTTGTTTAATTGTACTTTTTACAAAACTTCAATAATTTTTTTTTTTTTAAATGAGGGATGGTGGTGGGAATGCGTGCTAGACCACAGCCAGTTTATTTCACACCCTACTGGTGTTGGACATGCCTGATTTACTGCATTAACCTGTGCTCCATGGAGGAGGTACACAAAGCACACAGTAGTGTTTATGGATAGAGAAATGTTAAAGATCCTGATTTAGTGGTTGGATGACTTTCCGGAATGTTCCTGTAAGACCGATGTCCACAAGGAGATATACATTAATACATTAACAACCTTTGGTTTACAGAATGCTGGGATGCAGCCAGCTAGCAGAACTAATTCTCACCTTCTCAGCAACTGATTTGTATGTATATAAAAAAAAACAACCATCCTATTTACTGTTTTTGTCTGCAGACATAGACACAGACCCAAATGTTCTTAACACTTCTGACTGTACTAGAACAAATCCTGGAATAAGGGTATTGAATACTGCACTCAGCACTCATTACGGCTTTTTATTTTTGTGGCCCATAAAACGACCACCCCTATCTCTCCATGATAAGCAATCTGTATCCTGTTCCATATATTAGAAGCTGTTGCTGTCTTCCCGCTAATTTATTAAATGAGTCAAACAGCATCTTTTTGCTATATTTGGCAAAACATGCTCACCTATTAATTCCTCCTATCTAAGATTATAGAGATGAAAGAGAAAATATGTAATTTCTCGTTAACACATGAATAAACTCATATAATCACTTCCTACCAAACAATAACAGGATTATCTTGAGAACTGTCAATTTATTTGAAAACACAAATTTTCATGAAAAAAGGCAGCAGTAGTGTTCAAGTTCAGAGTAATAGGACGGAGAGAAATCTGCATCCATGGTAATAAATATTCATATTTGTCTGCTCAAGAGATGGAATCTAATCAAGGGGCTATTGATGCTTTCGCTACCCTTTCTCACTCTCTCTCTTTCTCTCTCTCTCGCTCTCTCTCCTTTTTTTTTTTAAAGCAAGGCGTTTCATCTAAATTGGGTTTGATATGGAAATTTGTCTCTCTCCAAGTCCTTCAGGCCATAAGCATGCTGGGATAACAGTGGAGGTGTCCAGTACATCAGAAGCTACTATTGGTGGTTACTGTTGTAAACGGAATAAAAACCAAAACAATAAATGGAATCACTTGGAATTTATGGTTACCCTCGGGATTAACTGTTTCTGTGCCAAACAGGGTGTAGTAGTAAGATATAATTTTCTATATTTTTTTTTAAATATTATTATTATTTTTCTGCCAGGATTTTTATTTTATTTGTGTCTTTGTGTATTTTATTCCTTTTTAAAAAATTATTATTATTATTATTATTATCTGTTTTCTGAAGTTAGTTACTCAAGATAAATACAATATGGAGATTGCATAGGTTTTAACTATTTTTTCTGTGCAGATGACATATCAGGTAACAGTGTTCTTTCTACAGATAAGCTGTATTTGTTTCTTGTTGTCTTATTGAGTGTCCATCAAAAGTGTTGTCTACAGTCTTCCGTCCCCCTTAAGTAAAATGATGGTGTACACCAGTGATGTCAAACTTAATCATGGCCCTCCAGCTGTTGTGGAACTACACGTCCCAGCATGCCCTGCCACCGTTTTAGCAAACCATTATATAAAATATGTGGCAGGGCATGCTGGCACATGTAGTTCCGCAACAGCTGGAGGGCCATGAGTTTGACACCACTTGAGTACACATTGAGGGCTGATTTGAACACACAAATGTTTGATTAGCTTTCTCTTGTGTGTGAATTCTCAGAAAATGTACACACTAATGAGACAAAGTGTGAAGTGTAAAGTAGTAGTACATGATATGGGTGTCTTAGTCTTTGTAACTGACGCAAAGGAAATAGGATGGAAAGAAGTGTCCTCATATACAGTCTGAAGGTTTCAGTGATGCTATCTCCAATCAGGGCTGGTTTAAGACTTCTTGGCATCCTAGGCAAAACTTTAACCTACTGCCCACCTCCCCAACCCCACACTTCCATCAATATGCACTTTTCCTCACATGAAAGTGTGGCAGCGTAGAAGTTCCACAGCCACCATCTGAATTAAGCATTTCTTCCTCACAGACTTTGTTAATTTTGTGATAGCTAGACTTGGTGGCTCCCCATAGATCCTGCCTAAATACAGTATGTCTCATGGTAGAGCCAGCCCTGGCTAAGTCCCCAGTCAATACTTCTGACTCTTAAAGGGCTGACATTAATATACACAGAAACAAACACACACAAAAAAACCACATCATAGAAGTATTAATACTGAAAAATAATCAAGTAGTCATACAAATTAGCAATATTCAAAGCCGTTCCCAGAACACAGAGAAAATCCTTGGCAAGACATAACCTTATAACAGTATTATATGTAAGGTAGCAAAACCACAAGCCAATGCAGAGCTAAAACCATGTCTTACTTGCCAATACATAACCAGTTTTTGTATTTTATTCGTAACTTGCTCATGCAGCCCATCTCAAGGCTAACCCAAAGTTTTCCCTTGGGTATAGAATCTATACCAATAGCCAGGCATTTAACGCATACAGTCAAGCCCAAGGCACAACCAGATCTTTCAGCTGAGAAAACACAGTAGTCTAAAGCCCTGTATACACAGGAAGATGGGGAGCTGTGCTGAAGCATCGATCGCTCAGCAAACATGTGGTGCACCCATGAATAAAAATGTTACCGATTAAAAAAACAAAAATAAACTAGTCATGATAAATCAGTGAAATCTTTTATTTCTTTTATGTCACCCCTGCGCCTCTCCACCCCCCTGCACCCATCCATCACCTCTATGTCCCATAGTCACCCTTGCACGTCTCTGTCCCCTGCATCTCTCTGTTGTTCCTGTATCTCTCTGTCACTCCTGCACCACTTTGTCTTCCCTGGACCTCCCTGCAACCCCCCATCTCTACTTCCCCCTGCACCTCTCTAATCCCCTTCGCCCCTGTACCTCACCATCCCCTTCTCCAAACTTTCACCTTTCACTACCTCAAAACATAAAAAAGGCTCCACAAAACTTACTCAAGTTTCCTAACCGGGTGGCAGGCATCTGGCAGCTGGGTGGCCATGTGGGCAGCAGACATTAATCAGCCAGGCGGCTGGGCGGGCAGCAGACAGCAGGCATCAGGAGGTTCGGTGGTGCGGCTGGTGGCAGCCTTGCCGTCAGGCGGGCAGGCGTGGAAAGGAAATACATTCTTGCCCACTCTCCCGCGTAGGTGCTGCAGCCGTGTCTCCGCCTCTTTCAGTGGAGCTTCACAATCACAGTTGTCACAGCCCGTGCCGGCTTCTGCAGCGCTGGCGGCTGTGACGGGGGAGTGGTGCCACGGTTGGGGATGGCCAATGCAGATCCCATCTGTGGTGGCTGGAGGGAGGCCAGTGTCACACTAGGGCAGGGGTGGTTCTGCTATTTGGTAAGCAATCATAGCGGGGGCAGGGTAATGTGTGGCGCTCTCCCGACGGTGTTCTATCGTGAGGGGTGGTTTCACTGAAAGGTGCATACTCTCAGTTCTGAACGTACCAGTGCTGCTTACTTTAAATTATGCCAATAGCAATGATTGAGTGCCAGCTAGACTGGTTACACTGGCTGGCTGCTTCCACACTGCTCCTGTCCTCACCTCTAATGAATATGAGGAGATGAACTGACAGAATAATAGAACAATGTTGCTGCAGTGTGCAATGCCGCCCTCCAGTGGCCAGCGCCCTAGGCAATTGCCTAAGGCTGCCTAGTGGTAACGCCAGCCCTGTCTCCAATAGCAAATCGAGGCCATGCAGTCCTGAAGATCATCACAATTGCTCCTGTTAGTTGGTGTATGCACTGCAGTGTGAATGTGCCCCAGGAAATACAGCACTGTCTGGAGTGTCCTTAACTGCATATCTGGGGCATCCAAAGGAGAACAGCAGGTTGCAGGGTGCTATTCCTATTTTTCCATATCCAAAATGCAGTAATGATTAAAATGTCTATAGTATAGATAGACAGTCAATTGTTATGGATCTGGATGTGAACCCACCGTTGGAGTACCGGGACAGGCACGTGTGGATGATGGCGGTGGGCTGAGCCCTCAGCCGGGACCGCTGTTTAGAACGGCCACGGCAAAACCCTACTCAGACTCTATTGGCCGTCTTGGGCAGGTGACCGTAGGTTGCGAGGTGCTAGGCTTCTCCTTTAGTCGCCGAATTCGAAGGAGCGGGTTAAACCGGCTCTGACCCCGATGCAACCAGATTTTAGGATGATACAAACCTACAGCGTCCATCAGGGACAGGACCAAGAGGACGATCTAACTAACAGGGCCTATCTGGACTAAACACCCTGGCTAACGGCACCAGGCCAAGGACGGGGAGTGTGACCGAGTCACAAGCACCAGACCAAGTAATATCGAGGTGTCACCAAAGAAAATACACGCCAACATAAAATAGTACACTTAAAGTGACGGTACCCCAAAACAGGCGTGGACCCACAGCCTTGGGCCTCTCCGAATCACGGAGCGCTGAACCAGGACAATAATAATAACAACTTAGGATAAAGGGCAGCTTGCCCATAGAACTAAAGAATAAGGAACCCTCCGGCAGCACAGGATGGTAACATGCATGCCAGGAGCGACTTGGCAGGATTGGATGGTGCCACGCTTACCAAGATGGAACCAGATCAAGACTGGACCAGGACCGGACCATTACGGCACCGTAACCGGACCAAGACTGGACTGAGACCGGAGCAGGACTGGACGCAGACCACAGCAAGATGGCAGCTGGACAACGGCTGAACCACGACCAGACAACAACCGGACTGAGATGGGACCAAGACAGGACCGGATCAGGACGGGACCAGATCAGGACAGGGCCAGGACAGGACAGAGACTGGACCAAGGCAGGACTGTGATTGGACCAAGGCAGGACTATGACTGGACGATAACTGGACCCAGACTGTAACAAGACGAGACTTTGACAGGACCCAGACTGTAGCAGGATTAGACTCCGACAGGACCAAGACTGACAGGACCAGGACAGACCAAGACAAGACAAGACAGGACAGAACTGGACTGGACAGGACAGGGCATATGACACTGTACAAAGCAATATCACTTAAGAGGGATCGCCCAACCAATCAGCCCCCACAGTGCGCCCAGTCCACTGTGATTAGAATCACAGTCAGCTGGCCGGGGGCATGCTGCCCGGAATCGCCTGGTTGCTAGGCAACCATCGGGTGACGCATCCTGTGTGCCCCTGTATTGGCATCCCCCCAGCCGGGCAGGAGAACTGTGTCAAGGCCGGGAGGAAGTGATGCCGCTGGACCCGGCGCTGCCAGACGGAAGTACCCGGAACGCCTTTCTCAGGATGCCAGGGAACCCTGCTTCGGCGGCGCTGAAGCATCCAACAAGTCAGCGCTGCTGACAGGCGGCACCTGTGGGACCCGCACATGTCAGCGCCGTTGACAGTCAATAGGTTGTCCACTATTGGTCGACAGGCAATGGGTCCACACATTGAATAATAATAGTTAACCATGTAACCTTCTCCCAGGCCCCTATACGCTGGCACGATCCATGGCTTATCAGAGATTTTGTGTCACCTGCCTGAGGTAGACAAAACCAGATCCCTGAAGGAAGCCTTGTTCTCGAGTAAAAACGGGGCTGCAGTTTGTGAGAACACATGTTTCACCGAACCTTTGTGTTTTGGGCAGAATTGTTTTCTCAATTTTTGGGTGAAATAAAAATATCCAAGAAACATCAGGAAAAAAACATCAGTTTTTCACTCCAAATGTTTGGAATAATTGAATACCCCAATTCTAGCTACCTGACCACCCAACCTTGTAGCATTGTTCCCATTGAACAAATTATGTACGTAATATTTTCTATTGATATTTTGAACCTAGAATTAATACTCTAGTTTCACAAATTTTTCAGTCTGTGCGGAGAGAAAGTCGGCTAAGCAAGCATTCTCTCTGATGTTGCCCAGCATTGAGTCAGTCCAGACGGTTTTCTTGCTTACTGTAGATGTGCTTGAATAGGCCTTGTCAATGCAATTACTGTGTTTACTATTATTTTTAAATTAAATATGATAAACTTGTTAACCACCTATTAAAAATGATGCTTAAAGGCTTAGTGCTTTCATCATATTGTGATATATGGTAAAACAGATTTCTGTTTACAGATTAATGTGGTGACATTATGAAGTGGAGATAGCAAAGCAGAGAGCGTATTGGAATAATGTTAGATTCCTAGCTGCAAACACTGCTGTTCTTAGACTCTATGAAGAGCTTATTAATTATCAAATATCTGATCGTAGGTTACAGCGTACTCTGATGCATCGGGAAATGTATCAAACTTCTAAAGAGAACAAGTGAATAAGTTGCCCATTATAACCAATCGGCTTCATCTATCATTTTAAAGAATGTACTAAATGAATACCTAGAAGGTTCGTTACATCCCCCTTACTAATCATGAATTACTTAAGATGCTGATTAAGAACCATTGGATCCCTAGACAACATTGGTTTGGGGATCTATTTCCACTCTCTGCTGTTCAACTCAGAGGATTGACTATAGTAATCCAGGCCCCTCAGTGTTCTCTCTATTACTTTTAAGTGAAGATGTGTGGATTTAGATTTAGGGAGGTATTCAATCTCCCTCCGCTATTCCCGGCTGGAGAAATAGCGGTGGGGCCCTATTCAATGCCATCTTCCCCAAAAGCATTGAAAAGGGATCTCGGAAAAACGTGCCCGACTTTACAAGCATTCGGGCACGTTCTGCCGAGAATGGCCGGGAATTGTCAAGCTCCTGGCCGCAACTCAACAATTTCCATCCGCTACTCGCGGCCATGCCCTCTTCTCAGAGCTCGGCAGGCAGGACATTGAATCCCGCCTGTCAAATCAGTGTTGAGCCGGCCAAGAACGGGACAGGGTCACGGCTGTCCAGTCAGCCCAACAGTCGTGGCCCTGCAATGAATACCCCCCTAAGTCATTTGTGCTCATATTTTAAAACCTGCATCTTGTTGGCTAGAGTGGCAATGGAAAAGAACCCAAGTTGTTGTATCAGTGAGACCACATTTGTGTTATAATATAGTACTGTGGAAGCAGTGCGTGATCCAACTCATAACTTATGACCATAAGGAGCACTGAGAGGGGGAGTCTCCAGAGGAGAAGTGGAAGCGCAGTTCAAAATTCAAATAAGGGAGGCACAGCAACTGCCACCAACTGCCTTTCCAAACTGACCCACTGGCACTTGGTGTTGCTCCCCCTTTATTTAATTGCTGGATCTTCTTTATTCATAGCCTCTTTTATTACCCGGATGTTGTATTGAAAGCTGATCTTCTGCTCTGTCCTTCAGAGGAGTGAGGATGATGGAATTCTAAAACCAATTTATTTTGTCATTTGTTTTTTGGCATCTTGTCCAGAAATCCCCATGACTCCAGAGGGATCTATCAGAATTAGCATTTTAATGAGGCTTGTAATTCAAGGCATGTGACCAAAATATCTGGTGACTTAGATCCTAATGGGCAGGAATCCAGAAGCCATTGATTAGTTTGGCTGTGGGAGAGGAGACCCTGGCACAGCATTCTTCAAATACTGTAGCAATTGTTGCAGCTTTCCTGCATCCAGTAGGATCCATCACATACAGGCGACATGTCCGTTCCCTGTAGGGAAATCTCACTGTAAAGAGGTTATCAGTAATGCCACATCCATGATGCATTAGCTAGAAGGGGCAGTGTGTACTCATATAGAACCTGACTGGTACGGCGTTATTTACCAGTAACATTGCATGACAGTCAATACAAAAAAGATTAAGTGAGTAAACATACAAGATATAAAGCTACATGGTAATTGCGTAACTTCAGCTGGACAAAAGCCATGTGACATAAACACTAAACAGTCTATCCATTTGTCACCCTGATAGACATGTGAGAGTCTAACCTGATGCATTTACAAAATATTATTATTATTTATATATATACAGTATATATACTGTAATATATATATATATATACTGTATATATATATATATATATATATATATATATAGCTCAAAATTATTATTACTAAATATATTCATATATTAGATAATTAGATATTGTATATTTTGGAATAGTCACCTCCTCTAGACTGGCACGTGATCTATGATCTACGAAGCTTAGGTGTAGCAAGACTATGTCCAGCTTCCATAGAGTGTCTTGATAATTGATTAAACAATAGATAATGGGGCAGATTTATTAAGCCTGGTAAAGTGAAAAAAAAAGCAAGCGGATAACGCACCAGCCAATCAATTTCTCATTTTTGAAACACAATTGATTGGCTGGTGCGTTATCACCACTTTATCACTTTACCCGGCTTAACACATCTATCCCAATGTTATCTATCCTCAGCCAACCCCTGGGCCTGACAGTCTGAGATAGTTTTTTCTATCACAGAGAGTCATGGATTTACTGTACGTGAAAGGGGTGTGGACAATATGACGCAGTTCTGTGAAAAATGAGTCATTGTGGCCTCTTCCCCTCTTCATAGCTTTGCAATTCCTGGCATTACATACATTCAACATGTTTTTGTTATTATTATTAAAATTATTATATACTATAGGTGGTATCATTTTATCAATTGTACTTTATTGCTGCTAATAATCTCACCGGTGCTCTCTTATTAGCCACAATGCTGGCATCCGTTTTCCCCCCATACCCACACTTATTGGGTATTATGCTTATAACACATGGGATCGAGGACTTATCCCTGATCACATAGGTTTTTCTGCATTCGTGGGTCCATCTTTGGGCGATCAAAATAGCCTCTAATTGGATACAGTGATATTAAGGCAGACAAAAATGGACCAGGGTTAAATGCATACCCAACATCCTATACATAGGATTTGTATTATTATTATTATTATTATTATTATTATTATTATTATTATATAGAAGTAGTTAAACATGGGTTTTTTTCAAAATTGAATATTAAAGCCAAACTTTATACACAATTGTTTTTATTATAAACCAGTTTGTGGTACTGGTTTTAACCATAATAATGGAGGTACTTTATGCTGTAACAACAAAATGACTAAACCTAATCCATATGTATAACATATACATATATACAGGGAAAAGGAAAACCCATGGCTCTCCAGATGTTGTGAAACTACAAATCCCAACATGCCTTGCCACAGTTTTAACACTCCCTTATAGCAAAACTGTGGCAAGGCATGATGGGATTTGTAGTTTAACAACATCTGGAGAGCCACAGGTTGGCCAGGCCTACTCTACTGTATTATTATTTTAATGGTCAGAATGTAAAAGTTTAAAAAAGTAAATTAGAACACAATCAGAATGAATTATCTCTGTATACATTTAGCAAGAGAATTCCTATTCTCTCTGGTGGAAGAGAAACTTGGACCAGATCAAAAGACTTCCAAAATCTGGGTTTGCAGGCGCTGTCTAAAAATCATTTGCAATTCCTTATCAACTATATATACCTCCGCCACAGCCTTATCTGTCTTATTAACAAATCACTTCTTATCCTCTGGAAACTTCTACTATGATTATGACACATCAAACGCATAGCTGTTGCTATTTAATTTGATGACCAAGTTAATGATTAAATAATTAGTGGCTGTCTCTTGACATATTTATTCAGATGTTTGCATTTTCCTGTAAACAGGTATTTATGAAGTGTTTTCAATTAATCATATTTAAAATATTTTAGAAGATTAATTGGGTTTTTATAATTATGTGTGTCTCGTGTGTGTGAATGTGTTATAACAACGTTGTCTCTCAGTCGGCATGTAGAGAAAATTCCCAAAAGTATCAAATAGCGTGATGGCAACACATAAGATTCAGCTATCTTATGTAATAATCAACTGTGGCCTGTCCTTTCTCTGAGATGCCCAGTGGGAATTGGGGTGTGCGACACAATGGCTCCCAATGCAGCAATTTAGCAGACCATCCGAGAAGACAGAGGGCCACTCTGCCAAGTGAAATAGGAGGGGGCGGAGCATATGCCATATGAATGTTGCCAATTATGGAAATAGCGACATAGTATGTGTGAAATATGGTATGCAGTTAATTTGCCGATAGTCAGGATCCCAACAGTCACAATCCCGACACTGAAATCCCAACTGCTGACATTGCTGCCAGCCAGAATTCTGGTGCATATGGTCTATTCTCCCTTGTGGGGGTTCTTGACCCCCATAGAGGGGCATAAAACCTTGTGTCGATCAAAGCGAGCCTCCATGCCTGCAGCCTGGTGTGCGCAGTGAGCCTCTTTGTGCACTTCCCCTCTGTCGGCATTCCGGCGGCTGGGATACCGTTGTTGAGATTGTGACTGCTGGGATCCCGGCTGCCGGCAAATCATGATGATAATTGAAACATGGCTCTGTATAAGGTCTATTTATTATGTGTCAATAAGGTTTTTCTTTGATAAAAGTTAATAAGCCCACACATGGAGTGGGGCCTACACACGGAGTGATTTGGGGTAATTTTCCGAGAACACTGGCCCTGCCAGATCGCTCAACACACAACGCTTAAACATCTCTGGTCATCGCTGTGTGCTGAGCAATCTCGCTGAGTGATCTAGCATCGCTCAAGTCACTGGCACACGCCACTGGCACACGCCGCTACAGCACACACCAAAAAGGCTATGTTTATCGATTAAATATTTTTTTCTGATAAAATTTACAGCCTAATTAATAAGAAAAAACAGTGAGACTCAGCTTACAGATGATAGACAATATATGTAATCACCACATCTTCAGAAATATACCCTTATGAAACAAAGTTAATGCCCTTTTGGCTAGAATACTGTAATTGTACCCACAGTATGATGCTCTCACATACCTTGGCATGAAACAGCAAAAATAACACAAAAAAACAACCATGTACATAAAAAGGCATGTAATTGGCATCTCAATGGACGGGATGCCGATGATGAGATGATTGACATGTGGCAGTTGAAATGCTGACCACCGGCATTCTAACTGCTGGTATTCTCTACCCAGCAACATCACAATGAAGTCTTTACATATCTCATTCTGCACCCTAGCAATATCGCAGCTCATGCAGTTCGGAATGCAGTGTTATAGCATTTTGACCATCTGAATATTGCTGGGAGATAACGCAACACAGTATAACACAAAACAATTAAAAACTGATACAATTTCTAATTTCAGAAGTCTTTTTGGACAAATTTTTAAGCCCTAAGGAAAGCACTTATTCCTAATGTCATAGATTTTCCACCTTAAGTATAACATAAATTAAGTTCCATTGGACATGTGCTATTACTAGAGTACCTCCCCAAAAACAGTATTACCTAGGACTAATTCTTTAATACAGAAAATATAATATTTTACAATGTTTTGAAATATGTTAAACCCAAACCTTAAAATATATCAATAAAATGTGAACAAAAATATGTTGGACTATTGAGAATTCTATCAGAAACCGCTAATTCGGTTCCACTAGAAATCTCTTGACATTTACTCTTTCAATTATACTTACCTATAATACTGTCAGTGTAAGACATTAGTTGCATGATTAGTTTTATTATTTCTTGTGACTGCCAATTACATTTTTTGTGTATTTCAAAAATAACATTTGGTTTTATGGTTTGCTTTCTTAATTTCTCACCTAGCAGGGGGCTCCCACACATCGAAAGTGTATATTATGCATCCAGAAAATTGCTTCCTGATGTAAAGTATTGGAGGAGTTGTTTTCATTCCTTCAAGATGACATTTAATTTTACTATAGAATTTATTTATTTCAAATCCTTTGTTAGATATGCTACTTTTTGCACATGAACTATGCCTGTCCTTTCTTGATTTGTATTTGGAGACTTTCCATTGTAGACAAACAAGATTTTTTGGAACTGTTCCATTGAATATTTGCCTCAATTCACTTTTAGATGTAAACTTTAGGTTGTAGAATCTAAAATGTTTCCCGCCTTTGTGGGGGTTTGCCTAAACTTGAGATTCGCCCTTAACTTTACATCCAGATGTCTCTCGTATTCATTCTATTTCACATCAGGATGCATCCGTTCAGTAAGTGAGTTTTGAATGCACTGAGAATGACTCAATCACATAAAAAGAAAAGAGACTATATATAAAAAGAGTAAAAGATTTAGAGATGAGAGCCACTGGTGTTGCACTGGCGTGGCATTGCGAGAAAATACATATTATCCTGTTACTCACATGACTATTCTGGTTGACCTTATTTGTGGACAATATGTTGCTGATTATACAAAGTTGCGGTTTTTACCTATGGGCTGCAGGGCTGCAGCCCCCCCCCCCCCCCCAGGTAAAATCTGCCACTGTAATGAAGCCAGACACAGTCTTCACTGTGACTGGCAGTGACTTCCAATTGGAAGTCCGACCTGCCAGTCACAAAGGCAGTCCCATTGGGAGGTGTTCCCTCCCTCCGGGACGCCTTTGTGCGGACTGCCGTGCAAAAACAGCGATTGCACATGCGCAGTACCTATATCGGTACTGCATATTTGCTGGTCCCGGTGCCTGTCGTTTGTATTGTACCGGCGCCGGGACCATGATTTCCTCTATGGGCTGTTGCCCAAGCAGCCCATAGAGGCTGGCCGCATGCGCAGTACACATGTTTGCACTGCGCATGCGCCAGTCCCAATGCCTGTCACTCATCACAGCACAGTCACCAAGGACAGGAGAAGAAGGGGTAGCGGCAGCGACTGGGGTGCCTGAATCGCGGTACCCCACTGTGGCCAGAGGCAGCCCCCCTCCCCCAATAAGGTACGAGCCGCCACTGATTATACCTAACTTTTAAAGGTAGTTGCAGCCCACAGATTGACTTATTTACCAAACTTTTATGACATGGAAAATAAATGACAAAGTACAATGTGTAATCTTTAGCACGATGTGTAATCTTTGCTATCCCTGTACTTTTTACATACAATCCATACAATCTGCATTAGATTTGCACTATATAGTCATTGCTGCCCTGTCTATCTGGGTTTCGATTTGTGCTGTCATGGGAGCACGCATTGGGAGCGCAAGGTAAAAAAACCTGTGTGATATGCATACATGCGATTTTGACTATATAGTCAAATTCTAATGTCAAATCTCACCGTGTGTACACAGCATTAGATTGCTTGTATCTGGGGATCTATGTTTATATTTGATCATTAGGGCTTTTATTGCCACTGTGGAGGAGCACATTTTTCATTCATTCCACATATGACTGAAATAAGCATCTCCTAAAAGGACATGATCAGCCAGGTAAGTAGCCCATGATTAGAATGTCAGTAGGCCAGGGTTGCCTACCCTCCTGGAATGGCTGGGAGGCTCCCAAAAATGGGTCCCCCTCCAGGCCCCCCGGAAAGGTGGCTAACCCTCCCGGATATTGGCGCCTCCCCCCCATCTCCCCCGCGGCAGCGTTAATTTCCCACAATTTGCAGCTTTTCATGGGGATGGGGCGGGGCTAAATATGCAAATTGTATCAATTAGTCCCACCCACTCCCCAAAGACCTGCAAATTGCGGGATTTTCCGTACTGGGAGGGGGGGGGGGCTTGATGACATCTACATCAGGCCCCGCCCCCAAAGTGCTGCTGATATTCTCCTCTCCGGGGTTTTTCCGGAGAGGAGACTTTAAAAGTAGGCAACCCTGCACTAAGCTGAAAACATTTGAACATATTGAGACTGCATGTAGCAGGATGTAATCAGCAGCAATAGCAGATTCTGAAAGCTACACAGTGCATTGCACATATTGGGGGTGATTCAGATTGTTTTACAAAAGCAAACTCCTTCTTTAATGGACAAAACCATGTGCACTGCAGGTGGGGTGCAGAGAGAGTTACATTTGGGTGGGGTGTGTTCAAAGTGAAATCTAAATTCTAAAGCAGCCAGTATTTACTCTGCACAGAAAAAAATAACTCACCCAAATGTAACTCTATCTGCACATGTTGCATCAGCCCCACCTGTGGTGTGCATAATTTTGTCTATTAAAGATGGAGTTTGCTCTTGCAAACCAACCTGAATCACCCCCATTATGTGACTGGTAAAGTATGCCAGACTTAAGGATCATAATAACCACCCTATGCAGTAACAAGAAATATCATTAATACGGCTTCGCACATTTTCTGGTCTTACTACTGTACACCGTGATGGGTTTAATTGAAATTAACACAAAGGGGGAAATTTACTAAGATGTGTATTTTACTTCACATGTGATGTTGCTATGGGCAACCAATCAGATCCTGTCTACTATCTTCTAGAGGGTGCTAAATAAATAGGAAGTAGATTCTGATTGGTTGCCCATAGCAACATCACATGTGAAGTAGAAAAGTTTTATTGTTCCTCAGTGAGAAAAACAAAATAGCAATCTAGCAAATATGCTATTTTGTTTTTCTCACTGAGGAACAATAAAACTTTTCTTATCAACTGGCTAACACGGTACCAAACCTTTTTCTTTTGACTATGTGAAGTAGAATACACATCTTAGTAAATTCCCCCAAAAGTGCTTTATAATGTGGAAAAAATAGTAATATTCCAATCAATTTGCCAAAATGAATTAGTAACAAAAAGCTGAAACAGGTAATTGCATTAGTATTCAGACCCTCCATAGGAGGATTTAGACCTCATGGGGCCCTAGGCAAGATACCAATGTGAGGCCCTCTGTGCACAGACAATCCATAGTACTATATCTTTGCTGCTGATTGCAGGTGGCATTGATGGAGAACCATGGCGCACGCACAGTCTACCGGCAATCGGCATTGCATACAAATATGAATCAGGCTGGGGAGGGGGGATTTACTAAGATGGGATATCTATTTCAGATGAGATGTTGCTATGGGCAACCAATCAAATACTATCTATTATCTTCTAGAAGGCTGCTAAATATATAAAAAGTAGGATCTATAGCAACATCCCATGTGAAATAGAACTCCCAACTTAGTAATTTCCTCCTAGGTCTTTTGTAAGTAGGCTTAATACCTGTGTCACGCTTAAGGCTGCATCTACACATTGCATTTTGACAGGTCCCTTTTAAAGGGACCTGTACTGTATGTCAGGAAGGAGCCTGCACATTTAAATCTATGGCTGTGTCTGCACAATCCATTTTAACAGTATACAAGCTGCATCCCGCTAAAGCACAATGTATGGACACAAGAAACGGCATCCTGCTAAACAGGATCCTGTTCGACTGCATCCTGATAAACAGGATCCTGTTCGACTGCATCCTGCTCAAACGCAATGGTGGAAATTTACTAAGATGTGTATTCTACTTCACATGTGATGTTGCTATGGGAAACCAATCAGATCCTGTCTACTATCTTCTAAAGGGTGCTAAATAAATAAGAAGTAGCTTCTGATTGGTTGCCCATAGCAACATCACATGTGAAATAGAATACACATCTTAGTAAATTTCCCCCACTGTGTAGATGCACATACTAAAGTAAACTGCCCACAAACAGCGGATGAGACCATTTTGTGTGTCCAACATTTTTTATCCTATCAAAGAGCATCAATGGGACTTGTGGAGGTGTGGGCAGGTGCACGTGATGTCTTGACATCACATGGTAGTTGTGCAACGTGGGAACTTTTTGGATGACCAGGATACTGTATCTTTATGGAGCCCATTGTGACCTGTTGGGCCCTAAGCAGGAACCTAGGTTGCCTTGTGGAAAATCTGCCTCTGAGACCCTCCCTTCCTTTTTTCCCACTTATCTTCTAGAACACACATAGGGCGGTATTCAATGAGCCTGATTCACCATGTTTTTATGGCGAATTTGTGCTGTTTGGCGAATTTCTGACTAAAACGGTGAATCACCCTATTCAATGACCACATGGCGAATACATTTCAAGGTTTTTTTCACCATGATTCACCGAGTAGCAATCGCTATCTTTTTATGGTGAAGTGGAATGTGAACTTTTAAAATAAAGTGTTTTGTTTTTTACATTTGGTGTCAAAAAATCAGAAATTTTATTCTGAGGAGGGGCATGCTATTTTTATTCATGTGCTGTAAGCACATGAATATATATTTCATTTTAAAAAAAAATATATATTTTTTTTTACACAGCAGCCAGCAGTGGGCGCCGGAGCTGAGCCGCTCATTACATATTCATATATTCACTGCACCCGATCGTTACGATCGGGTATAGTGAATATAAGTCCCCTGCTGGCACCCCCGGGGGGGCAGCCTGTGCTGCCTGGCACCCGGGGAACCCACCTACCCCCCACAAAGTTCTGGGGCAGGCAGAGAGACTTCCATCTCTTTGCCTGCCACCGTCCTCAGGCTCCCTGCGGCAATCGCCGCAGGAGCTCATATTCGCCAGTCAGGGGCAGCGAGCCCCTGACACGTTGAATACCGGATCCCGCCGGCTCCGGAACGTGGCGAGATCCTAAAAAGGATCCTATAAAGGATTCGCTGCACCTCGCAGGTATTCTCATTGAATACCGCCCATAATCATATTGCTGCAGTTTGTTTTGTCCTTTTCAAGTCTGGGTTTGGCTGCTGGTGTCTGATGTCTGTAGCCATCAGTCTGGGTGGGCTCTGTGATGGGTCAAGAATGGTCAGAACTGGAGAGACTGGTCTCATTGACCCTTTTAAAACAGTGGTTTCCAACCCTGAACAGTTCATACAATTGAATGTGCATGCGTGAGTGTGCGTTACACTAGTCGGGGGTCCATGTCGACAGGCGTTGACATTGACACCATAAAAATAGAAAAATTCATGTAGACCATTTCATGAGTCTGACCTATCTGCGGTAGATAGCAGCTGTGCTGGATGATATAGATCTGTATGCCGTGATGATGTGTTTTTATTAAAAAAAATAAAAATAAATATATATATATTATTAGTTATAGGCCTATAGATATTGATAGATATATATAATCTTATTATTAAATCATTTTTATGTGGGCTAAATCAACATTTTGTATATTAGATATGTATGGTCCATCGGTTCTATGTATCCTAATAGCACATCTTGCGCATACTGTGCTCCTCTCATTATAATCTGTTACTTCCATTCTAGGAACAAGTTACTGGCAGCTGATCAAGTTCTCTGAGGAAGCTGCATTATAACTTAACTCTTTCAGGGGTAGATGTATGAAGCAGTGATAAGGGAGAAGTGATAAAGGGGGAAATTTACTAAAGGAAATTTGTAAAAAAATAGGTGTATTCGTATTTAGATATACACTTATTTTTGACATTTACAATCCCGAAAATACAGCAATTCGTATTCGTATTGATAGCACATCAATACGAATACGAATTGCCGTATTTTCGGGATAGTAAATGTCAAAAATAAGTGTATTTCTAAATACAAATACACCTATTTTTTTACAAATTTCCTTTAGTAAATTTCCCCCAAAGTGCCTGGTACTTATCACCGGCCAATCAGCTCCTGACTGTTAAGTTAGGGACAGCTAGAATTAGTCGGTGATAAAATACCAGGCACTTTATCACTTCTCCTCCCTTATCACTGCTTCATACATCTACCCCATAGTCCCCCAAAATGTCAGTTTTATTTCATTGTATTGGATCTGACAGGTATATAACACTAATATTAGGAATACATTTACGTAATGGTTCTAGGTATTCTTGATGCTATTGATGCCATTTTCAGCATCTCTTGTTGTTCTGTATATTGAATATGTGATAAATTCTATATATAGGGGGTTATTCTAGTTCACTCTTTCTGACAAAATTCTTCTTAGATGGACAAAACCATGTGCACTGCAGGTGGGGCAGATGTTACTTGTGCAGAGAGAATTAGATTTGGGTGGGGTTTTACTTCAAAGTGAGATCTATATTACAGTGTAAAAATAAAGCAGCCAGTATTTACCCTGCACAGAAACAAAATAACTCACCCAAATGTAACTCTTTCTGCACATTTTACATCTGCCCCCCTGCAGTGCACATGGTTTTGTCCATCTAAGAAGGATTTTGTCAGAAAGAGTGAACTAGAATAAGGCCCAGAGTGTGGACCACTCGCATGCACATAATGAAGACACACACTATGGCGTAAATTTACTAAAGCCCCATACACACTTGCCGATGCCAGTGGGTGGCGGTACAAGGCTCACTGAGCAGCAAATTTTAGTGAACCAACCAGAATCACCCCCAAAGTCACAGAGTGATCGCCGCGTAAGTGATGTGCCAACAATAGGTTTTTATATAAACATTTATTTTACCAAGTGGTAATATTATACAATGTAAAAGCCCAAGTTTACTTCTCATCTCCTGATATTGGGCCTAATTCAGACCTGATCGCAAAGCACCTTTTTTCTCAAATGAACATAACCTTGTGCACCGCATGTGGTTCAAATGTGATATGTGCAGAGAGAGTTAGATTTGGGAGAGTTATTTTGTTTCTGTTCAGAGTAAATACTGGCGACTTTATTTCTACACTGCAATTTAGATTTCAGTTTAAGCACACCTCTCCCAAAGCTAACTCTGCACATGTTACATTCCCCCCCCCCCCCCCCCCCGCAGTGCACATGGTTTTGTCCATCCAGCCAGTGCACTGTGTATCACCAACTGTCACACATTGCAGCACAGTGTGTCCCGTTGAGCGATACCCACTGCACCGGAAGCAGCATGCACATAGGCTTCTCTGCGGCTGGCCACACATTAACGGTGAGGCTGCAGCAACCGGTTCCTACCGCAGCATTCTGCAGTAGGACCGGGCGGCAGGACGACCGCATTTCAATGTGAACACATACATTACAATGTGTTGGGAACCACTGCCCTAAAGTACAGTATCAGATTTTGTTTTCCAGCAGTCTTAGGCCAAAAGTTTCTTATTGAAACATTTTTTTCCAGTAATACCCCTTTCACATCGCACTTTTAAAACGGTATATTGCCGTTTTTTTTCCATTTTAAAACGTTTAAGGCTGCAATGTGAAAGTGCCAGAGTTGATTTACCGGTTAAAGTTAACCGGTATTTCAACACGGTTAAAAAGCAGAGTCCTACACGTTTTAAAGCCGTTTTTTGGCAGTTTAAACAGCTCTATTTCAATGGCTTGAAACGTGTCCCTTGGGGGTTAAACGGGTTGAATGTTTGAATGGTATTAAATGATTTTTAAAACGGTTTTCACCTGCAATGTGAAAGGTCTTAAGGCTCAGACCCGTTTTAAAGTCCCATTTAAGAATACCGTGTCATTACCCATTTCTGCAATGTGAAAGCATTATTACTGTATGTGGTCAGGGACAGGATTTGTTTCTGTTTGTCAACATATTTTATAATTTGCAGCTACTAGCTCTGGCCGCATTCGCCATTTCCACCTCTCTGGAAAAACCCAGCGAGGTGGAAACAACGAGTGCGGGGGGGTCAGTTGAATATTGACCCACAAGCTGTGGCGGCGAGCTATTGGCACTGCTCGCCATCACAGCTCGCCATAGGGCATTGAATACACTAATCTAAAGAAGTCACTCTGCTTCTCACAACTTATTATTAAATAAAATTCAGTGTGATCAGCACTGGACAGCGCTAGGCTCTGTCCCATCCCATCACTGCATTACACACCAGTAACACCTTGCATCAATTCAATACCAACTATGACAGTGGGACAGAGCTCTCATATAGGCATCATGAAATTAGAAAATCAGACCCTTTTGAATGCACTGGGTGAGAAATAATATGAATATTTACTTTGGAAGGGGAGGTGGGGCATTTAAAAAAATGCACCTTTGGTGCCTCTGTCTTATGGGGTGCTATTTAATAAAGGTAACGCAGCAACAAGAGTTATTAACTATTTAGTAAAAAATATCATATTATAATAGACATATAGAAAACTGTGATACCCAAATATGTGGAAGTAAATCAAATTTACTGTGACACGGGGATATATATATATAGTCCAGAAGTGATGCCTTGGGCAGAGTAATATGAAGCAGCTACTAGAAAAGTTATGGCCCATTACAAGTGAAGCGTCTGCACTTATGACTATAATTGCTCATGCCAATATAATAGTCAGTAGTCTTGCTTACTCTGGACCTAGCCGGAGCTTTTTTTTACCTGATCTCACTTAAAGGGCAGTCATTTTCTCCCAGACGCTCCTATAACTTGCAGCTTTACCGAAATATCCCTGTCCTACTTTCCTACAACATTGTGCATAGTGATTGTGACCTGCATACATACTTATATAGGCTCCCAGGCCCATTTATCTAGCTCAGGGGATTTTAGGTCAAGACACAAGAAATAATTACCTATTACACTGTGTGTGGCTTTCCTATCCATCTATCTATCTATCTATCTATCTATCTATCTATCTATCTATCTATCTATCTATCTATCTATCTATCTATCTATCTATGTTTATACTCTTATTCTATAGCAGTACATTATAATTTTATTGTAATAAATGATTAAATACAGGTAGAATCAGGGATCCTGAATCCACCCTCCTTCTTCTTTCATATTCCCATTGTTAACAAAATGTTTATAAAACATTGGGCCTAATTCAGACCTGATCGCACGGCTGAGAATGTGCAAGACAGGCAATTATCAATAGGCTGACCATGTGTATGGCCGTATTACGCATGCGCAGTACAATCCTGCCATAAATGTCTACTACTGTACTTTTTTATCGCTGACCATACACAAGGTGATTGAGGGTGGTAACTAGATGTTTTATGGGGGTGTCAGGGAAAACAAAAGGGGAAAGCGTGGGACGCCAGCTCTGGCCCAAATTAGCCTGTTTCTATCGCAGCTACGCCCAGACTTCGCACAGTGGAAAAAACATCCACCGGTGAGTGATAATGAATGGGATTCACAGCTATTTGCCGGCTTGCACAGAGCGAGTTTTCACTCTGGAGGGGCGACCTTATCGCAAGGCTCCAAATATCATCACCGGTCCGATCAGGTCAATCTTATTGAATCCTATTCAATTACACCGCCACTGCACAGGCCACACATATACTTGACTAGCTTTCTCTCTCCTATCCTATCCTCCTGACTGCTGGGTCACTGTATCATACAGCCCACCAAGAACCTTCCCAAATTGATGGACCATTATTCAACTCCTATCCTTGTGTATCAATCCCTATTTCCCTATAGACTGTAAGCTTACATGCAGCCCCCCCCCCCCCCTACCATTTTGACTGTAACTACCCAGTTTGGTATATCCCTATTTACAATTATAAATTAAGCAAATGTTGAAAATAATATTTTTTTTTAAATTTGTGTCGACCACTGCCATGTTGACCTTCTGAATCTGTTGACCTTAGACACAGTCTACTGACCATGTTGACCTTTTGGCCATGTTGACCATGGCCCTTATTCTGGTTAACTCACAAGCTTTCACATTTCTCAGCCTTGCGAGTCCACCAAGGGCCACCGCCCTAAGAACTGAAAAAGATAAAAGTGGTGAACTAGGGTAGTCGTACTATGGGAGCCAGAATATAAAGCCTTCTGGTAAAAATAAAAGGTACTTGGTTAGTTTCATGGCAGCATCATGGCCGTGCGTCTGAGTCCCCTTGCTGGGCTTGCTTCGCACGCCCACGCTACGGGCTCGGTAGCTCGCTACGCTCGCCATGCTATCTAAAATCAACTCCACGTCAACGTGGATAGTGGGGGTATGAACCATCCACGTTGGCATGGAGTTTATTTAGTTTATTTTAGAAAGTTTGACGAGCGCCGAACCCGGAAGTAGCGCGCGGCCATGCTGCTGCCGTGAAACTAAACAAGTACCGGTACTTATGTAGTATCTGGGCGTCCGATTTAGAAATTGGATCGGATCGCATCGTATGCGACCAAATCGTATGCGATGCGATGGTCAAGATTTTTCCATAGGATTCAATGTTAAAATGGTCTGAGTCCATTTTAACATAGAATTCAATGGGAAAAAGGGGTCCTTTTCCTTTCCCCACTATCCAAGTGGGCATGGAGTTGGATATAAACCTGTGGCGAGCGGAGCGAGCCACCGAGCCCGAAGCGTGGCGAGCGTAGCGCGCCCCGCGAGGGGACACAGAATACTTTTTAAGACATATGCGTCCCCTCGCGGGGCTCGCTTCGCTCGCCACGCTTCGGGCTCGGTGGTTCGCTGCGCTCGCCACGCTATATAAAATCAGCTCTATGCCCACTTGGATAGTGGGGAAATGAACAGGACCTTCTTAACATTGAATCCTATGCAAAATCGCATCGAATCGCATCGCATCGCATCTGATTGTATGCCTTAAGGTAAGGCATACAATCACAAAATCGGACGCCCAGATACTACATAAGTACCCAAGTACCAAATCAAAGACATTATTATTATTATTTTCTAGCCCCTCTAGTGTAAGATTGAGATTTTATCTGATATTTAGCAGTTCACGTTCAAAATAATGGTGTATTCAATGCTCTGACGGGCGAGCTATGACAGCGAGCAGTGCCGATAGCTTGCCGTCAGAGTATTCAACTGCCTGCCCTTCACTCGCCATTTTCACCTTGCTGGTTCTTTTCAGTGAGGTGGAAACGGCAACTGTACCCATTAAAACTGCGTGAATCACCAAAAAATTGCAGCGAGTTCACTGCATTTGCAGCGAACCTCACCGTTTAAGAGGGACAGTGAGGATTTCTCCCAAACATTGAATACGGCAAGGGGAGATTAGACAGAATCGAAAATAAGCCATCCTTGCCGTACAAACCCCACTCGCTGCCGCTCGCCACCTCATTGAACACATCCCATAGTCTTTGCCTCACATTTCTTATAGCCTTTGCCTTACATTTCTTATAGTCTGTGCCTCACATTGCCAACACTTTTTAAAATGTTGATTTTGTTTTCTTTGTTACGAGAATGTTGCGGCTCTGTAGAACAGGTAACTCTCAGAGAAGCTGTTACTACATGCTTTAATGTTCAGCAAGCATAAGGTCACAAACTGAGGAGTGCCAGGAATGTGTCCACAATGTGTAACTGTGCAAGTGCTCATCTTAATCCGCTTCAACTGCTCAGAAAATTACCAGTTTCCAAAGGGTACAATGAATTAGTATTTGCTGAGCGTACACAGCTTGTTGAAAGAACTCCTAGCATGACGTACCATAGATGCCCTATTGGGGACCTCGGCTTAGGAAGCGGAGAAGTCAGTATCAATATTTCTAAATTCTGTGTGGGGAATATTCATATAATTGAATGAGGGTTTTTGAGTCCCAAAACAAAACTGAATACAAATCTTTTGTGTAACTCATAAATACATTATAATATACCTTGTGTATTATTACAAATGAGAGTGATCTGTGGTGTTTGCTTGGTTTTAAAAGTAAAGTTTGTTTTATGGTAACATTTTTTGAAACTCTCAAGATCTATATTTATGTTTCTTATATAAGCCTGCCTGTCCTTTATTACTGTGTATCATTTACTAACATTTACTTATATTCCATGGCATTTGACCATTGGCATTTAAGCTTGACTGAAGATTGTAAGAAAATATCATAACACAATTAGACTATGATTAGTAATATCACCAGTTTTATGGCAATAGCTAAGTGCTAATTTTTTTTGTAGGGTTTCAGTTATTGGCAAATATACTATTATTTATAAATGGCAAAAAGAAGTTTGAGATTTTGGACAATCTTCCGTCTCTACACTGCAATGGTGATTGCTGATTTCCCATGTGAAATTATAGGGGAAATTTTATAGGATCAGAGATTCAGGAAGTGAGAGATTTGGTAAGAAATCTCCAGTTTTTTTTAAAGCGGCAATCATTTACACTGCAAAACCAATCTGATTTTGCAGTGTAAATGATTGCCGCTTTAAAAAAAACTGGAGATTTCTTACCAAATCTCTCACTTTCTGAATATCTCATCGTATTACATTTCACCCAAAGTTTTTACAGTGGGGTAAATTGACTAAAGCGTCTAAAAATGAAAAGAGGTGATGATATTGGCTTAGCAGCCAATCAGATTCTGAGGGGTAAATTTACTTCTTGAAGAAGGGATATTCAGATGTTACTTATTTATTTAGCACCTTTTAGAAGATAATGAATATAATCTGGTTGGTTGCTATGAGCAACATCCCATCTTCAATAGAACTCCCATCTTAGTAAATTTACCACTGACTATCATTTCTCTATTGCATCCTAGAAAAAGATAGACAAAGGGCCAGATGTTTCAAGCTTGAAAAGTGATAAAGTAAAGAGTGATAAACAACCAGCCAATCAGCTCCTACAGAAGGAGCGCCTCTCATTCATTGCCGGGCTTCGCCAGAATGCCCCCGCTCACGATTGCCAGCGGAGAGATGATCCATCTGACTGGGACGAGCGCCTCACACGCACACGTGTCCCAGTCACTCAGCGGCAGGGAGTGGAAGCCCTGCCCGTCTCCACTTCAGGGAGACGGGCAGGGTTAGGGGGGGGGGGGGGTGCAGGGAGGCAGTGGGGATGGGCAGGGAGGAGGCGCAGAGCTCCATCAGAACAGGGCGCACGAGCGGAGGTTGGCTGGCTGGCGATTCTATGACCAGCCGCCGGCTGAATGAGCAGCACTATATCTATTCTGTATCTGTCATTTTTCAAACTCTGCCTTTAACATGGCAGTTAGGAGCCACTTTAAAACTTTTATTTTATAGATTCAATTCATCAAAAAAAAAAAATGCTAAATTATTTGGGCTACAGCGGGCACAATGGGCCTTATTCTGATCGGTGCGGCCCGATCAGAATATGCGGCCGCGACCGTGCAGGCGAATCCCCGCCTTCCATACGGATCGCCACCTGCCGTCCGTACGCGGATATGTGGCGATCCGCATGAAATTGGACGGGGATACGCCTCCTCCGTCTTGGGAGCTGCCCCTGCATTCGATGGTCGCCGAACATCGAATGCAGGGCCGCACGCTCCACCAGGTCCCGCAACACAAGACCACACGGACACTTGTCCGTGTGAAAACATGTATGGGGGCGGGCAGCTGACATCCGGCGATGTCAGATGCCCGCCCCGTACCCACGCGTCACGGCCTCATTACCATGCATACGCCCCGCGTTTGCATGGGAACGCCCATGAAACGGGGGGCGTATGCATAGGGTAATGAGGCTAAGTAGCCCCTCACGCCCCTCTACGCCCCCTGTGCGGCGTATAAAGAATCCGTGCGGCGAAATCGCCTGCACATGCGCAGAGTGACCTCTGCACATGCGCAGACGATCAACATCGGCGGGCCGTCCGCATGCGGGAATATCCGCACCGATCAGAATAAGGGCCAATGTGATAACTCTGGAAACATAATAATTACTTTGTCCATTTCTGAAGGTTGCCCTGCTGGAGTCCTATTTTCAATAAATCGGATGTACTATGTAATATACTTGGGAATTTATGAATAATGGTGCAGAAATATGTGCTGTTAACCAGACTAACAAATCGCATGTTTGACTCTGTTTCCTAAACTGCATTACAAAAATGACAGATAGAAATGTAATTGCAGTGGGATACAGAACGTTTTTCATGTGCACCAAATTTGATGAATTACTCCACTGTATCCTCTCTAGAGATTTGGAAGAACTGAAATCACACTGGAAGGGTTTACTAGATGAAAAAAATGTATGGCCATGGAAGATAATTGACCTGACTCTTTTTGGGACAGATGTATCAAACTTAGAAAAGTCATATCCGGGCTGGAGCTGACATCACAAACACTCCCCAAAAACGCACAGACACTCCCAGTGTTTTTTCTGGCATGCCTACTTTTTTTTCTTAGCACTCCCACTAAGAGGCCGTTTTCCACCCATAGACGCCTACGTCCTGTCAATCAGCTTTCATATTGTGTGCGTATAGAAATAGTTGCATGTTTCATAGCAGGATGGCCTCACGCCTTCGTACTGCAAGCCATATACAGTAAATTCGCAGTGTATCGATAAATGGCCGCTGTGTGAATTTGCAGCCATGCCATCAGGTATGAATCGGGCCCTTGCAAACAGTTTAATAATAATGTAATAGATTTTGCTGAAGAACGTTTCTGTACAATTCTCTTGATGTTTGCATGCCTTTCAACTAATACACCTTTCACATCGCACCTAATTACCGGGTTCATGACAGTTTCTTGCCGGTTCAACCCGATAATTGGTGCAATGTGAAAGGGGTTACCGGGTCCCGCAAACCGGTAGCAACACAGCAATACGAACCAGTAAAAAAGGAAGGGATCTTACCGGTTTGTTGCTGTGTTGCTTTGCGGTGTGAACGGGTTAATCGGGTCGAGCTACCCATTTCCCATTCACACTATGGAGGACGGAGTGCTTGGAGCAGCGCCAGCTCTAAGCGCTGCCTCCTCCCCTGCCCCCAATGATGCTCTGCCGCTATGCCCTACCCCTGCATGGCGTCAGCAAACTGGCAATATTGCTGGTTTGCTGAGGGGATGTGAACAGACCAAAATGCAGGGTCACACTGGGACTGAACCGATTCAAAGTCCCGGTGCGACCCTGCACTTTGCAATGTAAAAGGGGTATAAGTGTTTTGTAATCTAGGCTCATAAGGCTAAGTACAGTATGTGTTATATACAAAGTCTGACTTAAAGTTATACTCCCATATATCATAAGTAATCATTGGCTGTGTACACATTAATAGAGATCAATTGATTTGCAGATATACTGTATATCTCGTCGGAGTGGGCAGGGTATTCTCCATACACACTGTTTGATCCACCCAACTAACTGTACAACCACCCAGTTGAGCTGTAAATCACCGCCAACTCAAGTGTGGGTGTACAGGTGTTTGGCGGATAGCCCATACACACAAAATTCAATGCACTGATACAATATATCGGCTATCAGCTGTGTTGCAAAGAAATATGTCTAAGAACAATGCCTTTCACTGATACACACTGGTCGATCACTTAACGATACCTTGGCCGACCAATTTATTGACCAGTGTATAGCTAGCAGTGCATACAGTATGGAGTTTGTATGTATATATGACATACAAAGTAATGTCTTAAGTCATACTTGCCTACCCTCGCGGAATGGCTGGAAGTATCTCAACCTGGATCTGTCTACCAGCTCCCCAGAAAGGTGAGCCAGTCCCCCACATTGCCGCCGGTCTCCTGCAACCCCCCTCCATGGGGGGGGGTCTGTGGGGATCAAATGACATGAATTGCATCGTTGTAGACCCTTCTCTCGCTGTGCAATGCCTGTAATACTGCCATTTCACTTTGGGGGGGGAGTGACCACGATGATGCAATCTTACTGGCCATGCCCCCAAATACAATAATTCCTTATTAAGCACGCCCCTGTCCTACCCATTTTATGTCACTTGGGCGACTTCACCCTGCCCGCTTCTCTTATTCCCCCATCTCCCGTTGAGGGCAGCCCAAAAGTAGGCAAGAATGCCTTAAGTTGGTTAGACCAAACAAGTGCAATTTTGTGCAGAAGGCTATTTCTTTCACAGCTTGTCATATAGATCTGCAAAGAACACATAACTGTTTCCTAAAATATTTAAACCCTATTTCCAGTAGTTAAATGTGGCCAGAACTTTTAAAAGAGTTTTAGTCTTTTTCGCTTTGTGATAGTCAAGTTTTGGTCAGTGGGTCTTTATTTCCATTTTAGCCTTTAAACTGTGTACAGTATCCCTGAAGTAAAACCCCCACTCCTCTAAACCTCTACCCTTTTCCAACACTCATAATCTGGCATATCCACACTTGTCACACCCAGTCCTCCTTGTCATCTGTCCCATTCTCACTACCAGGGCCTTAACTGGGAGGGGGGGGGGGGGGCGCTGTCAGGACCGGGCAGCAGGGGTCTGGGGACAGGCACGGGATGGGCGTAGCAGCAGCTGGAATCAAGCTATGCCATTTGCCGGGCAGGAAGCAGATTTTGAAAAGACATGCCGGATGCTGATTGGCTGAATCCTCTCAACCAATCAGCATCCCACAAGACTTTTCAAAATTCCGCAGAGCTTCCCGCCGCCAGGCAAATAGCGTAGCTTGTTACAAGTCAAAGCGGACCCCCGCTGCCCATCCCCGGACCCCCACTGCCCGTCCCTGGACCCCCACTGCACATAGGTACAGTATGTCTGTGGGGGGGTAGCTCAGCCTCCGGCGCCAGGGGCAAGGCAGTCATTTGGTCCCCCAAATGACTGGCTTGCACCGGGCGCCGGAAAAAGCCTAGCTTCGGCCCTGCCACTACTAGACTGCACAGTGCAGCAATGTGATTCATCTGCAGGTCCCCAGTGAGGGAGGGGCCTGGGGAATTCGCTCACCTGTGACCCTACTAATCTATTTCTGTGATTAACGTGATGCCCACTTATGTCTCAGATCTTTAGCTGTCTCGTGTTGACCTTCTGACCACTCCATCACAGCTTCAGCTCTGCTGCTCCATCCTCTGTGCTTCATCCAAACTCCGCTCCAACACTCACCACTCCATTCTGACACTCCCACTCCCTGCCCTCCTCTCCTGACTGTCCAGTCTCCTTCACAGTGAACATTGTTGGGGTGTGCACTCAGGCTTCCACTGCAGGAGAGAGACCAGACCTTCTGATATTATTATAAACCCATTAAAACCAAATAAATCAATCTATACCATTTTTGCTTATAGTAACATAAAGGAGCTTTCACCAATCTCCCCCTAAAATATGCAAAATAGAAATGATTTGTTCCAAAATGGTGCTAGCAGAGGTCACAGAGTGTCCAGATTATACTTGTGAAGTGTGCAAGTGTTATGTCCCAGTCATTTCGGAGAAAAACACCCTATTTGAAAATGTATTCTCTTACACTGGAGAATGCAGATGTGGGCATTATGTGTAAGGAGCATTACTGTGTAGCACAGTGATTTTCAATCTTTTTACCTTACGGCACACTAAATAATATTTAAAAATTGCCAAGGCACACCATGAGATCCCCACAGGGCAAAACACATTGCCCCCCACAGGAAAAAAGCAAACTTATTGGCTCCCATATAAAAAAAAACAATCACACTGATCCACACAGGTAACAAAATTAAAATGCATTGACCTTTTACATGAAAAGTAAATAACAGTTGAACTGGTGGTGACTGTAAACTGGTTTGGGCATCTCTAGATCTGGGGGCACACTTGAGAACAGCTCAAGGCACGCTAGTGTGCCACGGCACAGTGGTTGAAAAACACTGGTGTAGCACAATGTGAATATGTGGCACTACTAGGTGGTGTTATCGGAATCAGAGTCACTACGTGTGGTGTAATGTGAATAAGATTGTAGTGCAGGGCTGGGCAACACCGGCCCTCCAGATGTTGATGAACTACACATCCCAGCATGCCCTGCATCAGTTTCAGCATGGCCACATAGCAAAACTAATGCAAAGCATCCTGGGATGTGTAGTTCATTAACATCTGGAGGGCCGGTGTTGCCCAGTCCTGTTGTAGTGTGTAACTTGAATGGGGATACTATTTCTTTGGAGACCAGACCCTTTTTCCATTTGTAAAGTATGGAAAGCCACAAATGTGAAGGCCTATGCATTATCCTCTGTATTATCTGGTTTTATGGAGCGCTATAAAAATAAAAGATAGCATCAAACATAACACTCCTTCACTAACATACGGGGAACAGTGTTAAAAACTGACCTAAAGCTAATTATTTAGTGTATGTTGCATTTTACTAGTAAGTTTTCGAGTATACTGTAGTTTAAATAATGAAAAAAATGCCTGATTGCAGTGTGCAAAAAAAAAAAAAGATACACATTGGACCGTATTCAGGTCCTTCGCAAGGGCTTATGCGTTCGCATGGGGGCGATGTTTTTTGACTGCACATTTCTGCGCATGTGCATGCGCTGGGTGCATGCTCCCACAGCGAACAAATTGTTTGCAGGGTGCACGCACCTATCCTTGCTGGGGGTTGGCCTATTAGCATATGGGAATGCTGGGCATTTCATGGGCGTTCTCATGAGAACGCTGGGCGTTCTCATGCTAATGTGGCACACGTGTGTGTGTGTGTGTGTGTGTGTGTGGGGCAGCTGACATAACCACCCTCCTACTATTTTGGCTGCCTGTAACCACCCAGTTTCTTTTATCCCGATTTCCAATTGTAAAGCACAACAGAACTTGCTGCGCTGTATAAGAAACTTTTATTGAATAAATACATAAATATTAAATAAAAACTATAACTTCATCTGTTTGGTAAACAACAAAAATGGTCAGTGTCAGCGTTAAACAACGTGTTATTTTATTTAGATATAGATAGATGGGTTGGGATCATTTGGTCTATTGCATTATGGTAGAAAGTCATTAGGTCGAATCCATTAGGTCGACATGCTAAAAGGTCGACATGATTCTAGGTCGACATGGGAAAAGGTCGACATGATTCTAGGGCGAAAGGTCATTAGTTCGACAGGTCATTAGTTCGACAAGGTCATTAGTTCGACATTGTCTATGTCGACATTCACAAGGTCGACATGGGGTTTTTCACTGTTTTTTTACCTGAATGTCAACACAGTCGACATGGACACAGTTTAAAGTGCACTGCATCCCCTCGCATCGCTCGCTGCGCTCGCGATGCGTCGGGCACGGTGCCTCGCTACGCTCGGCACACTATTTTATTCTCCCACCACGCCCTAGTGGATGGTAGGGCATGAAATACCGCCTGTCGGCACATGTTGGCTCAAAAAACAGTGAAAAACTCCATGTCGACCTTGTGAATGTCGACATAGACAATGTCGAACTAATGACCTTGTCGAACTAATGACCTGTCGAACTAATGACCTTTCGAACTAGAATCATGTCGACCTTTTCCCATGTCAACCTAGAGTCATGTCGACCTTTTAGCATGTCGACCTAATGGATTCGACCTAATGACTGTCGACCATAATGCAGTAGACCAAATGACCGCATCCCAGATAGATAAAGGGGCGTGTAATCCCCAAAATGTAGGTCCGTTTTGCTGTGACAATATATTTGTTTGAAAAGTTCCCGCTTGAGTGCCGCTGTTGTTTTCTTCAACTTCGACTATCCTTCAGTTCCAGAAGGCACCCGGGCAGCTGCCTATTAAGGAGAGTGCCAGGCCGACTCCACAAACAAGATAGATATATAAAGATACAAAGAGGAGGGTGGGGTGAAGGGGTTTGAAAGGGTTGTGAGTCTGTGACATCTATCACTTTAACTGTGTACCTCACTCTGCAGTGGTAAGGATCCTTCTTCCTGGTGCCTGGTCCCCCTCTTTCTGGCACCGGCAACATGGGGCCTCCTCTCCCTAGTGCCGGATGCCCATATCTTTAACACCGGCAACACAGGGCTCCCTCTTTCCGGCAGTGGGCCCCCCTCAACACAGCGCTTCCTCCCCCTGGCACTGGGTGCTCCACCTCAGCAGCACTGCAGGCATATTAATTGTGTAATTGAAGGGGCAAACAGGACAGCATCAATTAATCAAGAGGGGATTGCCTGCTGGTCTTTGGAGCCCCCCCCCCCCCCCCCCCCGAGCTTCCAGGCCCCATAGCAGTTGCATCCCATGCACCCTCCATAATTACAACACTGCCTGTAGCTATGACTAGCACTGTAGAGTAACATTTGAACACCCGCAACTATGGAGCCAATTCTGGAACAACTTCAACAGGAAGCTAGAGAGTAGAAGACTATAGCAAAAGTTGTTCTGGTAATGAGCAATGGTCAGAGAGAGACGTATATAGGATGCTGGCTGCTGATCGGCTTATCATATGTAAGGAATCAGATCTAGGATTGAGTAGACCTGAGTAGAGGCAACATGGTGTCTGGTTTTACATGTAAATTCAGTCAGTCTTTGGCAGCAACACATTCTGGCAGCATGGGAAAGAAGTGCCATGAAGTGGCAGCTCCAGGTATGGTAATGGGACCCAACGTGTGACAGAAGTCTAACAGCAAGAAACTATTTTACTGTTATACCATCGCTCTATGTAGATTTGATTTTGTAAATTGCTATAGAATCAAGCTTCAACTGTACACTAAAGTTCAAAAGTTTGGGGTCACTTAGAAATGTCCTTATTTTGAAAACACTTTTTTTTCAATGAAGATAAAATTAAATTAATCAGAAATACATTGTTTATGTGGTAAATGACTATACTTGCTGCAGACATCTGGTTATTAAAGGAATATCTACATAGGTATATAGAGGCCCATTTTCAGCAACCATCACTCCAGTGGTACATTGTGTTAGTTAATCATGTTAGAAGACTTATGGATGATTACAAAACCCTTGAATCCCTTGTGCAATTATGTTAGCACAGCTGAAAATGGGTTTGCTCGTTAGAGGAGCTAAAAAAACTGGCCTTCCTTTCAGCTAGTTCCTTATCTGCAGCATCACATTTGTTAGTTTGATTATAATCTTAAAAGGGCAAGAAAATGAAAACTTTCATGTGAAACAACAGTCTATTTATGTTCTTCAAATTGAAGGCTATTCCAAGAAACTGGACATTCCCAACAACAGTGTGTACTTCTACCATTCTGAGAACAGCACAAACAGGCTCTAACCAGAGTAGAAAGAGAAGTGGGAGGCCATGGTGAACAATTGAGCAAGAAGACAAGCACATTAGCGTGTCTAGTTTGAGAAATAGACACATCACAGTTTCTCAACTGGCAGTTTCATTAAATGGTACCCACAAAACGCCAGTGTCGACGTCTACAGTGAAGAGGCGACTCCGGTATGCTGGCCTTCTAGGCAAAGTGGCAAATAAAAAGCCATATCTGAGACTGGTCAATAAAAGGAAAAGATTAATATGGGCAAAAGAACACAGATATTGGACAGGGGAAGATTGGAAAAAAATGTTATAGACAGATAAATCTAAGTTTGAGGTGTTTGGATCACACAGAAGATCATTTGTGAGATGTGGTGGTCTGTGGCTGGTTAAGTGGGAGATTTGTACAAGGTAAAAGGGATTTTTAATAAGGGGGGCTATCATTCCATTTTGCATTGCCATGCGGACTGTGGACAGCGCTTGATTGGATCCAACTTCCTCCACCAGCAGGACAATGACCAAAAACACACCTCCAAATTATGTACTTGATATTATGATATTGTGTATGTAATGGAGTGGCCAGCACAGTCACCAGTTCTCAACCCCTATTGAGCTTCTCATCAAGCCAATCCAACTTGTGAGAGGTGCTTCAGGAAGCGTGGGGTGAAATTTCTTCAGATTACCTTAACAAATTAACAGCTAGAATGCCACGGTCTGCAATGCTGTAATTGCTGCAAAAGGAGCATTCTTTGACAAAAGAAAAGTTTGAAGGACAAAATTATTATTTCAAATAAAAATAATTATTTCTAACCTTTCCATTGTCTTGACTATAGGTTATATTCTTTTGCAACTCATTTGATAAATAAAAGTAAGTTTTCATGTAAAACACAAAATTGTCTGGGTGACCCCAAACTTTTGTATGGTACTATACAGTATGTTCTAGAAGTGTTCTTTATTTTTGCATTTAACATACTGTCCTTAAATGTTCCCATACCTTACCCAACTACACAACACATCAACATACCTCCCAACTGTCACGCTTACCGCGGGAACGTCCCGATATTCGGGGACGTTCCCGCGTCCCGCCCAGGGCCGCCATTGTCCCGCGGTGGGGGGGACAGTTGGGAGCCCCCCCAGCTTGCCGAGAATAGACGCTGTGCGCATGCGCACAGCGTCTATTCAGCGCCGACGAGCGGCGAAAACGGGGGCGTGGCCGGAGTTTGCGTCACCCCATGAGGCCACGCCCCTTTTCTCGAGACCACGCCCCCTTTTCAGGAGCGCACGCGGCTTCGCCGCCAGAACGTCCCGACCTCCCACCTTCAAAAGTTGGGAGGTATGCATCAAGAAGAATCAACCGTTCTAATCCCAGGCCCGTGTATTTCAAAATGCAAATTTACAAGTACTGTACACGGAATTTATTTCTCTGCATGGTCTGTTCAGTAGCAACACTGATTTGCGTGAAATTTTACCCTTTTCACATTGCTGATACAGATCTATTTAAATCCTTGCAACTAGAATCTACATCAAACATAATTCTGTACTAGAATATGACGATATGTTGTATGCACAGTTGCCTACCCTCCAGCATTCTGCAGGAGACTCCCTCTCTCTCTCTCATTAGTCTAGCAATCGCCCTCATGTCACCTAGCCCACATTACACTGTTACATTTTTGTCGAAAAAATGAATGAGAGATAGATATGTTTACATTGAATCATCAGCGCCATTTCCCAGCACTTTAGCAAGTATAGTAGCTCTTACTAACTGCATTGGGATCATCTACATTTGGATACAAGTCATTTGAAAAGATTCCTCTCAGATGTAGCAGTACACACCCATGCTTCTAGGTGCCACGTTCACAATCTCTTTTCACAATCTCTCCATATAAGGAATGAGACACGCCTTTTAAGTGGAGCATGACACAACCCCTCAATTGGGCACTGTGCAAAATTCTACTACCAACTATTATCTCCCTGAAACTATTTTTCAAAAGTAGGCAAGTATGGTTGTATGCAGAAAAAAAACAGACAGGTGTTGGTGTTGGTATTTATTAAAACAAATGTTTGAACTCAGCAAAACACTGTTGATATGGAAGTCATTGTGAAATTTCGGTTACAGTATATGTAAAGCTTGATATACATCTGTTTATGGGAATACTTAATAAAAGTTATATTTTGGAATGATGCTTGAAGACAGAACTGAAATATGCTGTCATTTTCAGTCACTTGTATCGACAGGGTTAATAGTGTTCTTATTCAGACGGTGTCCAGTCATAGTCTAAACATGTTGTTTTCCGGCATGATGACCAGACTCTTAACCATAATTGCAGCAAATAGTCATGTAGAACCTTGGTAGAAAGCTCTACTGAAATCGCCGCTCACAGTTTGTAATGGAAATCTGACATTTACTCTGCATTTGTGCTGTTTGAAGCTCCTGTTCATTATTGAGAACATCAGACTGTCTCTCATGCAGGCTGCTCAGCTTTTCAAAGATGTTTCAAGAGCACAGAATCATTTCAGGGGATTAAAAAAGTGAAGTTTAGATGAAAAAGGAGACCTACAAACAAAAAAAGAAAAATATTTTATTTATTTATTATAGTACCATTAAGCCTTATATACATCCAAAAATGTAATTTTAACCCCTTCCTGACAGAGCCAGTTTTTGCGTTCCTGACAGAGCCCTTTTTTTCAAATCTGACATGTCTCACTTAAGTGGGGATAACTTTTTTTTGCTTTTACTTATCCCAGTGATTTTGAGATTGTTTTTTCGTGACACATTGTACTTCAAATTAGTGGTAAATTTGGGTCGATACAGTCTGTGTTTTTTTGTGAAAAATACCAAAATATCGTGAAAAAATGGAAAATTTAGCGATTTGCAAAATGTTAAATTTTCTGCTTGTGAGACAAATAATCTTACCACTCAAAATAGTGAATAACTAACATAGACCATATGTCTACTTTATGTTGACATCATTATTTCAACTTCCTTTTAATTTTTTGGGACACTAGGAGGCTTCAAATATGAATAGCAAATTCTCAAATTTTCAAGAAAATTTCAAACACTGATTTTTTTAGGGACCAGTTCAGTTCTGATGTGACTTTGAGGGACTTGTATGTGAGACACCCCCATAAATGATGCCATTTCAAAAACTGCACCCCTCACAGTATTCAAAACAGCATTTTGGAAGTTTGTTAACCCTTTAGGTGTTTCACAGGAATTAAAACAAAGTGTAGGTGAAATTTCAAAATTTCTTTTTTTTTGCAGATTTGCAATTTTAATACATTTTTCTAAGGAACACAGTACATTTTACTAGAGAAATGTGACTGAAAATTGATTCCCCCAATTCTTTTGTTTTCATAAATATCCTATATGTGGCCCTAGTGTGCACGGTGACCAAACCACAGGCTTCATAATAGAAGGAGCACCTACTTGATTTTGGAGCCTCCTTTTTATGAGATTATTTTTTAGGCACCATGTAGGTTTCTAGGCACCATAAGATGCTAAAAGTTAGGAACCCCCCCACAAGTGACCCCATTTTGCAAACTACACCCCTCAGGGAATTCATCTAGGGGTATAGTGTACATTTCAAACCCCCAGGGGTTTCACCAATTGTGGTACAACTGGGCAGTGAAAATGAAAAATTATTTTTTTTACACAAAAATACAGTTCTGGCTCCAAATTTGTCATTTTCAGAAGGTATGAAGGAGACAAAGCACCCCAAAATATGTGCCCCAATTTCTCCCGAGTACGGCAATGCCTCACATGTGACCAAAAAATACCAGTTGGGTGCATGGCAGGACTCAGAAGGGAAGGAGTGATTTTTGGATTTTGCAGCTCAGATTCTGGTGGAATTTTGGTGGGTGCTATGTCGCATTAGCAAGACCCCCAAAGCACCAATACAGTGGAACCCCCCCACAAGTCACCCCATTTTGAAAACTACACCCCTCAGGGAATTCATCTAGGGGTATAGTGTACATTTCAAACCCCCAGGGGTTTCACCAATTTTGATACAAGTGGGCAGTGAAAATGAAAAATTACATTTTTTTACACAAAAATGCAGTTCTGGCTTAAAATTTTTCATTTTCAGAAGGTATGAAGGAGAAAAAGCACCACAAAATCTGTGCCCCAATTTCTCCCGAGTACGGCAATGCCTCACATGTGACCAAAAAATACCAGTTGGGTGCATGGCAGGACTCAGAAGGGAAGGAGTGATTTTTGGATTTTGCAGCACAGATTCTGGTGGAATGAATGGTGGGTGCTATGTTGCACCAATACAGTGGAACCCCCCCACAAGTCACCCCATTTTGCAAACTACACCCCTCAGGGAATTCATCTAGGGGTATAGTGTACATTTCAAACCCCCAGGGGTTTCACCAATTTTGATACAAGTGGGCAGTGAAAATGAAAAATTACATTTTTTTACACAAAAATGCAGTTCTGGCTCAAAATTTTTCATTTTCAGAAGGTATGAAGGAGAAAAAGCACCCCAAAATATGTGCCCCAATTTCTCCCGAGTACGGAAATGCCTCACATGTGACCAAAAAATACCAGTTGGGTGCATGGCAGGACTCAGAACGGAAGGAGTGATTTTTGGATTTTGCGGCTCAGATTCTGGTGGAATTTTGGTGGGTGCTATGTCGCATTAGCAAGACCCCCCAAGCACCAATACAGTGGAACCCCCCCACAAGTCACCCCATTTTGAAAACTACACCCCTCAGGGAATTCATCTAGGGGTATAGTGTACATTTCAAACCCCCAGGGGTTTCACCAATTTTGATACAAGTGGGCAGTGAAAATGAAAAATTACATTTTTTACACAAAAATGCAGTTCTGGCTCGAAATTTTTCATTTTCAGAAGGTATGAAGGAGAAAAAGCACCCCAAAATCTGTGCCCCAATTTCTCCCGAGTACGGCAATGCCTCACATGTGACCAAAAAATACCAGTTGGGTGCATGGCAGGACTCAGAACGGAAGGAGTGATTTTTGGATTTTGCAGCTCAGATTCTGGTGGAATTTTGGTGGGTGCTATGTCGCATTAGCAAGACCCCCCAAGCACCAATACAGTGGAACCCCCCCACAAGTCACCCCATTTTGAAAACTACACCCCTCAGGGAATTCATCTAGGGGTATAGTGTACATTTCAAACCCCCAGGGGTTTCACCAATTTTGATACAAGTGGGCAGTGAAAATGAAAAATTACATTTTTTTACACAAAAATGCAGTTCTGGCTCAAAATTTTTCATTTTCAGAAGGTATGAAGGAGAAAAAGCACCCCAAAATCTGTGCCCCAATTTCTCCCGAGTACGGAAATGCCTCACATGTGACCAAAAAATACCAGTTGGGTGCATGGCAGGACTCAGAACGGAAGGAGTGATTTTTGGATTTTGCAGCACAGATTTTGGTGGAATGAATGGTGGGTGCTATGTTGCACCAATACAGTGGAACCCCCCCACAAGTCACCCCATTTTGCAAAGTACACCCCTCAGGGAATTCATCTAGGGGTATAGTGTACATTTCAAACCCCCAGGGGTTTCACCAATTTTGATACAAGTGGGCAGTGAAAATGAAAAATTACATTTTTTTACACAAAAATGCAGTTCTGGCTCAAAATTTTTCATTTTCAGAAGGTATGAAGGAGACAAAGCACCCCAAAATCTGTGCCCCAATTTCTCCCGAGTACGGCAATGCCTCACATGTGACCAAAAAATACCATTTGGGTGCATGGCAGGACTCAGAAGGGAAGGAGTGATTTTTGGATTTTGCAGCTCAGATTCTGGTGGAATGTTGGTGGGTGCTATGTGGCATTAGCAAGACCCCCCAAGCACCAATACAGTGGAACCCCCCCACAAGTCACCCCATTTTGCAAACTACACCCCTCAGGGAATTCATCTAGGGGTATAGTGTACATTTCAAACCCCCAGGGGTTTCACCAATTTTGATACAAGTGGGCAGTGAACATGAAAAATTACATTTTTTACACAAAAATGCAGTTCTGGCTCAAAATTTTTCATTTTCAGAAGGTATGAAGGAGAAAAAGCACCCCAAAATCTGTGCCCCAATTTCTCCCGAGTACGGCAATGCCTCACATGTGACCAAAAAATACCAGTTGGGTGCATGGCAGGACTCAAAAGGGAAGGAGTGATTTTTGGATTTTGCAGCTCAGATTCTGGTGGAATTTTGGTGGGTGCTATGTCGCATTAGCAAGACCCCCCAAGCACCAATACAGTGGAACCCCCCCACAAGTGACCCCATTTTGCAAACTACACCCCTCAGGGAATTCATCTAGGGGTATAGTGTACATTTCAAACCCCCAGGGGTTTCACCAATTTTGATACAAGTGGGCAGTGAACATGAAAAATTACATTTTTTACACAAAAATGCAGTTCTGGCTCAAAATTTTTCATTTTCAGAAGGTATGAAGGAGAAAAAGCACCCCAAAATCTGTGCCCCAATTTCTCCCGAGTACGGCAATGCCTCACATGTGACCAAAAAATACCAGTTGGGTGCATGGCAGGACTCAGAAGGGAAGGAGTGATTTTTGGATTTTGCAGCACAGATTCTGGTGGAATGAATGGTGGGTGCTATGTTGCACCAATACAGTGGAACCCCCCCACAAGTCACCCCATTTTGCAAACTACACCCCTCAGGGAATTCATCTAGGGGTATAGTGTACATTTCAAACCCCCAGGGGTTTCACCAATTTTGATACAAGTGGGCAGTGAAAATGAAAAATTACATTTTTTTACACAAAAATGCAGTTCTGGCTCAAAATTTTTCATTTTCAGAAGGAATGAAGGAGACAAAGCACCCCAAAATCTGTGCCCCAATTTCTCCCGAGTACGGCAATGCCTCATGTGTGACCAAAAAGTGGCAGGACTCAGAAGGGAAGGAGTGATATTTGGATTTTGCAGCACAAATTCTGGTGGAATGATGGTGGGTGCTATGTCGCATTAGCAAGACCCCCAAAGCACCAATACAGTGGAACCCCCCCCACAAGTGACCCCATTTTGCAAACTACACCCCTCAGGGAATTCATCTAGGGGTATAGTGTACATTTCAAACCCCCAGGGGTTTCACCAATTTTGATACAAGTGGGCAGTGAACATGAAAAATTACATTTTTTACACAAAAATGCAGTTCTGGCTCAAAATTTTTCATTTTCAGAAGGTATGAAGGAGAAAAAGCACCCCAAAATCTGTGCCCCAATTTCTCCCGAGTACGGCAATGCCTCACATGTGACCAAAAAATACCAGTTGGGTGCATGGCAGGACTCAGAAGGGAAGGAGTGATTTTTGGATTTTGCAGCACAGATTCTGGTGGAATGAATGGTGGGTGCTATGTTGCACCAATACAGTGGAACCCCCCCACAAGTCACCCCATTTTGCAAACTACACCCCTCAGGGAATTCATCTAGGGGTATAGTGTACATTTCAAACCCCCAGGGGTTTCACCAATTTTGATACAAGTGGGCAGTGAAAATGAAAAATTACATTTTTTTACACAAAAATGCAGTTCTGGCTCAAAATTTTTCATTTTCACAAGGAATGAAGGAGACAAAGCACCCCAAAATCTGTGCCCCAATTTCTCCCGAGTACGGCAATGCCTCACATGTGACCAAAAAATACCAGTTGGGTGCATGGCAGGACTCAGAAGGGAAGGAGTGATTTTTGGATTTTGCGGCTCAGATTCTGGTGGAATGAATGGTGGGTGCTATGTGGCATTAGCAAGACCCCCGAAGCACGGTGAAATTATGAACCTAATATTCCATAGATGTGTGGTATATTTTAAAACACTCCTTTATACATAGGCCGGGTTTGTCGGGGCAAGTGTCACACTGGAAAATAGTTTGCTTTCTTATTCCCTTTTTATAGCAAACTTTGCACCTTTTTTGTGTCCTGCCCTTTTTTCCAGTGGAGGGGATTTCATCAGGAAAATGCTGCCCTGGTACAATACGGGGGCCAGTACTAGAAGTACTGGGGCCCTCTGCCTGCTGGTTCCCAAATATTAGGCCCTTTATGACTTCCTCTTGAAAGTGCATAAATGTCCCCCTCTGGCCGGTAGAACGGAATAGCACGTAAGCGTTATACAGTGCCATCTGGATGATATACACGGCCACCTTCTTGTACCAGATTTTTGTTTTCCGCAGGGCACTGTACGGCTTCAGTACCTGATCTGAAAGATCCACTCCGCCCATGTACCTATTGTAATCCAGGATACAATTAGGTTTGGAGGTGTGGGTACTGGTACCTCGTACAGGGACGGAGGTGGTACTGTCTCCGTGAATTGTTGTCAGTATAAGGACATCCCTCTTGTCCTTATATTTGACCAACAACATATTTTCGGTGCATATTCCCCTGCTTTCACCCCTTCTCATTACTTGGGCAATGTGCGTTTTTGGGAGGCCTCTTTGGTTCTTGCGCACAGTACCGCAAGCTGCTGTACCTCTTGAACCAAGGGCCTTAAACAGGGGGATGCTAGTGTAAAAGTTATCCACATAGAGGTGATAACCTTTATCCAGGAAGGGGTGCACTAAATCCCAGACAATTTTCCCACTAACACCTACGAGGGAGGGGGGGCATTCTGGCGGTTGAATTCTTGAATCCTTCCCTTCATAAACCCTAAACCTGTGGGTGTACCCTGAGGTGCTTTCACACAGTTTATACATTTTTATGCCATACCTTGCCCTCTTACTGGGAAGGTACTGGCGGAATTTAACCCTTCCTTTAAAATGTATAAGGGACTCGTCGATACAAATACATTTTTCAGGGATGTACACCTCTTCAAATTTGGCACTGAAATGATCAATGACCGGCCTGACTTTGAATAGCCGGTCAAAGGTGGGATCATCTCTGGGTGGGCACTGTGCATTATCGGTGTAATGTATAAATTTAAGAATTGTCTCAAATCGAGTCCGGGGCATGGCCATACGGTAAAATGGAGTACTGTACAGAACATCTGTACTCCAATATTGCCTAATTTCTGGCTTTTTTACTATGCCCATATGAAACACCAGACCCCAAAACGTCATCATCTCTACTGCATCTACAGGGGTCCACCTAGCAAATGATGACGTGGGGTTTTGAGCAATAAACTGCTGGGCATATAAATTAGTTTGGTCCACCATTAAATTTATAAAATCATCAGAGAAAAATAATTTGAAAAAGTCAATTTCTCTGAGACCTGTGGAATCAAATTGGATTCCTGGCATGGCCAAAAACTCAGGAACCTGGGGCTCAAAATTGTCTGGTGGTGGGGTCCATACTAGATCAATTATTGGGGGGGGAATCTCAGCTGATCTACGGGGGCGTCTTTGAGGGGGTCCCTCATCACCAGAGGAGGAAGAGGAGCTTAAGACGAATCCTTCAAATTCCCCGCTTGCATCACTGCCTGTGTCAGAGTCAGAGGCAAGCATGGCATATGCCTCCTCCACTGAATACATTCTCCTGGATGACTGGGAGGACATTTGGGAGGACATTTGGGAGGACATTTGGGATGCCATTTTTATTTTTGTGTTACTGGTAGTGAAATGTTTCAACACGTGTATAGTGTAGGGGGGGGGTACAAACTTTATTTCAATCCGGGGGGTATGTAGTGTGTATGTGGTGCAGAAAAAAAAAAAATACTTTATACCAATAAAAAAAAAAAAAATGAAGGGGTTAAAAATAAAAAATTGAAGGGGTTAAAAAAAAAAAAAAAAGGTCCTGCGCCAAAAATTGAGCACAGATGTTGGTCAGTAACGTCTGTCACTGAACAGCGCTCAAAGGCAACAGGAATCTGATCAAAAAAAAAAAAAAAAAATTGATCAACCCTGTGCCGAAAAAGCTGATCAGTGATGTACGTCACTGATCGGCGCACAGTGGCCACAGGACACCCACAAAATCAGTGTGTGTAAAAAAAAAATTAAAAAAAGACCCCACAGCACTCACAAAAAAAAAAAAAGGTGATCAGTGATGCGACACTGATTACCAGTGAGGGACAGCAGGTGCACAACCTTTGGTGCAACTGACAGTGCAACTGGCAGCAACTGACAGGTATATATATATAAAAAAAAAAACCTCTGCGCCCCCAAAAAGTTGCTGATCAGCACAGATATACTGATCAGCACAAAAGGGGGGGTAGCAGACACAAAATATACACTCTCTATCACTCTCTGTCACTATCTCTCTCTATCTCTCTATCTCTCACTATCTCTCACTATCTATCACTCTAGGACACTGCAGCAGCAGCACTGACAGTTATATGTATAAAAAAAAACTGCACCCCCAAAAAGGGGGGGTAGCAGACACAAAATATACACTCTCTATCACTCTCTGTCACTATCTCTCTCTATCTCTCTATCTCTCACTATCTATCACTATCTATCACTCTATGACACTGCAGCAGCAGCACTGACAGTTATATATATAAAATAAAACCCCTGCACCCCCAAAAAGGGGGGGTAGCAGACACAAATCTCTCTATCTCTCTACCTCTCACTATCTATCACTATCTATCACTATCTATCACTGTATGACACTGCAGCAGCAGCACTGACAGTTATATATATATAGAAAACCCCTGCACCCCCAAAAAGGGGGGGTAGCAGACACAAAATATAGCTCTCTCTGTCACTATCTCTCTATCTCTCTCTATCTCTCTCTATCTCTCTCTCTATCTCTCTATCTCTCTATCACACTGCAGCAGCAGCAGGAAGTCTCAGGAAGTCAGATCCAGGAAGCGTCCAGCACGCTACAAGCAGTGATAAGGTGATCAGGTAAGGTATTTGCAAGGATCAGGTAAGTATTAGCAAGGATCAGGTCGGTATTCACGGCAGGCAGGCACGGTGACCGTTCTGCACGCTATTCCAGACCGGAATGGCGTCTGCAGCGCAGTCACCGTCAGTTTAAATGTCGCGCCTTGGCTGTGATTGGTCCGTGGGTCCCACGGACCAATCACAGCCTTGGGGGCAGGTGGGGTGAGGGTGGGGTGAGGTGTCATCGTCACCGATGACCCCCTCATGCCCCCTGACGCCCGGCGGTGATTGACACCTGTGTTACCGAGCGTCCGATTCGCTGGTAACACAGGAAAACGCTGTGAATGGCTGTTCACACTGAACAGCCAATCACAGCGATCGCCGACGGGGGGGCGACATCGCAGCCCCCCCCGGGCATGCAGGGACATGTCTGCTGTCAGGGACAGCAGACATCGTCCCTCTGTCACTGCGTCTCGAGACGCAGTGACAGTTTAAACTCATGACGTACATTTATGCCATGTGTCGGGAAGTACCTCCCGGCCATGACGTAAATGTACGTCAAATGTCGGGAAGGGGTTAAATTAGAAATGCTATATAATGTACAATAACCAAGGCCGAATTATTTACCAATGTTACTGGAATGTTCTAGAGGGTTCAAATTTTCAGAGACTCCCTAGAGAGTGAGCTATTCTCCCACATGCTGATCACTTTCAAAGGGCAGTATTCAATGTTAAAGTTCTCCGTGCATGGAGAGCGTTTTATTTCGCTCTCCATACACTCTCCATGTTCCGGAGCCTCCTGCTCCCACTATTCAATGTTTTGAAGACTCGCCGCAACTCGCGGCGAGTCTTAACCCCTGCAGCGGACGAGCGTCCGCGGCAGGGAGCTTTCAGGGAGCCGGGGGACGGAAGCAGCCAGAGAGATTAAAGTCTCCCTGGCTGCTCCAGAGGACTGTGGAGGGGAGAGGGGCTCTCCGGAACCCAGGCAGCACAGGCTGCCCCCCCCCCCCTATAGCCAGCGGGGGACCCAGTATTCACTGCACCCGATCGTGCATATTAACGATCGGGTGCAGTGAATATATGAATATCTAATGAGCGGCTCGAGCGCTCCGGTGCCCCATGCTGGCTGCACTGTGTAAAAAAAAAAAAAAAAAAAAAAAAAATTAAAAAAAATATATTTTTTTAAATTAAATATATATTCATGTGCTATAAGCACATGAATAAAAATAACATACCCCTTCACAGAAAAAAAACCCTGATTTTTTTACACCAAAATTAAAAAAAAACCTTTTAGTTTAAAAGTTCACATTCCAGCTCTCCATCAAAAGATGGAGAATTTCTACACAGAGAGAGACGGCGAAAATCACTTAGAAAGATGGAGAATATTTCACATTGAATAGGGTTGCTCGCTTTTGGAGAGCAAAAAATGCTCCGTCCAAGGCGAACAAAGCACAAATTCTCCACAAAACACGGAGAACTTTTCTCATTGAATACTGCCCAAAGTGTAGAGCTTGGGGTTTGGTGACATGATTCCTACTTTTGTGGCCTTGCCCCCTCTGTACAATGCGATGATTGCGGCAATGAACAGAAGGGCGCTAAGCCTGTACTTCCAATATGATTGTTTTAAGTTTAATAATAGTATAATAGTATATTCTCTAAGTATAAAGGTATGTACATTGCCAGTAACAATGCTTAGCAAGCCTAATTTAGCCGTATTTATGTGCACCAAAATAGTGGCTTAACTCCCAATGACATTGGGGGCACTGTACGTTGGGCTCCAGCTGTCAAAAGGGGCACCAAAAAGAAAGGCAGAGAGGGCTGCTGACCTTGGACAGATCTTTCTCTACTCATTTTATCGAGATTTGCTACAGTCACTGCTAATTCACAAGCTGAAGTGTCTTAGAATATGTGATAACAGATGAAAATGTGTATATACAGTAGTGAGTTACAGATCTCCCGTTGTTTCTTATATGGCTAAAGAAAGGAGATCATAAGTTGTTTAAGGAAATTAACTAATTATTATAATTTAAACTTTAGGAAGCTTTTATCAGAGCTTGGAGAGAACTAAAATTGTGAGAGAAAATTTACCAACCAATCTGCTTCTCTAATTTATTTAAACCCAGCCTTTAAAATGTAAGGTAGAAGGTGATTGGCTTGTACATTATCTCCCAATTTTATTTCTCTCTGAGATTTGAAAAGGAAAAAAAACCCTCAAGGTTAAATATATTATCATTTGCAACCAGCACCTGAAAATAAAGATATCTTATTGCCATAGTTAGCTGTAACTAGGAATTTTTGTACTTATGTAATATCTGGGCTCCCGTTTTTCTTATGAGACCGCGTGCGCTCACCATGCTTCGGGTACGGTGGCTCGCTGCGCTCGCCACACTATATAAAATCAACTCCATGTGTAGTTGGATAGTAGGGGTATGAAAAAATGGGGTGCATTTAACATGGGAGCCCAGATAATACATAAGTACTGGAATTTTTATTCTCCCAGATGTGCCACTGGTGAGCCGCTGGGATGTCAGCACCTTCTATTTTGCCTTTGGGGGCCTGGACCAAAATATAATAACCCAGTTGCATCATAAAACATGATTTACTTTGTCTCACAGAATTTTGTGCTGATCATTGATTAGAATTGAAAATTAACTTATTGTTCAGTTTAGTTAGGGAATAAAATATGATACTTGTGGGTTATACAACATGTAAAAAGCTTATAGTAAGCTATAAAAGGCGATATTGAAACACAGATACATATATTACAATGTGTAATGCACAGTGGCAGCTTTTACCTAAGGGCTTCAGGACTGTAAAATCTTCCACTGTTCTCTGCCTAAGTGAAGCCAGTTTCAGTCTGTTCGACTGCATGGGCTTCAAAGTGACTGGCAGTGACTTCCTATTGGAAGTCCGACCTGCCAGTCACCCAAGGCAGTCCCATTGGGAGGTGTTTCCTCCCTCCTGTATGCCTCTATGGGCTGCTACAGCTGCAGCCCATAGAATCCGGGGTCTGCGCATGGGCAGTAACGAGGTCCTGGTTCCTGTCATCTGCAGTGAACATGAGCTGGGAGCATATTTTAGCTTCTATAGGCTGCTGCTGAAGCAGCCCATAGAAGCTGGGGGCCAGTGCTTGCGCAGTACCAAGGAAGCTACTGCGCATGCGCTGGTCCTGTGACCACGGCAGGACCTGCCGTGGCAGAAACAACAGGGGTTGCCGGTACCAGCAGCGAGGTAGGAGCCGCCACTGGTAATGTATCTTCACTGTGTCATACTAGGTAGCAAAAAATATTGTACTTCCCTTATTCTACAAATTTGGATTCTTTACATGTTTATTTCCTAATGCCTGGTAAAGTAATGTTAAATACTAAATTATATATTAATTGAAAATTTATACTTGCAGCCAAAATGAATGCCACCCAGCAAAATTGGTATCTATCCAGTTCCATGGCACACTTGGCACGCGTGGGGATTAGCAGACATAGTGAGTTACACGAGGGAGACAAAGGGACACAGTGTGGCAAGCTCTATGCTAATTTATTTGCTGGAAGACAGACAGTGTTGCTATCAATCGTGGAATTAATTTTGCAGTTTACAATCTAGCGTTTGTTGAGGCAACACTGTCAACTCCTTAATCTTGATTAGTTTCTTATGTCAAACCATTTAGTCACACCGCCCACTGCGAAGTGGCGGGGCTCAAAGTAATAGGAGTTGGTCATTAAGACAATTAAAACAGTTGCGTGTTCATCTAAATATATTTGCACGTGGCAGATAAATAATCAGATGCAAGTTACTATTTCATTTACGTATTTATTTTCTAGTTGTACTGTATGTATGAAAGACAGTCGAATAAAAAAAAATAAATATCAAATAGACCAAGAAAAAAAATTCTTATAGTCAAATTATTACAGTAATGAGATACCAAGAAATGTCAGCCTTTATTGGTGTCCCCAACCAAGAATTCTGATGCCTCTCAATAACCAGAGACCACCTTTCTCTGATGGATAATTTGGATAATGGTGGCGACATGCAAGAACTCTAATACCTAATCTATTGGTCATTAACCTGTCACCTGCCAATGCTGTAGAGGTCACTGTAAAGACTGACTTTCTCTGATATTGTCACCATAAGCTGTAAAAGATAAATCCTCCTATAATTAATTATTTTAATGTTAACTCCACCAAGAAAGATCAGTTAGTTTTTAAACTACTTTGTTGCTTAGTTTAGCCAGCGCCAGCCTTTGGCCTGTGTTACTGAACAAAATTGATTGGAAATCACTGTTATTGAGGTTGATAATAACCAAATGAACCAAATAAAGGCTCAAATGTTATAATTGTACCTGTTTTTATAAAAAACTAAAACATGTGAGGGCAGTTTTGGCAAAATCAAAGACGAAGCGAGATGACGAATTGGGGCAAAAAAAAAATATGGGGCTCTGCGCACATCTCTATTGGTTAACCAATTTGTACATTCTATTCATTATTAGCTTTGACCCCAAACTGGCATTCTACACATTTAGAAAAGAAAATGATACTGCTATATCTGTATATTTTTATTTCTAATCTGATTTTGCTACACCTTCCACTATAAAATATATAACAACTTTTGCTGTATCACACAGGAGGATGTGGATGTTTTGGGGGCATAGAGAAAGACACAAGAATCAGCCTAGGGCAATAAGTGACAGTTGTGAAAGAAAACACACTGTCAACAGCGGTCCAACAACAGGATGCACATTGGCCAGTAAGGACAGGGACATTGCAAGCCTCAGAACATAGCAATCTGTAGCCATGAATATTATAAGTGGCACTTAATTAGAAATGACGGGGCACAGTTATTTGCCCATATCGAAAAGTAAATTTATTTTTGCTAATGTGCCGTAATTGCATCAAAATGGAAGCGCAGCTCATTTAAGCATTTAATAACTAGAGCTTATGACTTACAAGCTCTGTGTAACAATGGCCGTTTTAACCTCTGTTGTCTTAGTATAAATCATGGAACAGTTTTTGAAGATTGATTAGCTTGATGCACTGTAACAGATCATAAGGCAGTCACATTGTATGTATGGAGCTTAGAGTTATCATGTGTTTAACATTTATAGCTATTGTAGGACAGGACGTGGGTAGGTGTAAGTAAATAAAAAATCACCCCTTATGGTTTAGTGCATAAACAGGGCTGGTGCAAACCCCCGCCCGCCGGTCACCCGCTGCTGGGGAGATTTCAGTGGGCAGCGGTACCACAGGGTGGGGGTGCGGGCGACACTGCGGCATGCGCCCGCAACTCCCGTGTCCAGGGGGGGGGAGAGAGGGAAGCTACGATACCTTTCTCCCCGCTGCAGGGGAGATTTCAGTGGAAGGCAGCGGGCGGCGGGCGGGCGGGGGGTGCGGACGTTACTGCACCACAGAGTGGGGGTGCGGGCGACACTGCACCGTGCGCCCGCAACCACCTGCTCCCAGTCCCCGCGGCGCATCCTGGTTTACCACAGGGTGGGCGTGCGGGAGACACTGCGGCGTGCGCCCGCAACCCCCGTGTCCAGGGGGGAGAGAGGGAAGCTACGATACCTTTCTCCCCTGCTCCCAGTGCAGTCCCCGCTGCAGGGGAGATTTCAGTGGAAGGCAGGCGGCGGGCGGGCGATACTGGTTTCTATGGTACGGGTACCTCTATGGTACCTCTCCTCCTCGGCGGCTCAGTACCGCCCTTCAGTGGCCGGCGCCCTAGGCAAATGCCTAGACCTGCCTAGTGGTGGCGCCGGCCCTGTGCATAAACATGGCGGCAGGGAGTTGCAGGAGTCCTGATCTGTTTGGTACATTCTTGCAGGCTAGCTCCAGAATGAAAATACTGTATGAACAAACAGATCAAGGGACAGAGGCTCTGAAAGGGGAGAGAAGCTGGAAGAGAATGTATTCTTCCTGTTCTCTCAAATCATGCATTTAGGCCCTTATTCTGGTTCACTCGCAGAAGCTAATTCCTTCTCAAATGGACAAAACCATGTGCACTGCAGGTGGGGCAGATGCAACTTGTGCAGAGAGAGTTAGATTTGGGTGGGGTTTTACGTCAAAGTGAGATCTATATTGCAGTGTAAAAATAAAGCAGTCAGTATTTTCCCTGCACAGAAACAAAATAACTCACCCAAATCTAACTCTCGCTATGTTACATCTGCCCAACCTGCAGTGCACATGGTTTTGTCCATTTGAGATTGAATTTGCCTTTGCGGGTGAACCAGAATAAGGGCCTTAGTCCCCAGGATCATTGGCACCACCTGATCCAGGCAACTGCGTAGAGGGCACATGCCATATTTTGCCTCTGCAAAGGTCAGCAGTAGGCTCTCCTATATCCTCACCGGGCAGACCTTTACCATTGTCTGTCGCCGCTCCTAAAAACAAATGTAATAGGGAGATTCCGTAGGTAAGCAATGGTTTTATTCCTTTCCTTTTTAAGAACAGATCTCAGCTCTAAGTACTCAGAGTAAGTGAATGATCTGTCTGGAACTTTCTACATTGAATATTACATTTTTCTTTCATACAGTACAGTATGTACATACATAACTATTTTATTTATGGATTGTATTTCTTGCATTTGAAGGGAAATCACAATAGAGGGTGGTGGCTGAGATGCATTGCGTGAAACATTCTGAGCTCCCTGTTACTGAGGGTTCAGGAGCTTTGCGTAGCTACTCTGCAGTGTGAACTTGGACAAACATCCCCCTGCTCACAATGTGCAGTAACCTGGACAAAGGCACAATAATCCTCTAGGCTTGAAAAACACTTGCTACAGTCTCACAATTGGCAGCAGCAATCGTATCTCCTCTTATGCTACTGTACAAATAACATAAAGTGAAACTACAATACAGGAGAAGAATGAGCCAGCTGAAGTGACCGATACACTATTCCTCAGAGACCCTGTTCACACAAGGGAATAATTGCAATTTCTTATAAGACATGAACCACTTTGGACAAATAGTTTCCAGGGTTATGGCATAAAGGGCCAAAAGTGGCTATGTTGACAGTCAATGGGTTGACACCAAATGTTCAGCATGCAGTTGTAGACAGAAGTTTGACATAAGAAAAAGGTGGACGTGAGTTTTTCATGATTTTTTTGTTATCAATTTGTAGATTTAATCATGCGAACCCCAATAAGTGTACCACGTACCCACGCATGGCTTGTTTTGCTCACCATGCCAGGAGCCTCACTGTGGTTGGCGCACTTTACTCTTCCCAATTGAGGTCTACGTGGATGGAAAAGTATGAAATAAGTGAAAAAGTAAATCAATTTCCAAAAACACATCTCAATATTTTCATGTGTCAACCTTTGCTAGTGTCGATCTTTTATCTACTCCAACCTTATGGTGTTGACCTATTGACTGCTGACCAGATACCATTTCCAGCCCGTCAAAATGACGCAATAACAATGGAAAATTAATGTCAGCACCACTGGCTGTGCGCAGCCAAACAGATAAACTTATATTGCTCCGTTGGGCACCATCTAGTGGCTTCCGGTCTGCCAAACACTTGTATGTCAACAGCATGTCAACGCGACAGTCATCATGTCTTCCAGATGATACGCCTACATGTTGACAAACTGTCACTGGTGGTCTAGTGGTCTCTTACCTTCTCTTGGTGGCAGTGAAGGCTCCAGTCCAAGGTCCTAGTGGTACTGCGGCAGTGACTTCTGAATCATAATCAGATTCAGCTTTATTTGGCCAGGTATACTTGCGTATGCCAGGACTTAGAATTGGATTGCTGTGCAGCAGCCAGGTAACAAGTAAACAGTGACAGTACAGATATACATAACACGTACAGTAATGCACAAGATGTACCCTGGGAGGGTGATAGACACAGATATGGGCAGACGCAGGGATCATATATTTGCTGAGCTGCACAGCACCTAGGCAGCCAGTAATCGGCGCCGCTTGGTGATTGCAACAGGCAGATAGGTAAACAAGTAAACAGAACATATATAGAACTAGTACAGAAGCATACTCATATGCAGTAGACGTACCCTATGTAGGTGATCGACAAGACAGGGGAGACACTGGGTACATATTTTGGCTGAGCGGCACAGTTGCTAGGCAGCCATCACATGTGCCATCTTGATCATTGCTACTCACAGGGCAGCAGTGGAAGAGTTAAATAGGCCATCTCCCCTACAGCATACCACAGGACTGTGAGGAGCCGCCTGTGTGTATTGTCACAGATGGCTCTTCCCCACTACTGAGGGGAATTCCAGTGATGTCAATCACTGGGACTTCCCTCACTAAAACTAGGGATGGTTATGCTCGAGGGGGGGAATGTTTTTTACCCAAAAAAAACACACACTCCAGTTACTTAAAAATTGCATATTCCCGTTACTAAAAAAAATCAGAATCACCAGAATTGCAAGTGATTTCTGGCTTGGTCTAAAAATGTGCAGCCTATTACAGTATGACATGCGATATGGTGGGATTTTTTAGCTGTCCTATTACATGCCACACTAGAGAACCACTCCATTTTGTTATATTTGTAAAGCCATTTTTAGATCAAAGCCCAATCATATGCTGTGATTCCCATATAACCTTATTTGTGCATAAACTGACCAATATACTATAATTTGACAATCAGGCAAACCATGAAAAACCAAATCACCTTGCCTATGGTCACCATAATGAGTTTTTACAGTGACAACAATGTAAGTACTATCTGCATATGATCTGAGTGTGCAGACCCTCCTTTCACTCACCCGGCATGTTACCATTAATGTACCCTGATAGTGATGTATAGGTATTCACACAATGGCAAACTTGCCATTTGCTGGATGGCATTAGAGAGATCTATAATGTTTTAATTTATAAATAGCAAATAATAGCTTCCAGACTGGGGTGCAAGGATTATACAAATCTCCCAGGTAGAACTGCACACAGCACAGGCAAAAGCCGATGGATAGATACTGTATGCTGTGTGACTGACAGCTAAAGGGAAGAAAGCAGAATAGAAAGATAAGAATTTTCTTACACTGTGGCCCTTAGGAACAGTCAGGGAACACTTTAAAATACAGCCAAAGATACTGTAGTTCTTGCTATCTGCTATTGAGGAGGTTATTGAACTATAACATAATTCTTGTACAAGAAAGGATTAAGGCAACATTCATTTGGATATTCATCTCCATTCATTAGGACCTGAATAATATAGTGTTGTAAAACCATTATTATGTGTAAATAAAGAGAGTGTGTCATCTATGGTCCTGCTGGGGGGGGGGGTCAGCCACAGAAACAATATCGGCAGCTTTCAGTTAACTGATTCAAACTTGCAGTGGAGAAGTGCCCCCTTGGGTGCAGGAGCCCGGTGGCAGATGACTCCATTGCCTCCCACAGTTCCAACTTTGGTACAGATATCAAACTAAGAAAAATAAAAGACTCAACAAGTACAGTCATCATAACCAAATACATATACTGTTGGTACCTAATAAATGTTTTCAATTCACTTAAACTCAGAGTTTGCTGGTGTTGGCCAGGCACTATTTATGTACACCATTTAAACTGAAGCTCAATATGTCAGAGAGAGCCTGCACTGCACTAATATAAGCAGGGTAACTGGTTTGGGGCCTGCTCATGATAATGACCCATTCTGCGCACCTGCAGAATAGGTCCAGAGTGCTTGGTTGCAGTCCCCCCCTTAGCAGCAGCATAATTGACATGCAGTGTTTGAAGAGCTCGGTGACCAACACATTTTACTGTACAAAATGGGGCATCATTCCCCCATTTATATACATGCTGATCCCAGGGTCTACACTGAGACGCAGACTCCCTGGCCCCCGCAGAGGCGTTTCAGATGGCCAGTCTGAGTAAGCTTCAGCTTCCACAGGCTGACTGAGTGCTGTGACCAATGGTCACGTCCGCGATCTGTTGCTGAGTCTTCGGATGCAATTCTTGGATTGCCGATTGTTGCAAGAGGCTTCTGTCCAACACACTCCTCCTGCAGCATTACAATATTTGTGGACGGGATTGCATAGGTGCTTCCTTGTAGCCTTGCAATACCAACCATATTAGAATCATTCCCACAATTATATGTTTCTTACTCCGCATCTGGTCAAACGTGTCTTATACCCCAGTAAAGTCGCTAGTTTCTAGCATACAGGTGGGCTACATGTCTAATATTCTCATGGTTTAGCCTTCAAAGTCCACTGTGTTAGGACCACCCCAATAATACAATATAATGATAACTCTCCTAAAGTTTACAATAAACAAATCTCCACAATCTCTCCGTCCACCCTATAATATAGTTACACAGTATGTGCCTATTGCCTGCAAGCAGTTTAGGTGCATAATGCATAAGGTGTTAAATTGTATATGACATTTCTCCAGTGGGGATATTGAATGGTCTACTAGATTTCTACTGATTTAAGTACGGAGGGAACGCTTCATTGTCTGAATAATTTCTCCCCTGCAATTCCCTCTACTACTTCAAGTAAAAGTGCTTCTAGGTAAGTATATTCTATTTCATGTATATGATTAAACCTTACCTCGCTAGTGCATCACACAGTCCTCAAAAATCAGTGAATTTTAGCAAAAGATTTAAAAAAAGACAGTTAATGCATGACATATGGAGCTGTTACCTCCAGCTATAACATTCAGGTGACCCACAGCAGGGTGTGTCTCACATGGGCTAATATTTTCTACTGCACTTTTGTGTACAAATATAGTAAGTGGTAAGTGATGGCAGTGTTAAGGGCATGATGTAACTATGGAGTACCTTACAGAGCGTTGTCTTAGATTCTCCCTGCCCTTCAAGCACAGCTACTGGGTCTCAGTGTTCATGTGACCATCACTTCCAGGTCAGTCAAGTATTTTCCCACTATCCCTAAACCTAATCCCTAACCCTCCCACTAAGGCCTAACTCTAGCCTCCCCCTCCATTTTCATTTGACAACATGGTTACTGTTGACCGTTTGACTATGTAGATGTTCAACATGATGCTGAATGTTGACATGCTAATGTTGGCATCATGGCTTCAAGATTTTAAATATTTATATGGTTACAGCCGATCATGTGACCAGATAACCCTTAATTACATTGATTGTATATTCAACTTCTGGAAGTATTAGGTCACCTACAGTATATGTATAATGCACATACCTAGCTGTCCAATAAAAAAGAAGATATTCGGATTAGCCCCCAATCTGTCTTAAGCCAACGCCATATCAACTAATTATTACACGCCACCTCATTATGTAGCAATCTACTATACTTTGGTCATTTCAGAATAAATACATCTAATCTCAACATGTATAAATATATTAGGGGCCAATATAAGGAACTGTCAAACACCCTTTTTTCTGCTAGACAGGAATCTAGGACGAGAGGGCACGAGTTTAGATTAGAAGAAAAAAGATTTTGTTAATCTAGAAGAAAAAATTTCTTTACAGTCAGAACAGTTAAACTTTGGAACTCTCTTCCTGGAAAAGTGGTGTCGGCAGACACTATAAATACGTTTTAAATAAGGTTGGATAAACATTTATTGGTTAAAAACATCCATGGGTACAAATAAGTAACATAATCTGTCTTTAAAATATCAGAACATCCTATACAACAAGGGATAAACTATTATAAACATAGGTTGAACTAGATGGACGCAAGTCTTTATTCAGCCTCACCTACTATGTAACTATGTAATCTTGAACCATGCGTAATCAAGACGGACGGGTTGATGATATATGTTGTCCAAGGTGCCACTGTAAATAATATTTCCTATAAAAGGACACTATACTGTATGTTATATGATATGTGCATATTTCAATTGCCTGTTGCTGTCTAGTAGGAAGCAGCTACTTCGTAATAGCCAAAATGCCTAGTAGTTTTCTATTGCATTTATGAACCTGCTCCCACATACACCCTTATGTGCACTTGTATCCTGTTGTAAATGTAGGCGCATTGCATTAGTACAAGGCAGAAAATCTCACATCAGGCAACAGTAAACACAGCCAAGCCGAATGGGGAATAGTCATTAAAATGGATATTATCATATTTAGTAAAGGGAACTTCACATTTAAAGTCACACAAATATGTTTGGAATACTGGTAATAACAAAATGCTTCAAATATTATTTTACAGCTCAAATTCAAAGCATGGATACAGCCGCAGCCCGACGGCTGTTAATGAATGCCTACTTCTTGATGAGATGATGTTGATTAGGGCAGATAATCAAAGATAATGAGATACCAGTCTTCTCTGCACAGAGAGACTATAGTCTCTTGCTCTGGGTGCAACTAACTAATGTGCATATATAAAGTCATTTATGACTTGTAAATAATATGTATTTCCTGATTTTTAAATGAAAAGATTGCCCTCTACAGCATGAACATTATATTGCAAATATCGGATGACTAATCCTTAGTCTACAATTAGATAGCTAATATAATAATATAATTAGAGATGAGCTGTTTCATTTTCCTTGGGTCCAGCACAAGTTCAGCTTTATCTCATTGGCTAGCCAAAACATGTGACAACCAGATGCCGTTTTTCTGGAGAACTGAATATAACCGAGTAAATCCGAACCGCTTATTCCTAAATATGATATATCTGTACCTCAACTTCAGATTTCTGTTTAGTCTTTTTCCTATAGAGGACACTTGGAACATGGCCTGTCTTATGAATGATCCTTGATCGCTAAATGTTCCCAATTAGTGGGTGCATCAGCAATTGTTTCCTCAAATAGGGGGCGATGTATTATAGCGGCACCAAGGTAAAGCAGGAAGGTACGCTGACAAGATGTATGAACATCTTGTCTGCCGTAGTGGCTATCCCCACCAGAGGATACAGCCAATAAGTTTGGCGCTGCCTTACCGTGTGTCTTCACTTGGTTAGCAATCTGAGAATGTAAAAGATCTTGGTATTATTGTAAGATCTCCTGTGCATCCCAGAACCAGCCGCACCTGCATCCCAGGACAATGCTGTCCATGCTGTGGTGAATGGGCTTTGCATTCATACATTGCCGGGGATATCTGTACTGCAATGTTGTAGTGTCGATAACCACTACATTATTACATTGGGGAGAAGCAGTATCAGCGTACATACAGTAGCATGCACAGGTACCATTTCATACATCTCTACCCCCATAGTTACCTACAATGTTGCTCCATTTCATATGCATAATAATCATACAGTACATGTTGTCAAGAGTAATGAGCAGAGCAGGGTCATAACTATGCAAAAAATTATGAACACTGTTGTGCTGTCTTTAGATAGTGAATATGCTTGTAGTCTTCTCCCCATCCAATGGATATATTCCACAGGTAGATGACCACCCAGGCTTGTTACACAGACCCCAAAGTACCAGCCAATCAGCTCCAAACTACTGCGTTACATTCAATGTGTGCCAAGATGAGTTAGCCACCTTCACTACTCCACTACATAGAGAGATTGCTGCAGATTGTAAAATAAAGATAACTTTATTGGCAACTGTTACTGTTGAGCAGAGGACAGTGGCAATAGGGTGTCAAGGTTTTTATGCATCATGAATGCTTACTGAACAGCTGTCTTTGTGTCTCCTATAACGGGTGTGGTATGATTCACCGACAGTCGGGATCCCGACGTCGGGATCCCGACTGCCTGGTCTCAGACAGCGTGGCCAGCGCAACAAAGCCCCTTGCGGGCTCGCTGCGCTCGCCACCTATTCTATTCTCCCTCTATGGGGGTCGTGGACCCCCACGAGGGAAAATAGCCGACGGCCGTCGGGAACCCGGCCGTCAGTGTTTTAACAGTCGGGATCCCGACGTCGGGTTAATGACTGTCGGGATCCCGACTGTCGGGACCCCGTCCGGCAGCCCCATTTCTACTTTGCTTTTCCTCTGTCTCCAGGCTCGGCAGCTTTACCTCTTTTCCCTGCGTTTGTTAATTTAACTGGCCATTCTGCTCACTTTCCAGCACCTACCTTTACGCTTGTTTGCTGGTAACTGTATTCCAACTAAACATCATGCTTCTATTACACTAGACTCTTCTATTACACTAGACTATACATATTCTGCACATGTAAATGCACATGTTAAATACGGTACGCTGTCACTAGATAGTAGCAATGACTATAGTTTATTAGGTGCTAATCTAGCGTTCTAAACAGCACTTTAAATGCAATGGGTGGTGATTCAAGTTATGTTAATGTGAACTGCAATGGATGATGGTAAACAACTTTATTGGTATGAAAAAGTCTCTCAGCTATTTCTATGCATATGAGGCTTTTTACATGTTATGTGGCCAAAGAACCAGAATACTGTACCACCCATGACCCAGTCCAGCCTGGGTTGGCTTGACTTCATAGATTTGCAGTATCACTTTTGCCACTGCGATATTATATTTATACTTTATATTGAAAGCATCGATTGTATGGTTGTAGCAGCTGCCTGATTGCTGCTGTTATAAACCCTAATCTGTCACATGCACTGTAGTGCAACAATTTCATGCAACTCTCAGCAGGAGAACAAGCTGTTACACAGCCGCTGTTGGTCACGAGTCCTAGCAGCCAGTGCAAAGATGTCAGTTTTTTTATATACTGTACACTCAATCACTCGAGTCTAAGTGGAGCAATGGGCACACAACACAAGTATGTGACCCCCATGTCAACCAAAATGACCCCAATAATCCGCATTGTCTGATCATAAATGGCTTGCAGTTCTTATATTAAAACCGACTCATGAATTCTAATTAGCAGTTTTCTAAGTTTGGCCATAGGCCCCTATTCTGGTTCACTGGCAAATGGACAAAACCATGTGCACTGTAGGTGGGGCAGATGGGACTTGTGCAGTGAGAATTAAGGTGCCCATACACCCCTGCAATGTCTCGCAGCAGTGTACGGACACCCGATACCCTGCCAGTTGCACGGGACGGCCAGCAGGTCCGACTACCCGACACAGGTCCAATGCGCACGGGACCGCGCATCGGACCTGAGGGGACATCAAACTGACCCGATTTGGACCGATTTGACGGCCTGATTCGTCTGAACCGGCCCAAATCGGGTCAGTGTATGGGGTGTATTTAGATTTGGGTGGGGTTTTACTTCAAAGTGAGATCTATATTGCAGTGTAAAAAGCAGCCATTGTTTACCCTGCACAGTAACAAAATAACTCACCCAAATCTAAATTTCTCTGCACATGCATATGGTTTTGTCCATTTGAGAAGGAATTTGCCTTTACGAGTGAACCAGAATAAGGGCAATAGTCCGTCCAATAATTTATTTGAATACATTTTACGATACATTGCCTATAACTTCAATATTTTACTCTGGATTAGAGATCTTGCAGTTGTGCATCTCATTGAACAGTATTTCAAGTACTTCTCAAAACTTTTTAAAGACATGTGAAAAGGTTCTAATCCTCCTGGGTTGTTTTCATTATTCACCAAATCTGCATAAATTATTCATAAAGGAATCTAATAACATTTCATGGAATTTCTCTGCAGACTACACTACAAATGAATGGTAAGTGGGATGTATCATTAGCGTACCATAAGCGGGATCATATTAGGTCCTACTACTACTGGATTATCAAGTGGAGGTATAATAAATCTACCTTTACAATGCTGTAATATTGGTTTGGAAGTCTCATTAATATCTATTTATTTATTAAAGCAGTAAAATAATTCGCAGCATTGTACAGGATCTGACACAAATACTTACAAGAGACAGAAGGTAAATATATCCCGACTCCAATGAGCTTACAATCTAAGGGCGGGATGTTCTAACATCTGCAGCCCAGCTACCCCTCCCTCCCTTATCCGGCGCTGGCGCTGCTGCTGCGGCGGGGGCTGGCTCTCCTCCTCCTTCTCCCTGCACCCGGAAGAGGATCACAGTGCAGGGAGGAGGAGGTCAAAGGTCCGGGCAGCACAGCTCTGTGCTGCCCAGACAAAGGTGAGGGTGGGTCGGTGCGGGGTGGCGGGGGTTGGTGCGTCGTGGTAGAAGCCCATAGGCTTCTATGGGGCATCGCGAGCTTTTGCAGATAACGGGGTTTTTACCGCATTTTTAGTTTAGAGAATCTCCCCCAAAGAGGTGTGAGAACAATGTCATGCCGTATGTAGTGTAATAACAAGTGAGAGGGAGGCTATTGTTAATAGTAAATTATAAAGCACTCATAGGCGCTGCCCTTCTGTGGAGCTACTGAAGGTGTAGTATGTGTGAACGAATAGAGACAACATAAGGAAGACCCATAAATCAGTCACTGTAAAAAAAAACCTGGGTCCTTGCAAACATAATTTTCCAACATTTATCATAACCGAGCATCCTTTCTTCCCTGTATCTAGAGGAGGGTATTCCCCAAATCACATCATGCCATGAAAGAGAGCCACCCCATTGTGCAGTGCCACACCCCCTGAACCACGCCCTGCTGTGATGGCTTGCCTGCTCCCTCCCAGAGAAGAACTTTACAATAATGTCAGCAAGCATGCTGTAAATAGAGTATGGAGAGTTGTTCCTCGTTCCATGGAAACTGCTGCCACCATGAGGGCAGGGGAGATCACCAAAAGAAGAATAGAGAGGGCACCAACAATCACAGCAGTCAAGCCAAAACCCTAATGCTGGCCAGCAAACCCCAATGAGAGGAGAAGCAATATCACACCAATAGGGTCATTTTCAGTTAGTTGGTTTTCACTGTTACACTTGCTTTTATACTGGAATGTCTAATAAAGTATTTCCATCGGCAGGGCCGCTCACGTGGGTACAGCTGTCCTGGGCCCTGGCCTCTGGAGGGACCTGGGCAGCTGCCCATAGTGGCACTGCACCACCCCCTGCTCCCGCACAATGCCCTCCCCACCCAACGGCCCCCCAGTCAGGCACTAACAATACATAGTGCAGCCTGCAGAGTGCCGAGCCTAGGATACAGAGGGTCTCGGTGCTCCGCAGGCTGCACTGTGCAGTGTGCGCTCCCGACCGTCCGTGAAGGAGGGCGATGACGCGCCACTGCTGCTAGTTGCTGCTGGTAAGTAATGGTAATTGGTGGGGAGTAGAGGGAGGCGGGGTGCGTGCATACGGGCGGGGGTGTATGTTCCACTGTCGCGTTGGGTGCCCGGGGGCCCGGACTGAAGGTCAGTCCCGGGCCCCAAAATTTCTAGTGGTGGTCCTGTCCATCAGAAATATAAATACAAGTTTCTATGGGTAAACCTTGCAATAAACATAATATTACTGGATATTCAGTTGTTACATGGGAGTTTCACTTTCCTTCACTAGCCCTTAGGATGGACTTTTCACGGAATTCTGCTCATACCCTCCGTTATCTAGGGATTTGGCGCCTTTATATCATTGTTGCTGTGAATTTTTGTAGGCTTCCCTCGCACCATAATCTACTATATTATGCCTGTTCGTGATGTTCCAGTGTTCCTGAGTGTAACCGCTCCTTCAGTAAGCGTGTCCAAGACACTTACCTTTTTTGCTGTTATCGTGCGGTTGTTGAACCACTGTTTGTGGTACATTACCCAGTACCTGTCTAATCATGGAAAGTTTGTTTTAAATAAAACTTTGTTTATCTTTAGATATTGCACTATGGAGCGCTCTTGTTTCTTCCTTTAGATATATATATATATATATATATATATATGTTTATATATATATATATATATATATATAAATAAATAAATGGATGTATGTGTGCATGTTCCAGCATAAAAAAATAATCTGGGGGTAAGACACCCTTAGCACCCCCGTGGGCCCATAAAGCAGTCTGACCACTACACAAAGTGGGTAAGGGAGGCAAGATATCCAACATAACAATTGAATCTGGAAAAAAATACTGGGGGGGGGGGGGGGTGTAGACACGCATAGCACCCCATGGTTGTCTGGAAAGCAACATATGGCAAAGTTGCATTACATAGAGGGGCTCATAGCCACTAAAACCCGCCATTCTGACACCGCCGGGGGCCCAAAAGGGTGTCCGGGTCCGGGATGCAAGATATGGAAGAGTTGCATAGCATAAAGGGGGTAGAGTACATGGGGTTTAAGAAATAAAAACTGTGGTCTTACTCGGAAGCCGGCTACAAGAGGTTTATGCCGGTCACACCAATCATGGTGAGCAGTTAAGCTTAAAACAAAAGTTCATTTAATGCTAATTGCACAACCAAACCCGAGCAATGCTGGGTACCTCAGCTAGTATCTGCTGTGCATTTACAAATTAATTTTTACATGATGGTAATGGAATTATGTCCGGCACAAATAGAGTTCCACACTGTATGCATGTATTTAGAATAAAAAAAATGTATGCCATTATTTAAATACTTTCAACATGCAAATAGACATAATTGCTGTTATTTTCCATGATGACCTTTTTCATGCTGGATGCTGGTCCTTCAGGTTGTTGTAAAGGTTGTTTACAGACTTTTGTTACTTTAAAACTTGGTAAATACATTATTATTTTATAGGGAAAAAAAAACCTTTTTAGGATGAACTTTATTTGACTTAAAAGGTGTTATCTTTGGTATTATCTTGGCCGTGTACTGACATTTTCATGCAATATACCCAAGGTAATGCTTTTATAAAGAGCTTCAATGACCCTACTGTGAGACAGCTTATTTTAAATCCAGGCAGCATTTGTTCTCCCTAAGCAGGAAGTATCTAAAGAGGATGCACCATACTGTACTTATCAAACTAAAAAACAGGGTTAATCAGCAGCAAGCGTATGGATACAGAATACATCCATCTGTAATGTACGAAGGTTACCATTATTAACGTTAAATCTTGTTGTTTTTTTTCCCCTTCCTGAACATACTTAAGAAATATAAAACATTATTACAGAGCCGTTCAGCCTTACAATAGAATAAAAGAGAAGCCCTTGGAGCAGCTAACATCACGGTCAAGTGGAACACACATATCAGCAATTTCTATGGCTTATTCTGTCCAAGAGATCAGTAATGACTTTTCTGGAAAATTCTGAATCCTGAGAGAGTCCGGCGATTGCTACGGAACCAGACCAGATATAGAAACGGAAATGGGCGAAACACATTGCGATGATGTTATTTGCGCCATCAATCTCTACCTACTGTATCTCAGGATATAGGTGGGATTCATGTAGCTACACTACTGACCAATGTGTCATTATGCAAATAGTAACATAAGACTGATTTACAGGTAGTGTAGATGACATTATAAAAGTATCCATATAGGGGGCCAAGAGGCCACACGTATCCGGTAATTTTATTGTCTTTTTAGTTATCAGATTGTGGATAGGATCTTATGGCACATCTAACATGTGTACACACCATTAGATGTGCCTTAAGATCCTATCCACGATCTGATCAGATAGGATCGTGGATAGGATCTTAAGGCACATCCGATTTGCATCCTATCTTGACTATATAGTGCAGATCTGCACTATATAGACAAGGCAGCCAAGACTTTCTTGTTTCCGATACATGAACACGCATCGGGATCGGATCGGGATCACAAGGGTTAAAACCCTTGCAATCTGCATCCGATGTTGATCCGATGCCTATCCGATGTTGACTATATCGTCAACATCGGAAAGGAAATCGGACCGTGTGTACACAGCATTACTCTGCTTTATATATATATATAAATCCCCTAGCAAAGGTGCAGTGTGTGGCAATGGCACCCAGAACAGACTCCAGTCACAACCTCCCCCACCACCATATACACAAACACACACAACCATGGGCCTTATTTTGGTTCACTCTTTCTGACAAAATACTGTTCTTCTTAGATGGACAAATCCATGTGCACTGCAGGTGGGGCAGATGTAACATGTGCAGAGAGAATTAGATTTGGGTGAGTAATTTTGTTTCTGTGCAGGGTAAATACTGACTGCTTTATTTTTACACTTCAATATAGATCTCACTTTGAAGTAAAACCCCACCCAAATCTAACTCTCTCTGCACAAGTTACATCTGCCCCCCTGCAGTGCACATGGTTTTGTCCATCTAAGAAGGATTTTGTCAGAAAGAGTGGATTAGAATAAGGCCCCATGTCGTGAAGTGAAGAAAAAAGACATTGGCCGTGTACATATCCTTAACCAGAGAGCTGCCAATCACTATAACAAACCTTTGTAGGGAGACCCATTTAAAGCCACAACCCCTTCCCCTGAAATGCCAGACAGTGCCCTCTGCTTGAGATGTACTAAGCCTTCAAAAGTGATCAAATGGAGAGTGATAAGCAGCCAGCCAATCAGCTCCTCCCTGACATTTTTTAAACACAGCCTGTGACATGGCAGGTAGGAGCTGATTTGCTAGTTGTTTATCTCTCTCCATTTTATCACTTTCCAGGCTTAGTACATCTGGTCCTCTGTCAGGAAACTGGCGCACTGGTGTATCCTGTGCCACAGATCATTTATCGGCGCTGTCTACGGTTCTTGACATGATGTCCCAGTGTTGCTTCTCTGTGTAGCTGTCTGTCATCCGGTGTTTGCCCCAGTGTCCAAGAGATATGGTTGCCTTTGTGACATCCAAGATCATCTGACTTCTGGATACCTGTCCATCATACCTGCCTACCCTCCTGGAATGGCAGGGAGGGTCCCCGCAAATCGGGTCCCCCTCCCGGCCCCCTAGGAAGGTGAGCAAGTCTCCTGCATTTTCGCCACAGCCCCTGCTCCCCCTTCTCCGAGGTATAAAATGCTGAATTTCGCGGTTCCGCGGAGAGGGCTAAAATGATGCAAATCGTGTAATTTTGCATCATTTTAGCCCTCCCCTCATCCACGGACCCACAAATTGATGTGGCTGCCTGGCATGGGGGTGGGGCTTGGTGATGGCAGCCTCTCCCTGCCCCCGTTCACTCCTCTCTGGGCTTCTCCCGGAGAGGAGTTTCAAAAAGTTGGCAGGTATGCTGTCCACTCACTCCAGCAAGGGTCACATGATCCAGGTAAACCCAGGTAATGTTACTTCCTAGTTCTGTCCATACTGCTGCTGCAGTCATCAACCAATTAACAGCCACCTCCTGTTTTATAGCTCCCTAAATCCTTCTAGGCCTTTGGCTATGTGTTCTGCAGACACATATGGGGTAAATCTACTAAAGCTTTTTGAAAATGAAAAGAGGTGATGTTGCCCATAGTATGCAAAAGAGATATGATAGACAGAGTCTGATTGTTTGTTATGGATAACATCAGCTCTTTTCTTTTTTTCAAAAACTTTATTAAATTTACCTCTACAACATGATGTGTCATATGCCATTGAGGAAGGGACTCTAGAGCCAGTCTGCTCTGTATGCACAGCACATGCAGAACACAGAGCCATAGCAGGCATGGGTGGATTCAGGGGGAGGCACCGGGCACGTGCACCCCATGTCATTTCATACCCCATGGCTTTCCAACGAGCCCAGACCCGTGTCGCTAGCCCCCCAGGAACCGGAGATATCGCCAGACAAAGCTAGAATGTTTTCCCCATAGGGTAACATGGGACCCGATAATTCTGACCTCCACCCGGTTCCGATGGCTACCATTTCACCCTGCGCCATCACAGAAACTCATGGTTGATCTCATTCAAACCCAAATCGCTGGGCCTTCAATTTGATACCAGGTCCATATGGGTCAATTGGTTCCGGAGATATTGTGAGTAAACAGAGTTTTTTATTTCTGAAATTTAATTTCATGACTGTTCATGTTGTTTAAGGGCAGATTACTCTGGAACCAAGCACCTAAGTTTCATGGGACCAAATCATTTGAGCCCACTTAAAAGTTATTCAATATGATACTGGTCTCATGTAACAGTTGGTTCTAAAGATATTGCCGTTAAACTAAATAGCCGGTTAAAGGGAGGGGAGGGGGTGGTTTTCGCTCCCCCTCACACCAGAAAATGCCGGGACTAGGCTGGTGTAAAAGGGGCCAACCCGGGAATGTCCCTGCATGATCCTGGGACAATATTCCCTGGTAAATCCCTGCATTTTCTGGTGTGAAAGGGGTATTATTTCAAATAGCCGGGACCTGCAGTGCTCAGAATACAGCCGGACAGCCCCCCGCTCTCTGCCTGGCTGTCAATGGCTGTCACTTCTGCCTGGCAGTGGCTGTCCCCCAGTTACCGCAAGCATGTATTCCCCCTTGGCAATGAGCATGTAATCCCACATGGCAATGAGCAAGGAACCCCTGGCAATGAGCATGGTACCAATTGTTAATGTGCGCCTTTGGTGCACAATGTCCCTGTTTATGAAGCATATTGTGAATTTTGACTTAATTAGTGGAAGTTTTCTTGAGGGGGACAATGTAATAGCAGATAATATTAATAATTATTTCTGCTCAGTATTCACTGCTGAAAGAGAGGGGAAGGGGCCACAATTAAGTTGCAAGTATAGTCAGAAAACTGAGGGAGAAACAAGTACATTTACAGAGGAGAAAGTCCTCACAGAACTCTCAAAACTGAAAGAGGATAAATCAATGGGGCCAGATGGGATACATCCAAGGATACTAAAAGAGCTCAAAGGGGAGCTGGTAAAACCAATAACAGAATTATTCAACCAGTCACTAGCTACTGGAGTAATCCCAGAGGACTGGAAAACAGCGAATGTAGTCCCACTGCACAAAAGTGGAAGCAAAGAAGAGGTAAGCAACTATCGACCAGTGATCCTTACATCAGTAGTAGGGAAATTGATGGAAACACTCTTAAAACAAAGAGTTGTAGAATATCTCAAAACCAGCAATTTACAGGATCCAAAACAGCATGGGTTTACTGGGGGAAGATCATGTCAAACAAATCTTATTGACTTTTTTGACTGGGTGACTAAAGTAATAGATCAAGGTGGGGCTGTAGATGTAGCTTATCTAGACTTTAGTAAGGCTTTTGACACTGTCCCACATCGCAGACTGTTAAATAAACTTGAAAGCTTGGGATTGGATTCTAAGATAGTTGAATGGATAAAAGCATGGTTGCAGGACAGAAAACAGAGAGTTGTAGTAAACGGAGTACAGTCAAAGGAGGGAAAGGTTACAAGTGGAGTACCCCAGGGATCTGTACTTGGACCAGTGCTTTTTAATATCTTTATTGGTGATATTGCAAATGGAATTGAGGGTAAAATGTGCCTTTTTGCAGATGACACAAAGGTATGCAACAGGGTAGACACACCAGGAGGGGTAAAACAAATGATTGATGATCTAGGTAGATTAGAGGAATGGTCAAGAGCATGGCAACTACAGTTTAATGCCAAAAAATGCAAAATCATGCACTTGGGTTGCAAAAATCCAAAGACTAAATATAGTATAAATGGCACTATAATGGAAACTACTGAGGAAGAGAGGGATCTAGGTGTCACTATTTCAGGGGACTTAAAGGCAGGTAGGCAATGTAACAAAGCAATGAAGAAGGCAAGTCAGATGCTTGGTTGCATAGGGAGAGGTATCAGCAGTAGAAAGAAAGAAAGAAGTAATAATGCCACTGTATAGGTCATTGGTACAACCTCATCTAGAGTATTGTGTTCAGTTCTGGAGGCCATATCTCCAGAAGGATATAAATACATTAGAGACTGTACAAAGAAGGGCAACTAAAATGGTGCATGGCCTACATCACAAAACGTACCAGGAAAGACTAAAAGATCTTAATATGTATACTTTAGAGCAGAGAAGGGAAAGGGGGGACATGATAGAAACTTTCAAATATATCAAGGGTTTTAACAAGGTACAGGTGGGAGACATTCTTCACAGGAAGAGGAGCAGCAGAACACGAGGACATGCACTGAAACTAAAGGGAGGAAGATTCAGGGGAAATTTGAGGAAGAATTACTTCACAGAAAGAGTAGTAGATAAGTGGAATAGCCTCCCATCAGAGGTGGTAGAGGCAAATACAGTAGTACAATTTAAACATGCTTGGGATAGGCATATTGATATCCTTACAAAAAAATAAGGATCAAATATGGTTTGAGGTAACATGTTTAAAAAAGGGGCAGACTAGATGGGCCAAGTGGTTCTTATCTGCCGTCAAATTCTATGTTTTTATGTTTAATCTCTGTGGCATTATGTGAATTTTGGTTCTATTCGTGTGGCATTATGTGAATTTTGGCACAATCCATGAAACATTATGTGAATTTTGGCACAATCCATGTGGCATTATGTGAATTTTGGCTCAATCCATGTGGCATCATATGTAAGGGGCAAGTACAGTATAATGGGGTCTAGTATTTTGTTGCATAATGTGTAGAAGTTGTATATGGTGTTGTACACTACACTCAGGGACATGCCCCTTTTAAGTGGCCACACCCCCTTTCCCGAAGTGTGCCTTCGGCGCGCGCACAACTACATCCTTCACTTTTGTCGCCAAGGTGCGCCTGTGTATTTTAAACGCCAGGGTCTATTTTTAATCCCATTCCCGCCCTCTCTCTGCTCTCCTTCTCTCTCGTCGCTCCCTTAGCATGTACACTGGCACCACTAAGACCCTCCCCCTCCCAAACCCTCTCCTATCATGGTGCCCCCCCTGTCATTTTCTCCTGGATCCGCCCCTGATAGCAGGCAGACAGCCCCACTTGCAAAAAGGTGCTGTTGTGCACCTGTTAGGGATGTTGCAGTGTCAGTGTTGCAGAGGAGACGGGACACAATGCAGTTCTGCCCCATTACAGCACACTCTAAAGGCGACCATACACTGCTGCAATGTCTCGCAGCAGTGTATGTCCATCCGACCCCCTTGGGCTGCCCCGTACCTCACCAGATGGCAGGATCGCAGGGGGGGGGGGGGATCTGGAGATCATATGTGAATCATATCTGGATCCGATCTGATACGCACAGATCCGATTTCAAAACTCATCTAATTTGGCCAGTTTTCATCTGATCCATCGGAATCTGATGAAAACAGGCCCAATCAGACCTGTGTATGGGGGCCTTGACCACTATCACATATAGCCCTGTTCAGTGACTTCTGTCACCGCCAGTAGGTGGAGCTCACACTCTACTTGTTCTTGCCTCACTTCATTCCTGGTGAGTTAACAGACCTAGAGACATCAATGACTCAGCTTATAGAAATAGCCACAGAGAATGACTCTAAAGACTTAAATTACAGAAATGCCTTGATGATGAGCTCCCAGTACACTGAATTTATGTATCCTCATATTTTTCATAGCAAAGTAAAAACAATGATTGAAATAATTACTAAATTGCTATAAACAATATCTTGAACCCCATAATCCTGATTTACTGTGTGTCATAGTTCCACATCTGTAATATTGGGACTGGATGGGCATACAGACTTCTGGAGATGAGAGATATAAAAGATCTTGGAGTGGAGATCAGGAGACATTTTAAATTTTTTTTTTTTTCAGTCCTGGCAAAGCTCAGGCAGAGTTATCCAATGGTGAATTGCTACTATGGGTGGTCAGCAGTGTTACACGACACATTCTGTATGGATGCTGTAAAGTAAACTGTTACATAATATGTAGTTTGCAGACTCTAGTTCTTCAAAGGCTGAGAACAGACTGAATTATACAATGAGCAGCAAAGCATTTTCTAGTTGACAAAATGCTTTCTGCTGCCACCCAGTGGACAGTTTATTTTCTACAAGCTGTGGCAGACCTCAGAGCAAATGGTGTAACACCTACTTCTGAATGTTGCCATATTGCATACTTCCCAACACTGCAAAGAGACAAACACTGCCAATTACCACTTGCTATAAAAAGATGCACTTTTTTCAACAGTTATCAATCCTTACTTTCAGATGCAAATTCATTTTAAATGCATTCAGATCCAGAGGCACATTGACAGCTAATAGAATACAGGCTGGTTTGGTATTATGTATGTTATTGCAAGTCAGTGTTCTACTATGTGACAAGTCTATCTATCTATCTATCTATCTATCTATCTATCTATCTATCTATCTATCTATCTATCTATCTATCTATCTATCTATCGTACATTATAAACAAATGTCCAGTATTGGTGTGGCCATGACTATACAGGGTGTCGCCATGTTCCTACTGGGATTTAGGATTGGTTTCCCTATTAAAAAAGCCCTGGCTGCCCCACATATTTACTTATATGAGTGAGTGCAGCTGGGAGCCGGGTGGGCGGCGCAGGCAGGTGCTGTGTGGTGCGGTCAAGAGAGAGGCGGGCGGGTGGTGCAACCTGCACAGTGTGACCACTGACCATGTCACGCTGCACAGAGCCATACAGCTGGGGACAGGAGAATCTGGCCAGCATCTGAGCAGGTGCTGAGGCGCTGCTCAGCATTAGAATATGCATGTGCATTATAATCCTGGAATCTCTGCAATTTTGGGGCCAAATCCCAGGGTTCCGGCAATCCCGATCCCAAGATTGGCCACCCTAGCCACAGCCAGCCTGGAATCTCTGCAATTTTGGGGCCAAATCCCAGGGTTCCGGCAATCCCGATCCCAAGATTGGCCACCCTAGCCACAGCCAGCCCCCAGCCCACCTTGGAGACCTAGGCAGTGTTGGGCAGGGGCATGAAGGGGAATGCAGGGATAGGAAAGATGCCAAAGAGGTTTGGTTAATCATGAGAGAGTACATGGTCTGGACCCCGTGATATAATTCCAGATAATAACAGCAATGCACTGTGTAAAATACTCCATAGTCCTGTGCATTATACTGTAATGTTTGTATGATTAAAGTACACAGTCTAGATCCTGATCCCTTCAGGAGGAGATGGCCAATCAGGCATTAGGGCATATACTGAGTGTTTCCCATTTACCCATGGGGGCCAATGCTACCCAGAAGGTATGTACAGCAATACACAATTAGTGCTTATTGTATAGACAGTGAGTTCTGATGTACTTTCTGGTGGGTTAATGTGGTATACTTGTGTAACATAAGGAAATAGGGATCCCCAACATATTATTATTGCCAATATTTCAGATCACCTTAAAAATTTGTGACCTATATAAATATATGCTAAATTATTTATATGGCAATACCCCTATTTCACATTAACCTATACATAAATGGGACTCAGTGATATCATACTTTAGCGTTTATTAGGAATATGTACTGTATAAATGTTAAGAGATGACTAACACATCAAGCATTAGAATTTAAGTACTTTTGGGGGATGCAGGGGAATAAAGTCTCACCAGTCATACACTAGTGTACTCTAGAGTTTTGACTAGAAAGTGATTATTTACACCTTAGAAAATATCACCTTTGTATTATTCTATAAAATACAATCATCTTTTGTATTATAGTAATCATTTTTACAGTTATAATTGTATTATTTGAATTATTTTTAGGTGTGTAAATCTGGCTCTGACACTACCCAGTGCCTCACCAGCCATTGGCCTCATCTCATCACACGTCAATGTGTTTTAGTCAGGTATCTTCACTGGAATTTATATCTAAATGTCCGACATGACATTTGATGAATGAAACTGAAGAGATATGCAAGGCGAGTGGACTATGGAAAGTGACATTTTATGAGGATTCACAATGTCATGTTCCTCTCAGTTTATGTTTGTATTGTTTCAGCATTTATTATAATTACTCCCTTAACTTGCAATACCATTTTCACGGTATCTTATCACGTCAGCCCTACACCTGACCTAATGTCGCCTCATTGACATCCTGCCAGAATGATTTCCTATATGTATATTTTAAGAGTGATTCAAAGTCCAAAGGGGGATTGGAAAAATGCTCTTTCTCAGTTTAGTCTCCATTTATTTTCTTTCCAGTCAAAGCCAATTTACATCACTATTACCTCCTATGCTTCCAAAGTATTAGAATCAAGTGTTTCGCTCATTACTTTTTTTTTTATTTGGAAATATAGTTCACAGGATAATAGAGGGGGACTGTCTACGTCTGCTGCTCATTCCCCAGCTAACAACAAAACTGGCTCTCACTCCCAAAACAGAATGATACATAATATTTCACCACATCAAGTTTCACTCATCATTTTCTAAAAATTTTCAGAGATCACAAAGAGTATTACTGCTCGCTATATCAGCGTTATATTCTGTCAGTTGTACATATTGTCGCACCCTCATTTTCTCCACTTTGTATATATATTACATGTACAGACCCATTTTATATAAATCTTGAACTCGCTCATAAATTCACTATAGCATGCCCATCCTCTTCTTCACTGTAGCATGCCTATCCTCTTCTTCACTGTAGCATGCCTATCCTCTTCTTCACTGCAGCATGTCCATCCAATTCTTCACTGTAGCATGCCCATCCTCTTCTTCACTGTAGCATGTCCATCCAATTCTTCTCTGTAGCATGCCCATCCTCTTCTTCACTGTAGCATGCCCATCCTCTTCTTCACTGTAGCATGCCCATCCTCTTCTTCACTGTAGCATGTCCATCCAATTCTTCACTGTAGCATGCCCATCCTCTTCTTCACTGTAGCATGTCCATCCAATTCTTCACTATAGCATGCCCATCCTCTTCTTCACTGTAGCATGTCCATCCTCTTCTTCACTGTAGCATGCCCATCCTCTTCTTCACTGTAGCATGTCCATCCAATTCTTCACTGTAGCATGCCCATCCTCTTCTTCACTGTAGCATGTCCATCCAATTCTTCACTATAGCATGCCCATCCTCTTCTTCACTGTAGCATGTCCATCCAATTCTTCACTGTAGTATGATGCCCATCCTCTTCTATACTGTTGCATGCCCATTCACTTCTTCACTGTAGCATGTCCAACCTCTTCTTCACTGTAGCATGTCCATCCACTTCTTCACTGTAGCATGCCCATCCTCTTCTTCACTGTAGCATGTCCATCCACTTCTTCACTGTAGCATGATGACCATCCTCTTCTTCACTGTAGCATGATGATTATCCTCTTCTGCACTGTAGCATGTCCATCCACTTCTTCACTGTAGCATGATGACCATCCTTTTCTTCACTGTAGCATGATGATTATCCTCTTCTTCACTGTAGCATGTCCATCCAATTCTTCACTGTAGTATGATGCCCATCCTCTTCTATACTGTTGCATGCCCATTCACTTCTTTACTGTAGCATGTCCATCCTCTTCTTCACTGTAGCATGTCCATCCTCTTCTTTACTGTAGCATGTCCATCCTCTTCTTCACTGTAGCATGTCCATCCTCTTCTTCACTGTAGCATGCCCATCCTCTTCTTCACTGTAGCATGTCCATCCACTTCTTCACTGTAGTATGATGCCCATCCTCTTCTATACTGTTGCATGCCCATTCACTTCTTCACTGTAGCATGTCCATCCTCTTCTTTACTGTAGCATGTCCATCCTCTTCTTCACTGTAGCATGTCCATCCTCTTCTTCACTGTAGCATGCCCATCCTCTTCTTCACTGTAGCATGTCCATCCACTTCTTCACTGTAGTATGATGCCCATCCTCTTCTATACTGTTGCATGCCCATTCACTTCTTCACTGTAGCATGTCCATTATTTTCTTCACTGTAGCATGTCCATCCTCTTCTTCACTGTAGCATGTCCATCCACTTCTTAGGATTCTATAGCGTTTAGCTAGGTATACAGTAGCTATAGCTTTAGTACATTTGGAAATGCTGCAAAACCCCTGAAAATGGGGGTGTTACAGCATTTATGCATTAGTACCACCCCTCATAGAACTCTTTTGGGAACGGATTCTGCAAAAGTTACAGTTTTCCGTGGGATTGAAAGTGAGCAAATCTTTTTTGGAAATTGGAACTACATTTCCTCCTAAATTTAGTAATTTTGTACCTTTTTACATTTTGAGACTGTTTATTTTATAGACTCTGTGGGCAGACGTTAAACAGCCAATTAGCTTTGGACCAAACAAATGCATTTTCAATGAAGCAAGGGGTTAAGCCATTATCCGTTTGATTGCCGTTGGCTCATTAGTATTGGCCACGCTTCCTTAGATTAGCTATAATTAAACTGTGAAATCAGGCCGATTGCCTTGAAGTTGAGACAGCATACAGGCCTGTCACTAGAAATCACAAAGGATAAAGCAACGGCCCCGTGCATCACTCCTCACCCTTGGCATGGGTAAGAGGCAGAGCATCAGAGAGAGGGAGAGAGAGAGAGAGTCAGGATAATAGGAGTATTGAGCATAGTTTGTCTTGTGGATACTTGGCAGACAAGCTGCAGAGTCGTTGTCATGACAATGACAATAAGATAGCTAAACAAACTCCCATTAACTGTGGGTAATAAAGATGATAATGAAAAATTATGGCAACACTCCTGCATTTTTTTTCCTTTTATCCTTGCCGGAACCTTAAGCCTAATGACAAAACACAATGGTGACAGTAATTGCACACTGATAAATAAAGGAGAAAAGACAGTAAGTTATAGGATGTACAGTTCATTGGGCATGGGGAGCCAAGCCTCCCAATAAACAGTTTGTTCACTGAACTCTTTCTAGGTGGCTTTGGACTGATGAAGAACATCCCTAATCACTGCTTATTGTTGACAACAATAGTGGCCTGCAATTAAACTAAACACAGCTACATGGGCGCTTTGTCTTTCTCAGTATAAGCTATTCAAGCAAGTTTAAGGGGGTAAAGGACAAACAAACATACATAAAAAGGCTTATTGCTGATTGGTGCACCATAAAAATGCTGTGCTCGCCACTCTCTTGGCTTTTGATCACTTTCTGTTTGTGGAGTCTTTTGCTTTAGATTAAATGTTTTGTTATTGCTACTGGGTTTTGTTATTGCCACAGGGAGTATCCTCTCTGACTAACAAGAATAGATACACATTTGTAGGTTGAGTTTGTATTACTTTATATAAGGCCTCACAGTGGTAGCCTGACACAGAACACTCAGTGTGTATGCCCCCCCCCCCCCCCCCCCAGTGAGAGCAGATCGCTCAGTACACATCGCGGGTGATGAGCGGGTGTGCATTGATGTGTGCTGAGGGATCTTGCTTAAGCAAAATGCTCAGCACCGCCGGTTCCCCTCGCCCCATGTGTATGAGGCTTAAGTGGTATATTTACTTGAGCTTCTAAAAATTAAAAGAGATAATGTAGCTCATAGCAACCAATCAGATTTTGTCTATTGTTTCTCTATTGCATCCAAAACATGATAGATCCAACCTAATTGGTTGCTATGAACAACATCACCTGTTTTCATTTTTAGAAGCTTTAATAAATTATATTTAGAGCAGGGGCGGATTACGCCTTCCGGGGGCCGGGGGGGCACTGCCACTTGTCATTGCTGGCCGAAAACTGCATGGGAGATTATTACACTGTCAAAACACAGAGTAAAGGCAGTATAAACTTGGTCAATGGGTAACTGCAGGATGGGGGATTAATATATATACCACATGAAAAGCCTGTGTTTGTCCCTCTGCTGCTGATTAAAAACCCTCCCATGATGAGGCTGCTGCTGTCTTCCATGGGCCTGAGAAGCATGTGATGAGCTCCATCAATCAGAGCTCAGCACAAGCTTCTCAGCCTCTGACCTCTTGTGCAAAGTCTCATGGGTCAACTCTTAGTAATGCACAGCACACTTGTGCAGTCAGTGTGCCTTGGCTGTCGATGCTCAGCACCATTAATCATTGTCACATTGGAAGACAGTTGAAGCTGCAGCACTACCCCACTCCCATGCACAAAACCTTTAGCTAAAAAATAAATAAATGCATGCTGACCACAGAGGGCCCCTAGATAGAGGGAGGCCATGGGTACCCCCCCCCCCCCCCCCTTCAATCCGGCTCTGTCACAGAGTACAGATCGGGTTTGTAATAAACTACGTAGCCAACATTTGTAATGAAATTCTGTTGGTGAACCCAGCAGGGCAAGAAAATGAATCCTGAAAATACATGGCCATAGCAAAATATAAAAAGAAAAAAAAATCAGATTAGCAAAGACTTGAGCTGCAAAACATTTTACAAGTATATGGCCACTAATGGTAAAGTGGGAAGTTGGGAAGTGCCGCAGATAAAAAGAAAACTGATTTTTTAAACATTTTTGCTTATTATTCATCTGTAATAAGAAACGTGGAAAGGGTTCCTGGGAATACTTTCAATTGTTTCACTGTGCGCGTCATTAAGGGGGTAATTTATCAACAGGCGAAGAAGCCCTTAATGTGCGTACACACTATGCAATATTTTATGCAATATTACTCATTGTGGCCCTCCTGTGAGATAACGTTTAAAAGATCGCCCAGTGTGTACGCTGCGAATGATGAACGATGCACCCGTGGGTCATTAACGGTTTTTAATACGATTTATTGTTAACAAAAATGTTGCATAATTGAACATCTGCAAGTGGGCATGTCTGCTCATGTATACGCAGAATAATGGATACTGGCTTTTGAAATGCACAGCGAGCTATCACTACTCAGTGTTGCTGGGGCAGCTGGGTATGTACCATTTATATAGTGCTGTGAAATGGAGGGATATTTTTTTTTTTTTAAACAGAACCAAGAATGGTGCTTGTCTAACATAGATGGAGGTGTAGATACAGGATTAACCCTTTGAGTGCCAAGTGAATTTGTCAAAATACTGTAGGTGTGAAAATTGCCAAGCAAACATTTTTATTCATTATAATGACCTTATAAAGGAAATATAAAAAAATTTTACACAACATTTTTCATTTGAATTGATATAACAAATGTGAGTGACGTTGGCTCCCACAGAGATGTTGGCATTTAAGGGGTAAAACACCTGGACCACATAGCATCCCCCAATGTATGTTCATAGAAGTTGGTTTGGTAGTTGATGGGACACTTTCTTAGATTTGCAGTATGGGCTCCCTCATAACCTCGTCAGTTCCAGGAGCTTGGCAGAAAGTGGATTATAGACCTGGGAGCCTGACTTCTGTCACGGGTAAATTATTTGAAGAAATTCTAAATGATGTGATTTTAAAATATATTGTAGAAGAGAATTTGATAACATAGTGTCAGCATGGTGTCATGAAAGTCAGTCATGCCTAACAAATTTGATTAGGTTTTATGCACACTGAATCTTGGTAGTTCAATTTATGTGATATATTTGCATTTCCAAAAGTGTTCCATACGATTCTGCATGGTATCTGGTATGTAAGATGAGAGCACATATGTAGAGAACGGACTACAGGATAGAAGACAAAGAATAGTAGTAACTACAGTACAACTTATCTTGGCTGGGTTAAATGTATTAGTACAGTGCCACGGGGAACAATATAGGGCACTTTCCTTTTTAATCTTTTTATGCAGGTCTTTGAAGATGGCTTAGAAAGTGCCATATTTACTTATAACCAGGGCTTGATAAAAAACATACCTGGCATTTTTAAATCCAGCATGTAAAATGGCAGTTGGGGGCTTATTGGCTTGCTTTTTAGCACTCTCCATTTTATCACTTTTTGAAGCTTGATACATTTGGCCCTTAGTGTCATTAGGGCGAGAAAGGGCTTTATCTTAAACATGTGGAGGTGGAAGCTGCAAAAGTGACCTATATTTTAAATATAAGGGGTGAAGGACAGAGAAAAGTCAAAGATGACACCAAGGCAAGAGAGCAAGCTCCTGCGACCAGCGATTTAGAATGGGGCTGAAAACGGGAGCGCGCACCCGGCGATTTATCGCCGGGGCGCACTCCCATCACTGGCAATATGGTCACCAGCGACCATATTCCCAGTGATTTCAGCCCCTAGCGCCCCAGTGTGTACACATCTTTAGTGGTAGAGAAAAGAGAAACAGTCCGTGACATAGGAGATCGCTGAAACAAATAAAATGCAGGGTTTGGGGATTTATAGACGGCACAAATATACAAAAAAATATAAAATACATTTCTGAATACTGAACCAACCCGACATGGAGCTTTTTTTTTAAAATGATTTAATGAAGAACATGTCGAAACAGAAATGTATGTAAACTTGCAAGAATATTTTTTGTGCCCATAAATAAACTTCTCATTAAAGATGTGGGATTCAAGATCGTGTCTCTGTAAAATTTCAGCTGGAAATGCAGAAAAACAATTATTTGTTGTGAGCATTGCTAGCATAATTGCCTCTGTTCTTGAATAGTTATTAGTCTATATTACAAAGCACATAAATTACTGCTATGTCCACACTGATATAATTGGACTAATCTTACAATAGAGCTTGTTCAGTTATGTCCTAAGCGGGGAGGGAGCATTTAGTATAGGAAACATTTTGTCCCTAGATTAATAGAGTGTTACTGCAGAAGGATCTTTCTTAGCTGTGCGGCAAACATATTACAGAATTGTTTCTAAAACATGAAGACACCGGATTATTCTCGAATGAAAACTAAGCTATTTAAGTATGCTGGTATTGCTGTAATAGGGAAACTTTTTTATAGGTAGGCTGCTCATTGTAACCATGGCGAACTCCGTTTGTTTCCGTAATGTCACCAAATTTAGGACCATATTCTGGTTGCGTATACACGGCCTTACAAGTCCACCAGATGCCGCCCTTCAAATGCTGGGTCGCCCGCCCCCCATTTGCACACCCCATTCGCAGGCCAGGGGGAAACTCCCACATCTTTCGATGGTTGGTGACCACCGAAAGTTGTGGTAAATGCACGCATATCAAAAGTGACTCTCAGGTCATTCAGATATGCATGCACGTTCGGGAGGAAATGGGCGGACAACTCACACCCAGTGATGTCAGCTGCCTGACCCCCCCCCCCGGCGCCCACATTACCGGGTGATTTCCATGGGAACGCCCAGCGTTTTTATGGGAACTCCCATGAAATGCTGGGCATCCCCATGCGTGAGTCCCCCAGACTGCCGCCGCCACATCCCCCCCCCGCAATGTTGGGTGAGTGCATCCGACAAACAGTCTGTTCGCTGTGGCCGCACGCACCCGGCACCTTAACATGAGCAGAAATGTGTATGCGCATTTCAAAAACATAGAGCTCGCGTGCAAATTCGCATGCGAGCGAACGGACCAGAATAAGGTCCCTACTGGTAATGACTAATATAATACAACATGTAGGTAGGGTTTGGGGTCGAATAATTATAATTCACATTACTGGAGCCCCCCACACTTGGCTGCTGCCCCCAAGGTTATTGGTAACTAGTTCAGACTGTTTCATTGGTGGTGGTTATTTAAATTTTAGATTATTCACATTTTTGTATATTTTTAAAAAACAGCAGCTACATTATCAACATCAAGTTCCTGAGGATAAGGACTGCTGTATATGTTTAGTGCATATCTTGCGATATGTGCACACAGGCAACCAAAGTCCACAGGGGTCCTCGCACACCCTGCACTCATTTTTCAGTATGTACCTTCAAAAGTCCCAGGTCAGAAATCACCAGAAATATGATGCCATTTTCCTGCCATTTCATGCATGCACAGTAGGAAAATCACCAGGAAAATGCAGCAGATGATATTTCCAGAGACCCTACTATGAATGCACAGATCTTTGGAAAAATGGTACAGCAGTCATTTTTCTGGTGATGTCTATAGCGGCAGCAGCGCAACACTGTAGGGTCTGAGCACTAGGGTGCTCAGACACTACTACGAATCCACAGATCTTTGTAAAAGTGGTGCTGCAGACATTTTTACAGTGCTCTTTATAGCAGCAGCGCGATGTAGGGTATGAGCAGTAGAGTATTCAGACCCTACTGTGCATGTGCAGATCACCTGAAAAATGGCGCAGTGGTCATTTTTCCAGGGATTTCAGCAGCGCTAAGGCCAGCTTCGAAGGGTAAATATAAAAAAATGGGTGCAGTGTGGGCGGTTTGGGCCCCCTGTATAAATATGCCACTGCCTGGAAGGAGACTACACATGGGCATTCTCCTCTCTTGATGCAGGTACCACATACTCAGAATAGCTGAATTATTATGACCACATGGTTATTACTGGCTTAATTTACTGCCTCCATTTTCCCAGGTAAATCTGACATAATTTCCATTACGATTTAATTTTTCTAAAGCCTTTCAAACAGTACAAATATACAATGCGCAAAAAGAAAAGGGGATGTATGGTGCCACCTGTGTCCTGAACTAATTAGCACCCTTATTATTGGGTTTAGGTAGATCAAACAGGTATACTTTTTAGAAAAAAGGGTGTCAGCTGGCCTTTAAGAATAAACACCTTGGTAAGGGGTGTATAAAAAAGATTGCAACAGATTGCATAAAGGCTAAAGCGACTCCAAATACCTGTACAGAAAGCGTGTCTTTTTAAAAATATATAAGGTACTCTTTACTTAGAAGGGCGCCCACGATTTTGATCGTGGGCATCGTTAGTAAAAAATCTCGGGCATCTCGGGCATTGAATGCACTAAAAAATCGGGTGCGATCAACCGACGAGATGCCCGAGATTTCCCATAGGGAACAATGTTAAATGTCTCAATTGACCCAATTTTCCTGTTCAATGCCTCAATTGACCCGATTTTTCCATAGGAAACAATGTTAAATGGGCCACAGAGGCCAAATAGGCACCCTGAAGTGTATAATGGCCACCCGAATTGTTAACGCCACCCCACGATCAACGTCAACCCGATGCGTGGCGAGCGCAGCGAGCCCGCGAGGGGCGGCGGTACGCGTCCTACGACCTTTTCATACCCCCACTATCCACGTCGGCGTGGAGTTGAGAATAGAAAGTGTGGCGAGCGCAGCGAGCCACCGAACCCGAAGCGTGGCGAGCGCACGCGGACAGCTGTGAAGCCCGCGAGGGGACACGGATACCTGTGAAGGTATCCGCGTCCCCTCACGGGGCGCGCTGCGCTCGCCACGCTTCGGGCTCGGGGGCTCGCTGCGCTCGCCACACTTTCTATTCTCAACTCCACGCCGACGTGGATAGTGGGGGTATGAAAAGGTCGTAGGACGCGTACCGCCGCCCCTCGCGGGCTCGCTGCGCTCGCCACGCTTCGGGTTGACGTTGATCGTGGGGTGGCGTTAACAATTCGGGTGGCCATTATTCACTTCAGGGTGCCTATTTGGCCTCTGTGGCCCATTTAACATTGTTTCCTATGGAAAAATCGGGTCAATTGAGGCATTGAACAGGAAAATCGGGTCAATTGAGACATTTAACATTGTTCCCTATGGGAAATCTCGGGCATCTCGTCTGTCGCATCGCACCTGATTTTTTAGTGCATTCAATGCCCGAGATGGCCGAGATGGGCGCCCTTCTAAGTAAAGAGTACCATATATAAAAATTTATTTAGGTACAAGAGTGTGCATAATAGCACTATTTATAAGAACAAACAGTAAGTTACATAGAAAAAACACAAAAAAAACTAAAATATGCGAATTTTTATAAAAATGGCCTACATTTGATATCGCTAAAAAAAGGGGATATAAAAAAACGTTTTTAAAGATAGTATAAAATATGACTTATCTATTTAGGAGGAGTCAGCAGGCAGTACCCTGCTGACTCCTCCTAAATAGATAAGTCATATTTTATACTATCTTTAAAAACGTTTTTTTATATCCCCTTTTTTTAGCGATATCAAATGTAGGCCATTTTTATAAAAATTTGCATATTTTAGTTATTTGTGTTTTTTCTATGTAACTTACTGTTTGTTCTTATAAATAGTGCTATTGTGCACACTCTTGTACCTAAATAAATGTTTATATATTTTAAAAAAGACACGCTTTCTGTACAGGTATTTGGAGTCACTTTAGCCTTTATCCAATCTGTTGCAAATATACAATGCGTTTAGAGTTTTTTTTTTGTTTGTTTTATAGACATTCTCTTGCATTTAATAACTTGCTACGGAAAAAAAAAAAAGGACTTGAACTATTAAACTTCATGCACATGATCTGATCATTGTGACCCATGGCAGGTCATTATTCTATGTGCCTCAGGCAGCAAAATAATTGCTTTGAAACTCATTAAGAGTTATTAATTCCTCCTTTGTATCTAGCTATTTTCAGAAGAACTATAGGGTCAGCTATATTTAAGAAAATGATAGTGTCAAACTTAATAAAACTTTTATCCAATTCAAATAGTGGCTGTTGTTAGGCAATAATATAAAATTACATTTTATAAGCAGGACTCCTGTTCGTACATATATATAATTAGTTTTCCCTAAATTGATATAAACTCTTTTCCTAAAGGTGATTGCAGGGAAAACAGTGAGTCACTGGCTTTCACTAATCTCATTTACATTGCTGAGGATTAGGTGACTTGTGCATAACAGCCTTGGGCTTGTATAAGGCAATCATGATATTGAGATGTTTTTTGTTAATGAATGCTGTGTACTATGAAGCATTCTCGGAATGGTCCATAATAGAATACTAAGCATTTATTTGAAATATCAATGTCAGGTATCTTTAGTAGAGATGAGCGAGCAGGTTTGGGTCCTAGAGAACCGAACCCCAATGAATTTACATGATCCAAAGCTGGCTCACAGATGGCTTGATCCTTTGCGACATTTTCAAGATCCAGAAGGAGGCCGAACGTCATCACCCTGATGACGGATTCTCAAGAGACTGAAACGGCGCCACATAGAGTTAAAAGAATCTAACTCTATTCGGCGCCTATGATCATTCAGATCATAGGCACCACATCACCTAGTACTAATTAAATTCAGTTCACATATTCCTACATACTGCTTTTATCTGGTTATTATATGTAGACATCTGCACCAGGAAGGCGCATAGTGAGACAATAGTATACATACCGTTTTTTTTTAATGAGACAGGACATCTCGTTCACTGTAGTAGCACCCAAATACCCAGGTCCATTAAAATTGACTGTAGGCACTTTTGATATAACTTAATAATTCATGGGGTGCTAAATAATTCATGGAGTGCTGTCAATTGTGCTGTATAATTCCACACATTGATGGGGGTGAGGAATCTTGCCTATGTAGAGCCAGTTGGTGCAGGGAGAGATCATTGGCAGCTTGTTTTGAAGGTGCCCAAACAAACCAATCATTACAGCCACAAGAGGCAGTCCCTTTCACTGAATGATTGGTTTGTTAAATTGCATGTCCTGCTTATACAACATAAGGGTGGGAGGCCCAAGGATAATACCATCTTGCACCTCTTTTCTTTGCCATGTGTTTGTGCCGCCCACTTGTGTCGCTTAGCATAGCAAAGCTAGCTCAGTGCAACCTTTTGGCCTAAAAAACAGTATTGAGGTGTTCAGAATAGGCAGGAAACCAAAATAAGGTACTTGTGAGTTATCTGGACGCCCGATTTTTTGATTGTATGCCTTAAGTTAAGGCATACAATCAGATGCGATGCGATGCGATATCGCATCGCATCGCATCGCATCGCATGCGACCATCGGATGCGATGACCCGATTTTTCCATAGGAATCAATGTTAAAATGATTCCTATGGAAAAAGGGGTCCTTTTCATACCCCTACTATCCAAGTGGGCATGGAGTTGGATATAAACCTGTGGCGAGCGTAGCGAGCCACCGAGCCCGAAGCGTGGCGAGCGAAGCGAGCCCCGCGAGGGGACGGTATTCCGTGTCCCCTCGCGGGGCTCGCTACGCTCGCCACGCTTCGGGCTCGGTGGCTCGCTACGCTCGCCACAGGTTTATATCCAACTCCATGCCCACTTGGATAGTAGGGGTATGAAAAGGACCCCTTTTTCCCATTGAATTCCATGTTAAAATGGACTCAGTCCATTTTAACATTGATTCCTATGGAAAAATCGGGTCATCGCATCGCATCGCATCGCATCCGATGGTCGCATGCGATGCGATGCGATGTGCCCGATCCGACCCGATTTTGAAATCGGGCGTCCGGATAACTCACATGTACCCAAAATAAAACCTGAAAGGGTGGTTTTGGCAAAACCAATCCAGATCCAAAGCACAAAGGGATATTCAGATCCAAAATACAAAGCCCGAAAAAGTGTCCCGTGCACGTCTTTAATCTTTAGATAAAAAAGTTGTCTGCACTATGTAGCTGCAGATTAAGATACCCTTCTAGAGAAAATAAATGGGACAAATTCGGATAACACATCCATAGATGTGGATTCTGTATTCCTTTGATATTTACGCAGGAGGGCAACAGGCGCAAAATATATTATCCAAATCGCAGTTGTTCGACATCTGATTGAATCCGATGTGCACGTTCCCATGTGCATCAGGTCTGAGTCAGAGGTTGGCCCTGCAAGACATAGGATAAATTGTAATCTGAGCCATCAGCGGCACATTGCGGTGTTTTAGCACCTGTGACGTATCACATCTGATTCCCTTGAACTTCCCCGGCAACTCCCTGGGAGTCTTTTTACATGTGATAAATAGCATGCAATTTATCGCATGTAAAAAATGGCACATCTAAATCGTATGTAAGGACTCCCGGGGAGCTGCCGTGAGAAGTTCAAGGAAAATCGGGTCCGATTTGTGGCTCAGACAAGTGCATGGAAGCCTTAAGGCTTACATGTTTATATGGGCTATAGGCCTGTAATCATGTAATAGGTAGCTTTTTGGAAATGAGGGGCTACCAATCAACTTGGAATTAATTATATTGCAGTTTAGTGACTGTTTTAGATCCACAAACTTCAGCAAACAAAGGTGGGTGTAGCTTTAGTCTGACAGCCACACACTTCATTGCGAGCATTTTTGGAAAAAAATATGTTTCCTCTCTTTTTCTATTCTGTGAGAAGAGTAAGTGCATTTTTTTTTATTTCTTAACACTTATGCAATTCTAATCTCCTCCAGTAATTACCAGCCTCCCCATTTATTACTGCAACTCATGATGGAAAGTTAATTTGTTTCTAGAAAACAAACACACAAAGAAATGTCAATATGAGAGAGTAAGCTGAATACAAAAGTCTTCTTTAAATGATTAGGTAATAAAAACGCTGAAATATTTAGTTACATTAAGACCTGAAAAGCTCATTTAAAAATACTTATTATTTTTTTTTAAGTCACTGCTCAACAATAATTTACCGGAGAAGACTGCATCATTATTAACCTCTAGAATGCTCCATGGAAATATAGACGCAGACTGATTTCTTATTTTATTTCCTTCCCTCATAATTGTTGTTATTATAAAATAATATTGCAAGTGGGTAATACCATGACAGAAAATGGGGAAGCAGGAGGTGAGGGGGTTGGGGGTTTGGAGGAGAGTTAACAGGGAGGGGGCAAGGGGGGTTGGATATGGAATATTTTGGGTTGCCATATTTGTGGTTCCAGTCTAACAAGCAGACATGAATAAGAAGCAAAAAGAAAAAGAGGGTATTGCAGCGCTCGTGTTGTTTAATGATTCAACCACATTTGATCATTTAAAATAAATGTTATTAATAAATGCATAAACATGATATAAAAACAATGAAACAAATAGGGACCTGTCAATATATCTGTAATAAAACCTGCTCTGGTCAGTCAAAATCCCAGCATAATTGGAGGAGTGAGACCGAGGGGTTGTTGGAGTCCAATAATTGTAATCCCCAAATTGCCGCTGGAGGTGTCCCAGTCCTGGGATGGACTTGTTGGCTTGTGGGGATCCTCTCTAAGATGCATTTTTGCTTATGGGAAGGGTACTCCAAAATGTAATCCCAAAGATCTCATCTGAGGTATCCCAGTCCTGCAAAGGATTTGAAAATGGGTGGGGGATTCTCAATACAGTGCACTTGTGCTTGAATTGTAAAGTGCTCCAGGTGTTGGGAAAAAAGTAGCAGTGTCCAGATAAATTAGCAGGTAAAGGGCAAAGTCACTAGGCAGGTCTCCAGGCAAAAGACTAAATGGTCTTAACGTCTATAGTTTTGAGCAGATAAGGCAAAGGGGGACATGATAGGAAATTTCAATTATACCAATGATTTTATCAGGTTACAGGAGGAAAGATAAATATTAGAACTAAAGTACATGCACTGAAAGAGATGGTAGACACGGGGGGGACAATGCAGATCCAATTGTCCCTGAGTTCCCCCGGTAGCTCCCCGGAAGGCTCATATATGATCTGGAACTTGATATACCATTTTTACATGCGATAAAACGCATTTATCTCATTTATTACTCTCGGGGAGCTGAAGGCAGGAGAATTAAAAAAAACACATTCAAAAGAATCAGCAGCCTCCCATTCGAGCAGCCACTGATTGGCTGAGAGACCTCTCTCAGCCAATCAGTGGCCACCCATTCTTTTGAATGTATTGAATGTTTTTGATACTTATGCAGTACCAGGGCGCCCAATTAGCATACGTACGCTAGCGTAAGGAAATCGCATTGCATCGCATGGCCCGTTTTAGTGCCGTATGATGCGATGTGATCTTCCTAAGTAATTTATTCACTGCTCTCTCGCCCCGGGCTTATCGCATCACATCACATGCCATCGCACCTAACGCAAAATCACATGCGATTTTATAGGGTGCGATGCCATTAACTTAACTACACTGCAATGACATGCAATGTGATTTTTAGGCACCCCCCCCCACCATCCACGCCACCCCTTGCGTGGCGGCTGAACGCTTCCTCCCGACCTTTTCATACCCCCACTATCCATGTCGGTGTGGAGTTGATTTTATATAGTGTGGCGAGCGCAGTGAGCCACCAAGCCTGAAGCGTGGCGAGCGCAAGCAGAATACATGTAAAGTAATCCGCATCCTCTCGCGGGGCTCGCTATGCTCGCCGCGCTTCAGGCTCGTGGCTCGCTGTGTTTGCCACACTATATAAAATCAACTCCACGTCGACGTGGATAGTAGGGATATGAAAAGGTCGGGAGGACGCGTTCCGCCGCCCCTCATGGGACTCGCTGCGCTCGCCACGTGAGGGGTGGCGTGGATAGTGTGTGTGGGGGGGTGTGCCTAGAAATTGCACTGTAGTTAAGTTAATGGCATCGCACCCTATGAAATCACATGCGATCGCATGCGATTTTGCATGAGGTGCGATGGCATGCGATACAATAAGACTGGGGAGAGAGAGCAGTGAATAAATTACTTAGGAAGGTCGCATCGCACGCATCTTACGGCACTAAAACGGGCCATGGGATGTGATGTGATGCGATGTCATTTCCTTATGCAGAATAGCCCACTAAGCAAATTACTTAGTGGGTGCCCTGGTACTACATAAGTACCATGTTTTTTTTGTATTATTATTCTACCGCTGCCTGCTGCAAGCTGCAGAGCAAGGATAATGCCACTTCTGCATGGCGCTTCCCTGCTTGGGGATCAGAACACTATCTTAAGACAGTAGAGCAATTTAAAAATGTTTAGGATAGGCAAATTAATATCCTTACAAAGAACTAATGTGCAAATAAGGTTGACATTACTTAAAAAACAAAAAAAAGGACCAATTAAATTACTGGAAATAGTCTGATTATTATTGTGTCAATGTCTTTATGAGAATCCTGTCATTACTGAAAGTATTATTCATCTGCCATATTGGAATAATCCTGCATTATTTCTCCAGCAATGTCCTGTGATCTCCTGCCAATTATGTAAGTCTCTACTGCATGAAGGTTTAAGACATGGCGGCATCCTAAGTACAGTTGTGTGTATAAAACAATGAGGGGCAAAATTACTGAGATGTGAATTATATTGAAGATGTGATGTTGCCTGTAGCAACCAATCAGATTCTATCTATTATCCTCTAGAAGGTAGTAAATAAATACGAAGTAGAATCTGATTGGTTGCTATGGGTAACATCCTATTTTTAATAGAACTCCCATCTTAGTAATTTTACCCCTAAGAGAATAATAGGAGGGTTTTATTAGCAGAAGACCCTTACTAGTGGCTTAAGGGGTCTTATATAATTATGCAGAGGACTGTTATCAGAGCATTTGTTCTATCAATGGTCAGTATGGTGACCATAAATTACATTCCAAATTGCTACCATGTGCTAATTGTTGGTGCTATGTCATTTTTCTTTTTTTTTTATTAATAAGGTTTAAAACATTACACATTTTAAAGAGGACTCCAACAAAATTGTAAAGTTTGGTTATGGTGTTTTGGGTGGAGTTATGTTAAGCCAAAGCCCAAAATATATAGTATTACTTATTGGCAATAGTGGCAGATTTTAGATACGAGCTGCTGTTCCCCCAGTAAAAGTGTGGCCTCCTGCTAATCACAGGATAGATAGGGTGTATTCTCCCCTCTGCCGGTCCAGAGAGCAATAGCACTGAAAGCATGTCTAATGGGAAGCCACTCAAATGTTATATTGGTAGCTTTAATGGGCTTATAAGGGCTAAAACCAATGCAGTCCCTAGAAACTTGCTTGTTGATTTATGCATGCTTGGGATAGCTTCCCTGAGCATGTGCACATTTCCAGACCAGCAGACCTTCGGAGGTATACAGTTAGGAGCCTCTGCTGATTGGCATTGGCAGTGTGATGTTCTTTGCAGTTAATGGGCTCTTAAGTCCTGATGCCTCTAGGTATACAACCATGCACTTTACTTTGCTGCTACCACCTGTCTATTTCAAGCAGCCAGCTGTGTTGCCAATGGCCATTTATATGAACTTCCTATTTATGACAAACAGGCCAACTTTCAGCAGTATAGAGAAGAGCAGCACATGACCTTAATAGACATCAGGAGATCTGCCGAAAATCATGAAACAGTGAGGAACATCATACAACACAGCCTGACTGAAGCAAGGAATATATAGAAAACAGCCCGCAGTACATAGCAGAATTTTTTTTTAGCTATTTATTAGTGTAACATGTCACAGCAACTATCGTTGCTGCAGATTTGGCTTTTTAGCATGAAAGAGACAACATTAAGGCATTGTGTGGTGTGTTACTGTATAGTAGTGAAAAGGCGAGTTGAGCAAAGGATGAAAAGAGATTAATAATCAGCAGGTACAGTAGGTCCTGGCTTTACTCCTGGCTGCTTCCTGGAAGAATTTTTTTTTTTTACTTGAGAACCATAACATCAACATAGACTGAACAAGAGCAGAAAGGGAGGGTCTGATTCCGAGGAGGATGCTAATCGAGTAACTTCTGCATCTTCTCAGACTTAATGCTTCCATACAAGGATGCACCATCAACTGCAAAGTGCCTCCCCACATTGGTGGCAATAAGCCTTTGGATGATCCACCACACTCCTTTTACCTCCCACAAATGGCTAATTTCTTTAATTCACTCTGTGCTCTAATCCAAACTATAAGCACTGTTGCAAGACCACTGTGCACTTAGGGAGAAGTCCATTTGGAATTATTAACCATTACATAGTTTCCCCCGTTCGCAAGCGCAGAGTGTCTAGACTTACTCATCGCTCCGAAGGCTGTTGGGAACAGGAGGCTGCTGATGAAGTCAATGGCCCTCCCTCCCAATGGGCGGATAATGCCTGCGTTTTCCGGGGCACTCCCAGAAAATGCAGGGTTACTGCCCCCAAACTGGTGCAGGGTGTCAATCAACCTGCTAGTAGCCAATGCTTTCATAATATTATAAATGCTTTCATAATATTGTACAAGTTGTACTATTTCCCCACTAGATTAAATAAGATGCATTCCGAGATCTCCAAACTGTGAGGGACGGACAGGAGAACATTTCTACATATTTGGTGGAGTTGTCCAAAACTGGTCATTTTGTGTTAGATTTGTGCGCTTGCTAGTTCAGTCTTAAACATTCCTGTTCCTTTTAGCACCAAATATTTTATTTTACCACTTTGTGTACCTAATGCAACCCACTACCAGCATAAATCATTATGTCACATGGTATTGGCGACTAGGTGTAATATTGCTTCTGCATGGAAACAAACTGAGCACCTAAATTTGTTGAGATTCTAGTTAATATATGGCATATCTACTCCATGGAATACATAACCAGTATACAAATAGCCAGGCTCATCTTGACTAAGTTTCTGCACCTAGGCGTAGAAAATGCTTCCTTTCATCTATTGTTCTCACCTGCAATACAATAGAGAGAACAATACCGCAAGGGAATTAACAGGGGATTAGAGTGACTGGTCTTTCTCCGTTAATCCTATTAAAGGCCAAGAAGAAAGAGGCTGTACTATGGAGCTCCTCTAGGAGTTTTGCCAAGACTTGGAATCCAAGGACCTCTCACTTTCAGGTCTCTCTGGGAAATTCATTTAACCTACTTATTTCAGATGCAGGCTTTTACCCTCATACTGTATTTTCTCACCTTTTTTTCTCCATCCCCGTCCTTTTCTTTTCATTTCCCGTTTCCTCTCTTCCTCTCTTCCTTTTCCCTTCTATTTTTCTCATTTTTTTCCTGTTGGTTTATAAATAGTCACATATAAGCATTTATTTGTTGAATTGCTTTACTGTTGCATGGTTGGTGTCTTACATAATGCGCTATATCTGTGTTATTCGTTATTCTTGCTACCTTTGTACAGGTCAATCTTGTCTCTCATCCTTTCAATAAAATTTGCATTAAAAACTGTAAAAATATGCATTAAAAACTGTGTTTCCCTAATGTGTGGATGGCCCAGCACCCACTGGCCTTGTCGCCGCTCCCTTATTTCAGCCCTTGTACCAGGACAATATTACTTTACAGTACTGTTTATCATTCAGTGCTATATAAGGAATCACTGATGACAGTGGTAAGAACTGCAATATGGAATGCCTGCCTTAGTTGGGTCTATTGATAGGGTGGTATATGGAGATGTTACCTTTCATAGGAACATGTTAAAATTGTTTACTAGGAAAATGTAAAGACCTTATGGCTGCTTGTTTTCCAGTTGATTACCTCATATTGTACCTGATTTTTAAAGATATTGTCAAAGGTTTCAGCATCCAAAATAGGGGTATGACCTGTTGGAAACAGGCGTGTCCTAGGGCTAGATTAACAATGGGGTGGATGGAGCTGCAGCATGATGATCCCCAGACAGACAGCAGCTGGTCACATGGTTGACCATTAAGTATAAGTATTAAAACATTATTTCTACCTTACAAATGTATGCCGCTTTTGTACATTTATATATTTAGGGACATACTGGTGGTTCTAGTGTATGAGTTCTACATGTCTACCTGGCACTGGCCTCACCTCCTCCACTTCACATAATAGGCCTTATACATTCCCAGCTCAAGGCCCTTTTGGCCCTTAATCCGGCCATGATGTGTACTCACTATAAATGGCCCTGGTCAAATTGTATTGGTCCATGATTTCTGGATTGGGAAAGTGATCTAACTATCGTTGTTACAGTTTTCGATCTGAGAATACTGTAATATATGTTAGCAAAGTTATTCTGTGTGGGTTTCTTCCAGGTACTTTCTCTCACAGTCTATACATTTTCTAGTAGGTTAATTGGTTAGTGCAGAGGCACCGTTGGTGGAGCAGGTTCAGGCACTGAGGCCCCTGAGGACTAAGTAGCCCACTGCTACTCCTGTCACCTACTGTTTTTCCCTGTCACACTCTGCTTCCCACTGCCTCTCCCTGTCATCCTCTGCCTCTCTGTCGTGTTACCTATTGTGAACTTGGGTTGGGGTGGAGAAGGGGGAACCAAATTATATTTTTGCACCTGGGCTCACAAGTTCCGCCACTACCCTAGTTTGTATATGTGTACATGTGATAGGGAACGGAGATTGTAAGCTCCACTGGGGCAGGGACTGATGTGAATGAACATGCCATGTAAAGTGCAATATAAATAACGGATAATAAATGCATACGGTCAGAATGTGAGCGGTGCCATGAATGAAGATGGACTTTTCATCTTTTGTTCATTTGATAACCAAACAAATGCTGCAAGGATGTGACAGTGTCCTAATAATATACTGAGATCAGGGATCAAAACAATAACAGGTCTATTTGTCAGACTGGTGATTTCTCATTTCTCCTGTCTTCCATCCAGATATGAGGATAGTACCCTGTCAGTATTAAATATTGTATGTACCTTTTACTAATGTCAACATCACCTTGCTAATACCAGCACTGGGTCATTTTAACCTAATCCACCTGAAATATGCTACATTATTTATATTACAGTAATACTGATTTTCACTTTCAGAATTGTAAGCATAGAATATACAGATGAGAACCCTGGAGGGTGAGTCGGAGGGCTGCTGTTTCTGTAATGAGGGGGCCTGGTGCTTCTTTACTATGAACAGAGCATTTTCTTTTTTTGAATTAAGGCAGCGTGGGCTTTAAATTAAATGTCAAATATAATTTAACATTTATAACACGAAGGGGCTGACTATGTACACGGAAAAAGTGACAGGCTTTCTGCGGAGTAGTTAATTGCTATGCGCCCAGTAATGTGTATATAAGTGAAGGACATTTTTGTAACTAAATTTTCAACATACCAGAAATCACAGCAGTAATTGTTAGCACAAAGGGAAATGATGTTTAAAGTTCTTAAAAAAAAAAATTAAATGAGTTAGCAAAAAACATACAGTACCTTCACATTGTACTTATGGTTTGGTTCAGATGAAAGAGATTGTTAATATAAAGAAATTACAAAAATGCGTGGACCTTAGGAAAGCAGGATGGGCAAACATTCTGGAATTGTGCACAAACTGGAGCAGTATCTAGAAGAGGTGCTGACATGTGATGCTGCGGCATACAAGTATGGTATTTATCAGTAAGAGGGAGCATTGCTTTTGTTCAGTAGCTTTTTATGTGGTTACTGTGTGTCATATCAGATCATGTGGATGCTGTGTCTATTATAATGGGTCTGCAGGCATAGTTGCCATCTCTTGGGTCCTAGATACTTATTATTACCCCTTTCACACCACACAAATAACCTGGTTCGACCGGGATCACTGTGCGGTGTGAAAGGACCTTTTGAAAAATCCCAGGTCCAGACACCCAGCAATCTGACCCGGTTTGGACCTGGGTCGCTGGGTCCCTTTCATACTATAGGGAGGAGGCAGTGTTGGCTCCAAGCACTGCCTCCTACCCCCGCCCCCTCGATGATGCTCCACCCCACCCCCTGGGTCATTGCATGGAGCTTTACCTAGCAAATCTGTGTCCAAATCCCAGGTTTAGCTCAGCATTTGTGATGTGAAAAGGGGTATAACTTAGGCCTGGAAAGCCGAGGTTGTAATCAGCACAGATGATGGTGGTCATTAGTAAGGCACTTGGAGGGAATTATTTTAGTTTTTCTTGACAGATAATGTAATTAGTTAAAAAGGAGAATTTTAAAAAATGGGCCCAGTGTTATACTGGCCCCATAAAAATATCCAGGTAATGTGCAAAGCTTTGTTTATCACTACGGATACCATAGTTACTTTTTGAGTGCAGTTATTTAGGTTATTCCGAGTTTATTCTAAAACCTTAGTGAACTTCACCTTCAACTTATTTATCACTTTCCAGTCTGTGGGCTGTTTAAAGCTTGCACTTTCCAGTTTCCAGTGCCGTAAGGTTGTGTGCAACTTCTGCTGCTGCCCAGTGCCCAAGGCTAAAGGTGACCATACACCTACAGATTTATCTTCAGATCTGGCTGGTTGGAATAAACACCTGGTAATATCTGAATGACAGTTTGACAGTTTTCCAGCATTTCCAAGAAAATGGTCAACTGTCATTTGCTCTGATCCATTACCAGGTTTTTGTTCCAACCAGCCAGATCTGAAGATAAATCTGTAGGTGTATTTGCAGCTTAAGGCTGTGGTACCATTTCTTCCCCCAGTGGCAAAGTTATCCAGCTTGTGGGGTTTGGCATTTATCTCTTCATTGAATAGTTTATCAGCGATCCTAGGATATTATCTGACATTAACTATAATGTCTGATATTATCAAGCTGAAACAGCTTTTATACTGTATGTGTTTTTATTTCTTTATTTTATTTCAGGCACCACGGACGGTGTAATGGTTAGCGTTACTGCTTCACAGCATTGAGTTCATGGGTTAAATTCCCACCATGCTCCTATCTGTGTGGAGTTTGTATATTCCCCCTATGCTTCCATGGGTTTACTCCAGATACTCTGGTTTCCTCCCACAATCCATAAATATACTGGTAGGTTAATTTGCTTCCAACAAAATTAACCCTAGAGTGAATGTGTTCGTGTATATGTGGTAGGGAATATAGATTGTAAGCTCCACTGGGATAGGGACTGATGTGAATGTTCAACTATTCCCTGTAAATGGCTGTATAATATGTGTGCGCTGTATAAATAACTGGTAATAAATAAATAAATAAATACTTTTTTGTTTCTGCTTTCAAAACTTTTTAGGTAATGGGTGTCAAAATATCATATCCTATACCCCTAGCAGGAAAACACCAGGACATAAAAGTTTGTTAAAAAAGAAAACAAGGAAAAAAAGCAACTTAAAATTATTGTCAGAAGTACACTTGAAAAACAAAATGAAGAAATAATAGTGACCTTTCACAGAGTCAACACTATCATCTGCGAATACCATTTTTTCCCCTTATAAATGACTTCTCGTTTGAAACATCTGCTCTTTAAAAGATCCAACTATCTAGTCATTTTGTAATGGCTTTTCTGACCTCAATGCTCTTTTGTCTGCCGTCTCCTATGTAAGTATGATTAATTCTCCTGCGCTCTCTCAATGTGGGAGCGGCTGTGAGAGGGGATCACAAAGGCATCCCCACAGCAGGTGAGGGTTAATAAGTTGATACATTAGATTTGGCAGGTCAAATAACACATTGTAGATGACTTCCCATAAAAATCTCCAGTGATCAATCACTATATAAATGTAAGAGAAAGCACAAAAAAATCGATAGAGCTCCTACTTTGTTAGCAACATATCTATATTTTTTTTAAGATAGAAGAAGAAACTGCAACATTAATTTCTGCTTTAAAGAACAGAAAATAGATTATATGCTATTCCTTTTATACAAAGCATATACAATGAGTATAAAACATAATAACATAATAAATACCAAAAGGCTAAATGTAAATGTAGCAGATGGTGATTTGACACTACATACAGTACAATGGTCCATGGAGAATCCAGTGCCAAAAGAACCCCAGGTTTAACTTTGAAATTGGGATCAACCCTTTGCAGCCCAATTTTTATTTTTTTTGCAAAACAGTCTGGTTTAAATGTTTAAATTAATTGTCATTTTTTTAAAATTCAAAAATGGTCTACATGTTACTGTTCTTATTTTAAAGTGGCTCACCGTTGGATCTGCGACTAGCGCTCGGGCTGTTGGGCCTGACTGGACGTTGGACCTGAAAAGGTTAAGAAACCCAAATACAAGAAATAGTAAAGGTCCCACATACATCTGGCACTGCGATGCCCCAATCTGTGGACACCACCGATCCGGCGACCAGATCCGCCTATTTACAGCTAGTTATGATTGGCCATCCGTCGGGTGGTTGGCCCATTGCCCTCATTCATCTCTGATGTATTGGGGCTTAACACCTTTCAAATCTCCACAATGGAAATTGAATGTTGTTTGAGTAAACAGATGTAATGCAAACTGCAATATTCTAACAGATATTGGAACCTTGTTTCATTTAATATTTCAATTTACGATCTAAGAAAAAGTAGGGTGTCCAGGGTGTCATCTCTAATGAATCTTTGGATTAGGCAGTTACATAATAATAATAATCATCATCATTATTGTCATTGGTTATACAAAAGGAGGAACCAGCTATTGTTATGGATGAAGAGGGCTTGGTAGATTGTGAATGTTCAGTAACACCCATAATGTACAGAACATTACATAATGCAAGTTAAAGGCAATACTCTAGACCAGTGCTTCTCATCCTTGGTCCTCAAGGACCCACAACAGTGCACATTTTCCAGGTCACCTCACAGGTGCACAGCTGCACTCATTATTCACTGACACATTTTAAAAGATCACTTGTGATTCTGTGTGGAGACCTGGAAAATATGCACTGTTGGGGGTCCGGAGGACCAAGGTAGATAACACAGGTGGTGTTGCAAGTTTGAATCACGACAATTGGTGACAATTGGTTGCTATGACGATTGCTACAATATAATTTTCAAGGGTCACATTAAACTCATTTAAAAAAAAAAAAATTTTATTTTGAAGAAATTTTTCTACAGTCATTGATCTGTGACCAGGCCCAAACACCAGAATTTGATATAGCCATGTAAGATAATTTGCATATATATTTTATTAGCAGCAAGTGGTCAGTTGATCAAATGAAGCAAAAATACTACCCTACACACCACAACCACCACCATCACCACAATCAATTCAAAATGTATTTACTGGATGACATTTGACTTGATTTTTAGGGCCTAGTTCACACAGCAATAAGGGTGGAAGGTAGCAATCATTAATAAGTCCTGTGATGTAGATAAATAGTTCTTCGCCAGCAGGGCCGGCGCTACCCACTCAGCAGCTCCTGCAAAGCAGGGAGGCGCCATGCTGAAAAGACGCTGTCTCCCTCCCTGCTCTGCTAAAGCTGCCTCAGCCCTCACTGTCACTGCCTCCTGCACGCCGCTCACAGCGCCTGTCTGACAGCGGGCGGTAGTATGGAGAGGCCACTGCAAGTCCTCAACACTCCGCCCCCTCTATCTCCTCCCCTCTTCTTCCATCTCCTCCTTCTCTCCCCTCCTTTCCCCCTCAGTCATGAGAGAGGTGTAATGGCATCCTCAGCGTCCTGTCTATGCAGATAGAAGAGGAGGGACTGCACAAGAGTTAAACAGCAAAAGTACAGTGTGTCTTTTATTATACATGTTTCTAAAAATTTTTTAAATAATTGTAGATGTTTTTATATTAATTTAGACACTTTTTAAATAATGGGCTGGGTTATGTGCCTAAAGGTGGCCATACACGCTGAAATCGGGCATCGCATCACACAGTACAAAAAGTATGTGCAGCACATACTTTTTGTACTGCTTATGGATCGCATTGCACACACATTGCATGCCGTGCGATGCAATGCGATCTAGCCTATAACATATGCGATTCTCGCAGCGTGTATGGGCACCTTTAGTGCCTGCAAAATTTTGTAGACACAGCACTTAGATGGTGTATGCATTGCATACATGTACATGCACCCGCGATCCTCCATAAGATCGCATGTTGCATACGCTCCCACAATCGGGCTGCAGCTTCTTGCAATGGCAATGTGAAAGGGCGCAAAATGTATGGTTTGCAGGAGGGCGCCAGACACCCTAGCACCGGCCCTGTTCGCCAGGTGGTCATTCATTTGACTTAAACTTGGTTGTTAATATCAATGTCATTTTTGGTTATACTTGAATGTTTTGAAGTTTAATAAAGGGCCAGCACCTTGCAGGCTGACTCTCCACTAGGGAAACCAATCCCAGTTTTTCCAGTTTTGAATGGCCAAATTCCCCAGAATTGTTGGCACCAAATTCTGAGTATTAAAAGGATTATCAAAATCACTGAAAAAGTCACTCTCAGGGGAAAATCCAAAGTTTTTAACTCAGAAAAACTCTGTAGTGCTCATGCCCACTTTTGGATAACCGTGGGTATGTGCACCCATGGTACCCACTGCATCCAAAAAAATATATATATACTGTATGGTAGTCTTAGGAAATCCTATAAAAAATGGGTCCGTCATTAGTGTTGACCATTTCCATAACAACTATTTGAACTTGTCACCTTAAGCATTATTAACCTTTCATCCATCAATCCTTTGTCCACCTTATACATGTCGGCCATACTACCATAGGCGTGCGCAGGGGGGGTGCCGGGGGTGCACAGGCACCTCCTAATGACAGGACCTTGCTGCACGATTGCATCCTACATCACAGAATATAAATTTTTTTCCCGGGAGCCGGCTGCCTGTAGGGGGAGCTGAAGTGCACAGACAGCTCCTCTCAGGCCTTACTGAAACAGTGCTGGACGAGTGGCTGGGTGAGGAGTGAGGAGAGGACTTCCTGGTGTTTGAATGTGCTGCAGGTAAGCTGGAACAGGGGGATTGTATGTTATATGAGGCTATGACTTTGTTTTAGAGTGGAAGGGGGAAGGTATATTGGTCTTTAATAATGCTGGCTGCTTTTTTGTTATGTCATAAAGGTGTGTGTTTATCAGCTTGTTGTAAGTAAACTGTGTGTGCATAGGGGGGCTGTGTATATGTGCACTACGTATGTGGGAGGGGACTCTGTGTACTGTGTGTGTATGTGGGTGTGCAAAGGCTGTGCATATGTATACTATGTGTGGGGGGGGGGCTATGTATGTGTGTGTATACTATGGGCCTTATTCAGATGCACTCGGTACTGCGTGCATTCGCACGCAGTACCGATGTTGCACGTCTGCGCATGCGCAGGCATGTATCTGCGCATGGTGCGTTCACCCATGGCTGCATGGGGGGGGGGCGGAGATGGGCGGGGAGCGCCGGTCTGCCCCATTACCATATGGGAACGCCCAGCGTTCCATGGGCGTTTCCATGAGAACGCAGGGTGTTCTCATGGTAATGAGGCAGTAACGCGGGTGTGTGGGGCGGGTAGCTGACATCACCGAATGTCAGCTGTCCGCCCATATCACACCAGCGTGCACGCAAATGTAAGTAACTTAAAAGTCACTTATATAGGCGTGCACGCTAAACATCATTCGATGGTCGGTGACCATCGAATGATGTGGGCGGACACCCGAGCAATGCGAATGGATGTTTATGCAAAACATCCATTCCCTGCTGTGCGGGCTAAGCCGCACTTTGAGCCGCACTAAGCCGCACTGGGGCGACGGGGGGGGGGGGGGGGCGGGCGTTCGCCGGGCGGGGTTTGATGGACTCGCAAGGCTGCGAATTCACAGCCTTGCGAATCAACCTGAATAACCCCCTATGTGTGGAGGCGGGCATTTGCCCCTGGGTACTTGGGGTACAAGTGTGGTGCACCCCCTAATAAAACGGGCTGCGCACGCCTATGCATACTACTGTATGTTTTTATGTCTAGCGAGACACTGTTTATGTATCATCCGTATACCGTATGAAGTACTATTGGTTCAAAGTTATTTCCTTTTAATGGATGATTTACTTTTTCTATCATAATTTTACCACTGCTATCACTATAGCTTTAATTACATTTTATGTAGAGCAATGATTATTTTGTTGACATCATAAGTTGTCATCTCAATGTTTTAGCATCGTTACCGCATGTCTGGCGAAGTTGCCAGAATAAATTGGAAATTAACTAATAATTCTGTTGGAGGCTGATTACCCCCATGGGTCCTGAAGAATAATACTAGTTTGTACAACCTTCATTGGGGCCCCCGCAGGGAGGACTGGACATTAGATGGGAGACTCGGCTACTTAATGATCCTTCAAAGTATGTTTTTATGGGACACTTAGGCAATGTTTTCTGATGCTTATGTTGTAAAAACAGATCTCCTCATACACTGAATCTCAGCAGTGAAACCTCAGCAAATTAAACAATTGATTTGGGTCTTAAAAAAGGCCACATGGGCCAAATTAATTTCTTTATATTTAGCAAACATCAGATTAAATCTTCAACTGCAGTACAAACATTGCAAAGTGGTAGACGTAGAGACACGGCAAGAAAGATGCGTGTCTGGGATGTCTCGGGTGAGCAACAGTGTTTTGTGAATGTAAAGTAGTTAGGCTCACTACATAAATAAATTAATACACTTACAAATCTGTTAGACTCACTTGGCAGAGCTTGTTATTAGCTACTTCCAGTACATCACCTGTCACCCAGAGACACTTCTAGCTTCACCTTAAGAAACCGAAGTCTCAAGTGTTGCGGGATAGGTTTCACCCATTGTAGGCTGCCCATACATTAGCAATGGATTGGGACAATTTGATGACTTTGTGATGATTGCCCTAATAGCTGATGTATGGGCTTCCCTAATTGGTGATTGCAATCAAAAAGTGAATTAAAGAAGCAATTTACACGGCAAAACCAACCTTGCCGTTGCATTTGACTTTATATATGGTAACGGTGTCTGAAAGTGGATTATAACATAATATTTTGTCTATATTGTTGCTCAGTGAGTGCAGTCACTGCTGAGAAGGAGGCTTTTCCTTCACTCTCCTCAGTGGGGCTATTCTTAGTAACAATCGTGGTAGCCACCTCCTGCCTCACACACCCAAAGTGGGAGTGGCTTTGTCTGCCTGATAACTGTAATACTTTTAATACATTGACCCTATGGTTACTAGCAACTACTCTGCAGCTATTACCGTTATCTCCCAAGGAATCTTGTGCCAGTTTGAAATGTGCATAAACCCTTTCACATGTCCAAAAATTATGCTGCCACCGTGAAAAGTCACATAAGGCTACCATTCTACAGGGGAGTGGGGCTGCCATTGTACAGCGGTGGGCAGGTGTGCTGCCATTCTACAGGGGAGCAGGGATGCCATTCTACATGGGAGCAGGGATGCCATTCTAAAGGGGAGTGGTACTATCATTCTACAGTGGGAGAGAAGGGACACTGCCACTATACAGGGGAGTGGTGCTGCAATTCTACAGGGGTAGCAGGGCTTCCATTCTACAGGGGGAGGTCTGCCATTCTACAGGGGAGTGGAACTGCCATTCTACAGGGGAGTGGAACTGCCATTCTATAGGGGGTGGGGCTGCCATTCTACCAGGGGTGGGGCTGCAATTCTACAGGGGTAGCAGGGCTTCCATTCTACAGGGGGAGGCCTGCCATTCTACAGGGAAGCGGGGCTTCCATTCTACAGGGAAGCGGGGCTTCCATTCTACAGTGGGGGGCTGCCATTCTACAGGGAAGCAGGGCTGCCATTCTACAGGGGAGTGGAACTGCCATTCTACAGTGGGGGCTGCCATTCTACAGGGGACTGGCGTTGCCATTCTACAGGGGTGTGGGGCTGCCATTGTACAGCGGCGGCGGATGTGCTGCCGTTCTACAGGGGAGCACAGCTTCCATTCTACACGGGAGGGACGCTGCCATTCTACAGGGGAGGGACGCTGCCATTCTACAGGGGAGGGACGCTGCCATTCTACAGGGGAGCAGGGCTGCCATTCCACAGGGGAGCAGGGCTGCCATTCTACAGGGGAGTGCTACTATCATTCTACAGTGGGAGAGAAGGGATGCTGCCATTCTACAAGGGAGTGGTGCTGCAATTCTACAGGGGGTGGGGCTGCCATTCTACCAGGGGTGGGGCTGCCATTCTACAGGGGAGCAGTGCTGCCATTCTACTGTGGATTTTACTGGGAGTGGTGAGTCTCCTAGTTAAAATCTGCCATTTATTTCTGTATACTGTCTATAGAATGTAACCTTGTCTTTCCGCTTCATTGTATTACTGTGCACTCCCAATTGTAAAGCACTGTATAATATACTGCTGTTATGTGCAGTGAATGAATGTTAATAAATAAAAATAGGATTTTCAAGGCAACCACACGTGTTCCAAAAATCATTCTGGGTCAGGTTCTGCATTTTAAAACCAAACCCCTGAGAAATCTGACTGAATAAGAAGCCACAATTGTTTAAAGACAACAAGTACAGCACAGCCTGTACTAGTAAGAAGATGCTTATTATAATTATTATTATTATCATACACACCCGCCAATGGGCCTGAAATATATTTTTATATTATTTGCTGATGTAAAAAATGATAAATTACACCATGTACACCCAGGGCCACCAGAAAAGGGAGGGGGGGGGGGGGGTAATTTACAGATTGAGTGAACATGCCAATTCTCTGTGCCCAATCACGTCCGCTGTTACTGTTTTACATGTGGTTTACAGGGTTTTTTTTGCTGTTTGTTTTTTGTGTTGGATTATTTTTCTATTGAAATTACTTGCAAGATGGTTCCATTGGTTATTGTTAATACCGGTTGAGTACCCCTTATCCAAAATACTCGGGACCAGAAGCATTTTGAATAATGGATTATTCTGTGTTTTGGAATATTTTTATATTTGAATGATTCATCTTGAGGTATCTTGCATTTATGTTGTATAAGCACATCAAACACATGAAATACACACAAATATATTTATTGTATAGGTTTTAAAACGTGAAAAAAAAATTTGTACAATCTCAGGCACTAGAATCGTATCATTGTGCAGTGGACGGTGGGACCATACTGACGCTATTCATGATAATTGCTTCATCTATCCCCAAGGCTGCCTACTTCAGTAGAGAAGTGCCCACTCTTTCGAGAAAGCCCCTTAAAATATTGATTCATACATTCTGGTAAGGATGCTTAAATAGGGATCCATTGAGTAGTATTTGAGATGAAAAAAGAACAATTAGTACTTCATATACAGTATGGTTCAAAGTTATAGTAGATAGTATTTTGAGGTGAGATGTTGTAATTTGTTCACTTGGATCAGAAGAACAACAAAGAGTGGAAAGTGTAAGGCAGAACCATTATTATATAGAACGAGAATTACTATTAATGCAGTGACATCTGGCGCTTGGGTACAGCTTTCTGCGGTGTTGCAAGGTGGGAATGAAGAGATACAGGAGAAAGTGGGGACGTAACACTGAATGTTCTGGTGGAGCTCATAGTTTTTGTAGCAGGGGAGTCTGCACTTCTATCGGTCACATGATCAGTGAGGTAATACCAGTAGACATCCTCATTACATCAACTGGTTGATAACATGCACTGAACCATTTTTTAAGGTTTCTTCAAACAGAGACAGAATTTTTTTTCTGAATCTGCACTTCTTATGTAAAATCTGTTCCTGTACATAATTACTTACATGAGCTTTCTGCCCTGGTACCTCTCACCCTGTCCTTTCCACGCAGACACATCACATGAGATGGTTGGAAATAGATGATCCCCTGTCCCGATTATCATGTGTTTCCATGGAAACCAGCATTGATCTGCATAATTCTTTGGAGGCTCCCATAACACACTATTGGGTTAAAATATTAAACTGTTTGACTAACCCACAAAGGAATATATGAAGTTTCAATGTAATTACTATTCAGCTGTACTGTGAAGGGAAAAAATGGAATAACTTAAAGTCATGAAATCTCGCTGGAGGATTCCTGTGCCGGAGGCAGTACAGAGGCTGTGTGTGTTTTTTTACCTGGTTATTAACAATCATGCTGCAAGTGTGCTGCTATTCCTAGCGCACTCACAGCCAGCCTTCTCGTTCATCATGCTAAATTATTTCTGTATATTACCATGCAACAAATGTATCCTTAGAATGTTGTATACTGTGTAACAAAGCTGTGTTTCTGTAGGATGCAAGATGTCATACAAATCAGCCCATCAACGAATGCTATGTTATTAATATGGGACTGTATTGCTTCTATATCATCCATTTAAAGGGCCAGATGTATAAGTAATAAAGTGGAGAATGATAAACAACCAGCCAATCAGCTCCTACCTGTCATTTTTCAAACCCAGCCTGTAACATCGCAGTTAGGAGCTGATTGGCTGGTTGTTTATCACTTTCCATTTTATCACTTTTGGAAGCTTGATATATGTGGCCCAACGTGGGGATGATGTCAATCTAATCTGCATATATATATATATATATATATATTTCATTTAATTACGCTGCCATCACACTGGTGACCAGTGTGATGGCAGCGTAATTAAATGAAATGAAATAAAGCAACTATTTTTACTTCAGTCTGGCGAGTGACCTCCTTCTGTCAGTAGCGCACGCAGGGGGGGTTTCTGAGTACCCATAAACCCCCCAGGAGTCTAAGGGCCCTAGACTGAAAGCTGAGGGTCCCCTCTTTCCATGGGTACAAGAATTAAAAAAATCGGCCCTTGGAAACCGGAGATATCTGACTTCAAAGCAGTGGTCCCCATCCAAGCCTGTTGATTGCTATTCCCAGTCAGATATTTCAGGTTCTGTCTGACATAGAGTTATTCTGAGGGTACATTCCAAAAGCTGGGACTCTTCCCCTTTGAGGGACGTTAGTAGCTTGTCTCTACTCTGTCCAGAACCAGAGATATCAGCCTTCCAGCTGCTGGTTACTGCTCCAGCTCCACACACCTGGTATGTAGTTTTATATGCTCGTTGGCAGATTGCTCTGCCTCCTGAACTCTGATCCCCTAGTCCCCAATACCAGTACCAGTACCATTTGGTAGGTGGGATTCTCTAGTTTTTAATTCCATTAAAATCTAAGAAATGTATTTCTGGGAACTGGAGATATCTGCAGTCAAGCAAGCTGTCCTCCCACCAGAAAATTATGAATAATAAGCCCACTCCACTATACACCCCTCCTCTGCGTATTAAACATCCTCTACCACCCTGGAAGTTATGTATCAGGGCCCCTTCATTCAGCCCAATGCCCCCTTCTCCCACCTCATCTCCCACCATCTGTGCAGTAAAGGGGTAATTAGTGGAAAATACTGATCCAGGCCCTACATGCTGAGTGGTTGATATAATACCCCCTACTACCCGCGGGACATCAAAGCTTCCCCCACCCATTTTTTTTTTATTATTATTATTATTATTATTATTTATATACATTTGGTCTATCTATAATACTTTAACTGACTCGGCATATACTGGGTCACCTAAGGGTCCATCTCCGTGCTTTGCTCCGCCCCTCTGGAAACCCCCTTCTGAAAATCCTGCGTTTGCCCCTGTCCTGTACCCACGTTTATATCAAATTCTTCTCTTATGGAGGACTATTCTGAGTGTGCACCCCAGCATTAATGGATCCTATTAGAGAGCGTTGTCCCATTCCCTGTATATATATATATATTTTATATATATATATATATATATATATATATATATATATATATATATAAAGATCTATTCATTATCACTAATTTAACATTTTCACCTACTTTTGGATTCCTCCACCCCGGTTAGGCTCCTTCAACCAGACATGCACATGCATGAACCCCAGTACCTGCATCCACATTGGTACTGCTGAGTCAGTCTGCTACAAAAATATAAGTGATAGAGATTGCAGACAGAGCGGATATTCTCTGAAGGCCGCAGAGTTTCCGTCCAGATAGGGAGGAGGCGTGCAGTGCTCTGATGCCACTAACCATGGAGGCTGTTCTATCCCAAAAGGGTAGAGGATTTTCTGCCTGAAAAGGGGTTGCTGTTGGTGACCTTGTCTGGCCATTGTGGGTGAGTAAATTTATGTAAATTGGCCATGGTCCCTTAGAATTTTGGGGCCCCTGTGTAACTGCCCATTAGACCATAGGATGAAATGGCCCTGACAACAATGGTATACTGTATAACCATTGACAACTATGAACAACCACTGTGGATGGAGGAGTCTCTCTAGAATCATAGGGGTGGGGATCCCTTCAAAATGTTCCTATGTGGCCAAAAAAGTTCTCGGGCTGAATGTAATGCCATGCCACCCCAGTTTGGTGACAGTGCTGGAAGGGAGTTTGTCCAGCATCCCCACTGCCACTGAACTGGTGTGGCATGACATTACATTCCGCTCCAGGTTATCTGAACCCTAAAGCAGTGGCGTAACTATAAATTTTGCGCCCCCCTGCCAAAATGTTTGTGGCGCCCCCCCAGGCATAACGGAGAAGCTGAAGCAGGAGAGAGGAAGAGAGACCAGCATACACTGCTGCTTCCCTTGGCTCCAACGCATCCCAAGCCACCCTAGAGTGCCCATCCACTCCCATCCTGTACATAGTAGCCAATAGCTGGCTCTGTGTACAGTCAATTGAATCAGTGGGGGGATTTGTCGTCTCTGCCATGGCCGCAACCGCGCTGCGACTGACTCGCCTCCGATGCTCGGTCAGTGGGCAGCGGCAGGCAGCAGCATGTCAGTGCTTTGAGCGGGTGCTGGCGCCCACACAGACCCTGCTGCCACTTGCTCCCCCAAGCGGCAGCTGGGGTGCCTTACAGTAGTTACGCCACTGCCCTAAAGTTTTAGCAAATCTAGGTTTTGCTAAGAATCCTGCCCAGTGTCCAGTTGTGCAGTAAGAGCTACACCACAGAGTTTTACTGGGTACATCACTTTATAAAAGATCACTTATTAGATTATTTGAGTTCTTATTTGGGAACTTAAAAAAAAAAGTAATTATTTCTATGGTAATACAGGTTGAGTATCCCGTATCCGAATATCCGTTATCCAAATTATTCCGAAAACCATACATTCCAGAAAGTGACAAAAAAAAATTTTCTTTGCTAAAACTCACTGTGGACATTTGTAACAGCATCACTGGGGACATGATATGTAACTGGCACTATATATGTACAAGACAATGATTGCTTGGCATTCAAATTCAGTATCTAAGATAGTACACAAATTTTGTTTCATGTTTTGAAACCTTGTTTTTTGAACAAATAAAATATATTTGTGTGTATTTCATGTGTTTGATGTGTTTATACAGCATAAATGCAAGATACTTCAAAATACATCATTGAAATATAAAAATATTCCAAAATACGGAATAATCCGTTATCCAAAATTCTCCTGGTCCCGAGCATTTTGGATACGGGATACTCAACCTGTATATAAAATTACAGGTTGAGAATCCCTTCTCCAAATATCCGTTATCCAAATTATTCCGAAATCCATACCAGAAAGTGAACAAAAATGTTTTTTTCTTGCTAAAAGCACTACTAAGGACATGATATGTAACTGGCACTATATATACAGTATGCATACCTCCCAACTTTGGATGAGCCGGAGGCGGGATCTAGTTGCTGCGTGCTATAGGCGCGTCGAAAAATTCCCCCATTTTGATGCTATGGGGGCATGACCCAAAGGCTCTGGGAGCCTCTAGCCATGCCCCCAACCCCCTGGCTGCGGGAATGCGCACAGCGTTTATTCCCCGCTGCTTTGCAGCCAACAGGGGGGACTCCCAACAGCCCCCCCTCACCATGGGACACTGCCGACCGTGGGTGGGACAGCAGACCAGGCCCTGATAATCGGGACTGTCCCGCTAAAATCGGGACTGTTGGGAGGTATGAGTATGTGCAAGAAAATTATTGCTTGCCATTCAAATTCAGTGTATGAGATAGTACACAAACTTTGTTGCATGTTTTGAAACCTTGTATTATGCACAAATAAAATATATTTGTGTGTATTTCATGCGTATGATGTGTTTGTACAACATAAATGCAAAATCCCTCAAGATACCTCATTGAAATATAAAATTATTCTAAAATATAGAATAATCCATTAACCAAAATTCTTCTGGTCCCGTGCATTTTGGATATCGGATACTCAACTTGTACTACCTTTTTTTTTTAACATTTAAGTTAAAAACTGTACTGTTTTAAACTCTAGATTCCATACCTATTGTGTATTTGGTAATGTTCACACGTACTACTGGTACTCTTATCACTAATTACTGCTGTCTGCTATTCGTGTGACAGCTACAGTACATTGCATATCGTAGGGCTTATCGGCTAATACATTCAGCGTATGAGTAAACTAATGGTGTCTGTTAACTTGATACTTTATTATAATTAAAAACCAGCGTCATTCAATTTGTTACAATCATTACATTTCATTACAGTATTTTTACCTCCATTTAAATTATTCTCATTGAATGGTATTTAAATATCTGATGACATCTGAGCTATTGATGGATTTACTATATATACAGCATCTGTACAGGAGAAGAGTATAGCCCCATTATATAAACTTTATACCAGGCAGTGCCCCCTTATACACATGTTACGCCTCTCAGACGCAGCAGTCCACGTCCACTTTAATACTTGATCATTGGTGTTGCTTTCACAATCTCCCTGCAATTGTTTTTTCAAAAGTAGCCAGGTAACGCACACATACTTGTATATATATTTATTTGTGCAAACAGATGGTTTGCAAGTCCAGATAATCACTGTGTACGCAGTCCAGCGCACCACCACCCACAGTGGGTATGGAAGATAGAGTTACTACAATCAGGACTGCTTCTCCCTTGCACATGTGTCCCAAAATCCAAAAGGATGGAGAATGATCTGTTTAAAATAGAAAATGGGCACACACAAAAGTACTCCACGTACACAACATATAATGCTTGTGCCTAAATAATGTACACTGTGGACTGGGTACCACAAGGTTTTATACCACAAATACTGGGCAATCTCCACATATCCGGGGTACCACCTGAGATTACCTGCAATTGCCGTCGCCGCACCTGGACAGATGCTCGGGGCGTGTCGCATTCCCAAAGTTGGAACAGACAGAGCGGAGAGCTGCCGGTGAAACACAAGCGAGCATCTCCAGGCCACGCTCTGACGTGTTTCGTCATGGACTTTGTCAGAGGGTGTTTCGATTTTAAATATATATATTGAGCTCACTCTAAACAACCCCCTTCTTTGTCTATATATATATATATATATATATATATATATACTGTGCATGGACCCCAGTGTTTTTAAACATTGATATTAATTGCTAAAATCATCTAGTTTTTAAAGATTTAAAATTGGGAAGATCTGAAGTTCCAGGAAGATCTAGAATGAATTTCTAGAGAATCGAACTGTGCACCTACAGTATCTATCTATTTATCTATAAATATATATATATATCTATAAATATATATATATATATATATATATATATATATATATATAGATATAGATATATCTATATCTATCTATCTATATATATATATATATATAAATATAAATAAGCCTTGAAACGTAGACGATTTCATGGACAACTTTTGATGCACTTTAAATAAACCTACAAGAGCTTTTTCAATTTAAAGTCCTGCGAGTGCCGCCTTATTCTGCCTCCCCGGCCAGGGGAAGGGGGGTACCCCTGCATATATATATATATATACAGTACAGCTTCCCCAGACACACATGTTGCATTCTGTGTGAGGTATTGCAGACCAAAGACAGCCAGTGACTCTACTGTCTCCTGAGCTATCTTCTGCTTAATTGACTTTTCCAGAGAGATAATTACACACTGTGGTTTGTTTATTCATACAATATAAGCTGCAATCGCACAACATTTGTCATCTCTGTGACAGCACGCTTACACCATGAATGTAGGAATGTGTCCCAGTTTCCCTACTGAGATGTGAACTTGTCACCTTTAGCCACAAAGACAAGAATGCACCCTCGGTAATAATGAATACTGTGCATGGAAAATCATAATTATCATGTTTTTCCCATAACTGTTCACCTGCCTGTCACTATGTATAGGTGTGAATTGTTTTAATACAGAAACTTGGACAGAATTTTTTCCATCAAGGAATGCATTGATACTCATATATACTGTAGGGGGTCATATTTTGTCTCGTACCCTTCAAGGATAATAAATAAGATTTCCAATGGTTGTATCCAATTTCTAATGTTTTAGGCATATTTTAATATACAGAGCATATAACTCTTACCATCTCCCTTGTTCTGGCTTACAATAGCAGTACATGGCCAGTATTCAATGCCTCTGATTCGCCATATTTTCTGGGGAATCAGGCATTTCCCTGGGTTTACAGGCAATTTTCTCACAGAAAAAACAATATCTGCGCATCTAGGAGTCCCCTTCACAATCTCCCTGAGATGCTTTTTGAAAAGTAGGCAAGCATGCACTGTGGCCCAGTGAATAGTCCAATACTGATCAGAGGCACTTCTACCCAGGGCATAGTTGCTTACTTTCTGCCAGCTCTGTGAGGCAGGGGGGTGGGGCCGCCGGGAGCAAAAGGGGGCGGAATGGGGGCAGAGCCACAGGAGGGGTGACTTGCGCAACACCACCATCGTGCAATGACAGGTCTCCGGGAGGGTTGCTCCCATTTTCGGAGGACCGGGGGGGGGGGGGGGTGTCCTGATTTCTAGAAAGCAACCGGCTATTTCAGAAGGGTAGGCAACCCTGACCCAGGGGCATCAAAAGGGAGAGGGGAATGGACAAGACTTTCTTTATGAAATATGAGAAAAGGTATACTTTCTATGTGTGTGTGCACACCACACATATATGATGGTGCGGGTCTCTGTTCAAGTTGGCAGTGGCAAGTGACAGATGGTGGGCTGCGGGCTGCTTGAACAAAGGTATGGGGCTACCGGGTGGGGCTTTGGGTAGAGGGTGCATGGTCTAGCGCCACAACCCTCATTTTTGTCATTTTCAGGGGTGTGTTCAGCACTCCCCTAGCAGATGGGCAGCCCCCAGCTCCCTCTGTGCCCTCCCTCCTCCCTGCACTGAAGAGGGGCGCATGGCATCTCTTCAGTGATCACTGCTGCTCTGCACAGAGCAGCGGTAATCTCCAGATCCTCCCAAAGAGAACGAGGATGAACCTCTCCAACAGGCCCAGCCCGGTAAAGAATACTCCCCCCCCCCCCCGCTCTCAGCACCACCGCTTCTAACTCAGATGAAATACCCTATTAGGGCTGTATTGGTGTTAGCAGAGAATGCATTGTTCATTATGGATTGTCTTGGGGCCAGATGTACTAAGCTTGAAAAGTGATAAAATGGAGAGTGATGATAAACCACCAGCCAATCAGTTCCTAACTGCCATGTTACAGGTTGGGTTTGAAAAATTACAGGTAGGAGCTGATTGGTTGATACCCGTTTTTCCTATGTATCAATACCCGTCCGCCCCGTTTTCGCTAGGCAGGGTATCGCCACCCTCTGGGTGGTGATACCCTATAGAAGCCTATGGACTTCTTTGGCCGCCCGCCACCCGCCGTCCGCGTCCCCCCCCCTCCCGTCCACCTTTGATCTCCTCCTCACCCTGGTGTCACAGCCGGGAGGACATCCAGCTTCAGGGGGGAGGAGGAGACGCAGGGGGACGCTGGCAGCTGCCGGGAGGTGACGGAGACCCCTGCAGACCACATCACAGGTATCACGGGGGTCTCCGTCACCGCAACCCGATGCTAGCCGCATATGTTAGTACATATGCGGCAGCATCGAGGCGGCTGCCATGCGAAGGGCGGCGATGTATATTTATACATCCCGCCCTTGATGAGATGTATACAGAATGGATGCAGCACTTGCTTTGTGTTCTTTCCAGGTGCTATTAAGGTCTTTGTCAGTATGTACAAAGCACAAGGTGCTTCTCGAAGGACATCTATAAACAGTGCACTTGTTATAAATAGAGGGCAGTTTTGCCCAGTCATTATTAACTGTTCTGTTTTATGCACAGTATTTCAGTGAGCAGGCTGTTATAAATGTACCTCTGTGTGTTTGATTTATGTTAGCTTAGGAGCTGCAGGGAAGCCGGGCAGATTGCTGTGTAAGTGCCAGTTAGGAAGGACCATGGCTGGAGGGATGCCAGCAGAAATATGTGGTGTTGCTCTTTAGTGTGATTGAGTAATTGTAAATTGTATTACTCCTGTTGTAAATCCCTGTGATCCATGCTAGCAAGTTTTTTAAGTTTCCTTGATGATTTGCTTAAACCACTGAAATTGGCTGGTTTAAGGTCAGTAAGGACTTATTTTCCTGTGGATAAATCCTACATAAGCCACAAAGGATTGAAAAACTGCGGTATTAAAAGCAGGACCATTGCCGGCCTTCAGAGGTTCCACTCTAGCAGACATATCCCAGGCAATTTCTACAACTGGAAGCCTGGAAAACAGTAAGTGATGGGACACAATCTTAACTGATAGAATTTACAACCCATACGGATCTCAATTCTCTGACGCTGTTGGATTTGTATTGGGGCTGTGCTATCAATCTGAGACAACCTGCATTTTTTTTTATATAAAAATAACTAAATTAACCATCAAGCTCCCAAACTTTTGTGCCATCCTAACTTGATATCCTACGAATACATTAGAGTGTGACATGTTTCCATGACTACTGAAACTCCTGATGGAGGCGTCCGCTACCCCCTCCCCGTTGCAGTGAGCTGGGCATAGAGAGGGAAAGAACTAACTGCCGATGCAGCAGCCTCTCTCCGCTACCTAGCTCAAGCTGGTCAGTACTGAGCTGAGGAGAGAAGCAGCTGCAACAGCAGCCTGTACTCTATCTCTACTTTCACAGGTGTGCGATCCCAATCCAACTTGTACCCGCACCCTGCCGGCTGCCCCGGCTAGGTTTATTTATAGGGGCTGGTCAATAACACCCCCCCCTCCATTGGTTACGCCCCCTCATTTTACCAGGTGGAGATGTCGGTGCCCCTGCATTTCTGGCATTTAGCAGTGGTAGGGGCTATGATGATATGATTCACAATGAATCATGGGATGGGGGATAGGGAGTTGACCTCTTTTTATAATTGGAGATGTTGCCCATAACAACCAATCAGATTCAACGTAGTATCTTCTATCAGGTAATAGATAAATGATATGAAGTGTTTGATTGGTTGCTATGGGCAACATCTTTCATTCTAAAAATACATGCTCTAGTAAATATACCCCTTAGGAACTGATTGGTTGGTAATTTATCTCTCTCCACTTTATCTCTTTCCAATGCTTAGTGATATCTGCCTACATTAATCTTCTTTCTCTCTGGGAGAAGCCTGGAGAAGATATGCTGGTGGGTGGCGATGGGGGCAGGACCTGGCTATTTGCATCATTATGCCCCACCCCCTCAAGGGAAAATTGTATCGATTGGTGCATATTTGCATCAGGGTTGGGCCAAAATGATGCTTTTTCATAGAATCCCATCACTTGGGATTCCTTAGATTACCTGATCCTGCCCTCTTCACAAGGAAGTGGATGGGATGTGAGAGGTATGTACACATTTTCGTGGGGTGTGGAGGCTGCCCTAATAATTGAGTGTCTCTTGCAGGATCCGTATGACATGTATGGCTTAATGAGGCCCTATATCAAAATCTGAGGTACTTATATGTTAGTTGGGCGCCCATTAAGCTATTTGCTTAGTTTTCCGCGTCCCCTCGCGGGGCTCGCTACGCTTCGGGCTTGGTGGCTTGCTGCGCTCGCCACACTATATAACATCAACTCCATGCCGGCATGGATAGTGGGGTGATGAGCGTACTAACTATAATGGGTGCCAAACTAACATATAAGTACCAAATCGGAATACGCTGCAATGAAAAAACTACCATAACAGCAACAATTTTAAATCCAACAATAGCAACGGAGCCACCTTATTGTAGAGGAAGTGTGGAGTGCAAATGGAAGATATATATTTCTGCATGTTTACAAGTGTATGTTATACCTGAGAAACACACGTTTTCAGGTATCACTTTCATAGATTGCATCTTAAAATGCTTTCAAAGCATCTATTTCAATTCCCATCTTAAATCCCCATCCAGCAGGTATAAAACAGCTCAGCTGTGTGATTTGCCTGACCCATAAAATTGTCTTTATGGCAGCAGATTTTCCAAGTAACTCGAGTGTATTTAGGAACATGCTTATTTAGCCTCTAATTACACTACAACTGTCAAGTGCTACGCCACCGAACACACACGTTCATTGCTGCCCCATCATTTTAATGCTAAGCAGTCATCCCATATATCTTCTTTATGTCCTGGAGGACTGTGAATATTTTGGGCAGAATTACTTGCAGGATTGGAACTGCTCATGCTTGCCTTTATTTCTTGTCCCTAGAACTTAAAAATACATTAAGGGAGCCATGGATTGTTAAATGGGCAATGTATTAATAACTTGATCACCGCACCTTATAGTTATACAGATTTTTATAACTGGCTGTAATATGTTTAATTCCTCTGCGGCCCATTAATGGACTCACTAGATGATGTGAGTGCAGATGGCTCTTGCATTACAGATCTATTTTCTGTCCACTGTTCCAGCATTTTATCTTTACACATGATATTATTCGGAGTCTGATGCCTGTCCGCTTTACTTAAAAATTCTCTTTTACAGTAAAAGACTGTGCAAGACTGTGTATGCATATGCAGCAATGCACAGGGGCAGAGAAGTGCGGGGGGCGCGCACATGCAGGGGGGGTGTCGGCCAGGGAGGTGGCTACCTGCTCACTGGGCTCCGAACACCAGTGAGCAGGTTTGAATCAGGCCCTTGGGGTGATGCACAGTTACACCCACAGGCGCCATAAATATTACAGGCACAGTTACACCTGAGGGAGAAGAATGGACCCAACTGGGCAGCAATAGGGCATTTGTGCATAGGCTAAGTTAGCAAGGGTTTGTTAGGGATGTGGAGGTGGAATTGCAGGCTATGCTGAGTTGTGGATACACAGAGATGGATGGGGCAGATTGTGGGTGGTCTATTGCATAGCTGCGTGAAACCTGGCATCCGGGCAATGGTGGCATTTAGTTCTGTGCACTTTGCTGGGAATCTGCCTTGTTGGATATTGTTATATGAGGGGTGTGTCCAAACTGAAATCTACAGTAAATTGCAGTGTAAGCATAATGCTGTCTCGTATTTATGGGCTACATGCAAAAGCAGCTGATATTTACTCTGCATGCAAAAACAATAATTGCATTTACACCATTCACTACAATGTAGTTTGTTTTATATACAAAGTATTTTTGGTACTTATGTAGTATCTGGGCGCCCGATTTTGTGATTGTATGCCTTACCTTAAGGCATACAATCAGATGCGATGCGATTTTGCATAGGATTCAATGTTAACAAGGTCCTGTTCATTTCCCCACTATCCAAGTGGGCATAGAGTTGATGTTATAAAGCGTGGCGAGCACAGCGAGCCCCGCGAGGGGACGCGGAAAACATTTAAAGTAATCCGCGGCCCCTCGCGGGGCTCGCTGCGCTCGCCGCGCTTTATAACATCATCTCTATGCCCACTTGGATAGTGGGGAAATGAACAGGACTATGTTAATATTGAATCCTATGGAAAATCGCATCGGATCGCATGCGATTCGATGCGATTTTTCCGGCCCGGTTTTAAAATCGGGCGCCCAGATACTACCGTACCGTAACTTTTATTTTGCCTTACTTCCAACTCAGAATCAACCTGACATGGTGCAGATCACCATGGACCTGATTCAGAGTGCACACGCGCAATTCTGCCACGGCCACCGATAAGGAGAGCTGTGGAGACAGTAAATAACAGCTTTCCTTTTCGGCTACAGGTTGGGTTAATACATGTGGCTTTTACGGGTGCCCTTTTCTCCACATTATGAAGGAGAAGTGGGACCCGTCATTTTAAAAACTTTAAACCCATAATCATACATCTGCCCCATACTACATAATACATACGCGAGTATGTGTATGGTAGCACCTCCCATGTGTGAACCCTTTTCATTACAATCCCAAACACCTTCATTCTGAGGATGTAATATGTTGTCAGTAGTCTAGTTGAACACAATGCACAACATTTTGGTTGTGAGCAGGGGCAAAATGTTGGGGAGACAAGATACAATATCATTGCCAAGAGGGAACCGGTCTGAAAGTTTGGGTCTAAAGGGGGCAAGAGAAAGGATGAAGATGGATCTTAGAGAGAGAAGGGTGCAGGCCCAGGGCTGGTTCCAGTGGGATGCAGTCACTAGGTTAACAGTGGCTAGGTCAACATATGAGAAGGATCGACACATGAAAAACGTTGACACGTGAAAATAACAAAGAAAAAACAAAGGTGCAGCGCTAATAAAAAAGAATAGTATGCAATTGGATGATTTTTACATAAACAATTTTAATTATCAATATAGATCAAATCACTAGATAAGTTGAATAGCCATAATAAAAAGAAAATGAAAAAACAATATATTATAATAACAATGACTGCTTCCGCAATTAAACAACAGTATTGGAGAGTTCCTATTAGTGCCCAAATATGTGGAGATGGTTAATAGTTACCGCCCCTGATGGTATAGGCTGTGGGGTACAGGGTCCATGTGGTCAGCACAAATGTTGGCAAAAATTACCGGTCCCACGAATTCCAATTGCCACATAGGTTGGAAGTAAAGATGCAAGTCCTGAGGGCTGGTCAGTACTACAATCCAATCTGGAGGGGTGTAAGGCAAGTAGCAGCAGTCTATGTCGACATGGGAAAAAGGTCAACATGAAAACAGGTCAACATGAGTCTTTCATGATTTTTTTTAAAAATTAACTTGTTCATACTTTACCATCTCACTGTGGAAGAACCGAGCAAAGCACAGCAATGTGCCCGAGGCATGGCGAGCCATGCAAGGGACGCAGTACACATCAAAGCGAAAAACTCAAGTCGACCTTTTCCCATATTGTTCTTTTTTCGACCTTTGCTTGTATCAACCTTTTCACCATGTGGTCTTAATGCATGTCGACTTTTTTCATGTGTCGAACTTTTAACTGTTGACCAATAGTGGTTGACATTTTGACTGCGACCTAGACATTGTCAACCTAACATCCCGTACCTGTTCCAATGAAGGGGCCAGCTCACAGTAACTAGCCACACAGTGCAGGGTTCTGGAGATGGGCGGGGGGAGGGCGGATTTGGAACAGCCAGAAGGTGGATTATCTTCATCTTGACTCTGCCCATTTATTTATTTATTTTTAATTTATTATTATCAGTTTCTTATATAGCACACACATATTCTGCAGCACTTTACATTGAATATTTTTTGAATATTCACATCAGACCCTGCCCCAGTGGAGCTTACAATCTATATTCCCTACCACATGTACACGCGCACACAGAAATTCTAGGGTTGAACTGGATATTGTGGCTATTACAGAGACATGGTGCAATGAAAATCATGACTGGGACATAGCTATACCAGGATATACTTTATTTAGGAAGGACAGAATGGGAAGAATTGGAGGAGGGGTTGCAATATATGTGAAAAAAAGTATAAAGACTACCTTAATACAAAGTATTGAAGAAAAAACTGAGGCCCTTTGGGTGACTATAGAAACAGGGGAGAAGGCGATTTTTCGTATAGGGGTGATCTACAGACCACCAGGTCAGGAAGAGGAACTTGACAAGAGCCTATTGCAGGACATCAATAAAATGGCATTAAAAGGAGAGGTGATAATCATGGGAGACTTTAATCTACCTGATGTAAACTGGGAGCTGCCTGTTGCAAGTTCCACCAGAAGTAGGGACATGCTGAATTCCTTGCAAGGAGCATCCCTCCAGCAATTGGTGAGGGAGCCCACTCGTAAGGACGCAATATTAGACTTAATACTTACAAATAGTGACAGAATATCTGACATAAATGTGGGTGAAAACCTGGGATCCAGTGACCATCAAGCAGTATGGTTCAAAATAAAGACAGAGACCGACTAATCGCACACAAAAACAAAGGTGTTAGATTTTAGGAAGGCTGATTTTGTAGAGATGGGAAACTCTGTAAGGGATTCTTTGGCAGAGTGGAGGAACTTGGAAGGAGTGCAGGATAAGTGGGAAAAATTAAAAAGTGCAATTCTAAAAGCAACAGAACTTTGTGTCAAAAGAGTTAGGAAAAACACACGAAAAAGGAAGCCATTGTGGTTTGCAAAAGAAGTAGCAAGTATTGTGAAAGCAAAAAAGTTGGCCTTTAAGAAATTTAAGAAGACGCAGAAGAATGAGGACAAAGAGGTGTATCTTGTTAGACAGAAGGAGGCTAAGAAGGTAATCAGATGTGCAAAAGTACAGGCTGAAGAGAAAATGGCCCAATCAGTGGGTAAAGGGGGGAAAACTTTTTTTAGGTATATAAGTGAAAGGAGAAAAACAAAAAGTGGAATAATAAGACTAAAGACAGAGAGTGGAAGTTTTCTTGAGGGGGACAATGTAATAGCAGATAATATTAATAATTATTTCTGCTCAGTATTCACTGCTGAAAGAGAGGGGAAGGGGCCACAATTAAGTTGCAAGTATAGTCAGAAAACTGAGGGAGAAACAAGTACATTTACAGAGGAGAAAGTCCTCGCAGAACTCTCAAAACTGAAAGTGGATAAATCAATGGGGCCAAATGGGATACATCCAAGGATACTAAAAGAGCTCAAAGGGGAGCTGGTAAAACCAATAACAGAATTATTCAACCAGTCACTAGCTACTGGAGTAATCCCAGAGGACTGGAAAACAGCGAATGTAGTCCCACTGCACAAAAGTGGAAGCAAGGAAGAGGTAAGCAACTATCGACCAGTGAGCCTTACATCAGTAGTAGGGAAATTGATGGAAACACTCTTAAAAGAAAGAGTTGTAGAATATCTCAAAACCAGCAATTTACAGGATCCAAAACAGCATGGGTTTACTGGGGGAAGATCATGTCAAACAAATCTTATTGACTTTTTTGACTGGGTGACTAAAGTAATAGATCAAGGTGGGGCTGTAGATGTAGCTTATCTAGACTTTAGTAAGGCTTTTGACACTGTCCCACATCGCAGACTGTTAAATAAACTTGAAAGCTTGGGATTGGATTCTAAGATAGTTGAATGGATAAGAGCATGGTTGCAGGACAGAAAACAGAGAGTTGTAGTAAACGGAGTACAGTCAAAGGAGGGAAAGGTTACAAGTGGAGTACCCCAGGGATCTGTACTTGGACCAGTGCTTTTTAATATCTTTATTGGTGATATTGCAAATGGAATTGAGGGTAAAATGTGCCTTTTTGCAGATGACACAAAGGTATGCAACAGGGTAGACACACCAGGAGGGGTAAAACAAATGATTGATGATCTAGGTAGATTAGAGGAATGGTCAAGAGCATGGCAACTACAGTTTAATGCCAAAAAATGCAAAATCATGCACTTGGGTTGCAAAAATCCAAAGACTAAATATAGTTTAAATGGCACTATAATGGAAACTACTGAGGAAGAGAGGGATTTAGGTGTCACTATTTCAGGGGACTTAAAGGCAGGTAGGCAATGTAACAAAGCAATGAAGAAGGCAAGTCAGATGCTTGGTTGCATAGGGAGAGGTATCAGCAGTAGAAAGAAAGACATAATAATGCCACTGTATAGGTCATTGGTACGACCTCATCTAGAGTATTGTGTTCAGTTCTGGAGGCCATATCTCCAGAAGGATATAAATACATTAGAGACTGTACAAAGAAGAGCAACTAAAATGGTGCATGGCCTACATCACAAAACGTACCAGGAAAGACTAAAAGATCTTAATATGTATACTTTAGAGCAGAGAAGGGAAAGGGGGGACATAATAGAAACTTTCAAATATATCAAGGGTTTTAACAAGGTACAGGTGGGAGACATTCTTCACAGGAAGAGGAGCAGCAGAACACGAGGACATGCACTGAAACTAGAGGGAGGATGATTCAGGGGAAATTTGAGGAAGAATTACTTCACAGAAAGAGTAGTAGATAAGTGGAATAGCCTCCCATCAGAGGTGGTAGAGGCAAATACAGTAGTACAATTTAAACATGCTTGGGATAGGCATATTGATATCCTTACAAAAAAATAAGGATCAAATATGGTTTGAGGTAACATGTTTAAAAAAGGGGCAGACTAGATGGGCCAAGTGGTTCTTATCTGCCGTCAAATTCTATGTTTCTATGTTTCTATGTTTAGGGTTAATTTGTTGGGAGCCAATTGACTTACCAGTATATTTTTGGATTATGGGAGGAAACTGGTGTACCCGGAGGAAACCCATGCAAGTATGGAGAATATACAAACTCCGCAGAGTTACGGCCATCGTGGGATTCAAACCCATGACCTCAGTGCATGCTAACCATTACACTGTCCATACTGCCCATGATACCCCTTGATGGGGGAAGCACTACATCCTGCAACCTAATACATTGGCTGGGGCCTCTCACATTTTTGGCCCATTTTGACATCTATGGTATGGTATAGTTGTAGTAGCAAGACGTTTTGCCAAGTCAAAAAAAAATATGTTCTGTACTTATACTTAATTAGGTAGAAACATCTTATAAACTGATCCCCAAAACACTGAATAAAGCAGAAACATAGCCAGAAAGTGAATAGCACTCAGTAAACTCTTATTATGAGGGGGTGCCTCTTGTTCAATGTACTTATCATTCCCAAGGACAAAACTAATTCATTATGAATCACCTCCATGATTGTTTAAATTTCCATCTCAGCACTTATCAGCACTTATTTTATAAATGCTCCACTAATTTTAATGAGAGAAATTTGTTTGGATGCTTTGCTGATAAATTACATATAATGCAATGTTGGCATGAATAAAACAGATTACATTAATAAGCAGGCATTAGGTGTTAAGCAAATGCAAGAGATGTAGCCAGAACTGTTTTTATTTTAAAAACTGTAACAAACAGTAACTGCAAAGAAAAGAAATCTGAATTTTTTTAAATTAATGTATTATGTATTTCTTTATTTTTTTCAAAGGATTATGTAATACATATTATTATTATAATATAATAAACACAATAGTTTCACTTGAAGGTATAGAAGGCCAAATGGACCTGCCATGCATATGGCTAGTATACAGTGGCGGTTTTTACCCCCCTCAGGCAATATCGGCCACTGTGCTCTGAATAAGTGAAGCCAGATGCAGTCTGTGCGACTGCACTGGCTTCACTATAACTGGCAGTGGCTCTCTATTGGAAGTCAAACCTGAGAGTCACCCAAGGCAGTCCCATTGGGAGGTGTTTCCTGGGCTGCATTTATGGGCTGCTTCGGCTGCAGCCCATAAAATCCAGGGTCTGCGCATGCACTGTTCCGAGGCTGATAATGCGCATGCGTTGGTTCTGTCTGCCTGTTATCTGTAGTGTGCAGATGCCAGGACCATGATCTAGCTTCTATGGGCTGCTGCCGAAGCAGCCCATAGAAGTGGGGGCATGTGCATGCACAGAGGACAATACTGTGCATACGCTGGTCCCGCGACCACGGTGGGGACTCTGCAGAACCAGCAATGGTGATGGCAGCAGCAGTGGGGGCCGGTGGCGGCAGGGACCAGTGGCAGCAGTGGAGGGAGGCCAGCAGCAGCCCCCCTCCTAGGAGTTCCTGACTTTCCAATTCCTTACAAAAAAAATTGGTTGTAATCTGTGAGTTGGGGTTTTTGAAATCCTGTTTTTCCTTAATCCACCGACAAAATGCCAAGCATCGATGGCAGCAGATTGTTAAATCAGGTTGCGGTGCCAGGCTGCTAATGATTGACAGTGCACTCACAGCCAATCAGTTGCCTGTTCCTATAGTAATGGACACTGATTGTCTGGCAACACTACAAATGATGGAACACACATGGTTTCCGGCATTAGCCGAGAGGAGCTACTGTATATGTGTATATCACTGGCTGGATCAGGATAATAGTTTTATTTTCTTTAACTCTTTGGATGTCTACTGGAGAAGAGGACCAGATCTACGTAAGGAGTAGGTGGGTATGGATTTTTTACTCCCCCCCGTGTAGAAGATTCTACTCTAAAAAGAGAACCAAACACATGAGGGACAAGGTGAGTATACAGTATGTGAGTACATACCATAAGCATTACCAGCCTAATTTCTAACTAATTACTTTTACACACAGAAGCCTGAATGGTTCTCGACAACCTACAGTATGCAGGCTTTTGTCAAACTCACCCCTTGAAAAGGAACTGACCTGCAATAAAACACTCATGGACGCCAACTGCTAATTGTGGTACAAACTCGCAATGAACTTGCAGTGAGTAGGTGTGAGTTTGTAATTGCACTTTTACTCACACGCAGCCCAACATGTCCCTTTATTCTCATCATAAGACTTTTAATTATTTGCCATATGATGAATATGTCATGAAAGTGTTAAATGCTTAGCAGCGGCATCCCTTCCTGCAATGACACTCCAGACCAGCACTCTTCCACCGCCTGGGTGCCCTCACAACAAAGTAGCATAGGGGTTTATTTACTAAGATGGAAGATCTACTGAAGATGGGAAGTGTCTATGGGCAACCAATCAGAATCTACATTTTTAATTATTTAGCATCTTCTAGAAGATAGTAGATTTTATTGGTTGCCCATAGCAATTTTATCTCAATAGAACACACATCTTCGTAAACAAACCCCATAGTATCCACATGCCACGGCACTCAAAAAATGGCAGATCAACATTTAAATCAAAGACTTTTTTCCTCAGGATAATATTTTGCTCTTTTTTTTTTTAGAGTGCGCCCATTACCTACACAGACATTATAAGGGCGATTACAGCTTTGTGACATGTAAGCCCCAAGGATGACAATGGTTTCCTGTGACTTGAAAACCATCATTTTTGTGCTCAGGTTCTTAATGTATGTGAGCTGTACCATTACATTGTAAATCAGACATCTCACAGCAATACTATTGCTCTAATTTGATACAGACACAAAAGGACCCAAAATAAATTGTTTTTTTTTTTTCAACATGTTGACAATGGTTTGTAACCCGCAGAATGGACATCTCATATCTCAGAGATTAATTTTTACACACCAGATTGAAAGTGTTGTTGCAGAATCTGAATTGGAGGCAATATAACACAGTGTTGAAATTCTTGTTTATACACCTAGAAATCCAAGTTAAATCACTTGGAACAAGACGATCCCTAGTGTTCGGTCATGCTGCCTGTTCCTTGCTTGATGCACCAGGTTCTTCGAAGCCACAGATAAATCATTTGACTGAGCATGTTAATGTATTCATATGCTATGAATAGGCAATGGCTACCATTACATTTATAACTGAATGTATTTGCATAGGTATAATATTGTACTTCTGTCACCAATGGATCTGTGGCACAGTTCCAACGTTTGTTTCATACATCAAGGTAGTATAAATGCTTGCGGCCATGCTGCATTAGATTTGCTGCTACATTGTGTGTCAGTCCCGTCCCCCCCCCCTTGCGCTGATCACTTAAAGATTTGCTTGCTTGGTTTACACGTTTCGTTAGCTTCTTTTGAAAACATCATAAGAAACAGCAATTCTCCAGGAATAACTGAGCAGTAACAATTATGTATCACTTGCCAGCAAGCAAGATTTGTACTTATGACAACCTGTTTTTATTATTTTAGTCTACATTAGACAGAAATTAGAGGATTTCTTGGTGATTAAATTTAGAGTTGAAATATGATGTTGTCAAAGAATCTCATTCATTTGACATTAATACAGGATATTATCTCATCTGGGGCCAGATGAACTAAGTTTCAAAAGTGATATAATGGAGAGAGATAAACAGTCAGCCAATCAGCTCCTACCTGTCATCTCACAGGCTGTATTTAAAAAATGTCAGGCAGGAGCTGATTGGTTGGTGGTTTATCACTCTCCATTTTATCACTTTTGAAGTGCATCTGGACCCTTGGGCCTTGTAGCTTTCCTCCACATATGAAACCACACATGACTCTATCTAGCACATCATATGAAGATGTATCTAGCTGGCAATAAAGTTCCATACACACGGGACAAGTTTCGTAGGGCAATATATTAGAAATACTCTCTCTGTTATTTCTATTGGAATTGCATACTACAGTATATGCTGTTCCTAGTGCCTTAATGATAAATTAATACCTCCAACAGTAAGCACTGCAGAGGGTTGGGTATGATATCCTGTCAGTCACCATCCCAATGGTCACAATCCTGGCGGTCAAAGTCCAGATACATTTTGGTGAGTATTAAACCCTACAGTAACCCACCCCTCCCGAAGCCTAACTGTTACTGTCCCCTTTGGCAGCTTAACCTTAACTGTCCTCTCCTATGGCCTAACCCTAAACAACCCTTCTCACAGCATAACTCTAACCTTTCAATTCAGCAACCAAAACCTAATGTCCCCTTCAACAACCTGATTCTAATCACAGCCTACTCCCTCTCCCTAGTGCCTAACCATAACCCACACCTCCTATAGCCTAATCCTAGTTCACCCCGCTTGCATCCTAACCCTAACTGTCCCCTTCTGGACCCTAACCCTAAAGTACCCTTTGGCAGTCTAATTCTAACTGTCCCCTCATACTGCCTACCTCTAACCCACCCTCTAGTGCCTAACCCTAACCTCCCATAGCCTAAACCTATCCCCCTCCTCTCACAACCTTCCCCTAATCCTCTTACTAGTGCCTAACCATAACTCACACCTCCCTCAGCCTAATCCCATCCCTCTCCTCTCACAGCCTACCTCTAAACCGAACCCATATTCCCCGCAGCCTAACCCTATTGAACACTCTCACAGCTAAACCCTAACCCTAATCTTTGGAAGCCTAACCCTAACTATCCCCATCCAGAGCCTAACCCATACTGTAACCATTGACAGTAGGTTCCACAGCATGTATTGTGCATGTGGGGATGGTGACCACAGGGACCCTGACAACATCCCGTTGCCTGCTTTCCAATTCAGGTAACATGGCCGATCCCTATAGACATGAGAGAGAATTATATTTTTACATTTGCTATTTGAAAAACATAAAATAGCTCTGGTTTGTTGCTGAGTATGTATTGGTAAAACTATTAATATTTTACTAGATGTTTATTATTGAAGTGGTACAGGAGCTCGTGTGAGATGTGCAGGAGTAAAATGACAGTAAAATCAAGAAACTGTCTGTGTACTGTATCTGGTATACAATCGCTGTAAAAACAGTATACAGTAGTAAAAACTAGTAATATATACGCTTTGTTTTATTTTTTATTAGGAGTAACAAACACACAGAGATGGGGCTTGGCAGCGACAGTAGTAAATGCTACTGTAACATCACATTACTAAATATGTACACAAAGTCAATGAATTGATGTGTTATATATATATATATATATATATATATATATATATATATATATATATATATAGCCAGGTGGTATAGAAGTATATACTCAGACAGCGGCACTCAATGGGTGTTTGAAAAAAGTGTATTCAAGCGGTCCAACGTTTCGGGGACTAGCCCCTTTGTCAAGGTGCAGGAAAACAAACAATTACAGTGATCAAACAACAAACTTATAAAGGTGATACATTACCATAAGTTTGTTGTTTGATCACTGTAATTGTTTGTTTTCCTGCACCTTGACAAAGGGGCTAGTCCCCGAAACGTTGGACCGCTTGAATACACTTTTTTCAAACACCCATTGAGTGCCGCTGTCTGAGTATATACTGTACTTCTATACCACCTGGCTAACTATTGTATCTGGAGGGCACCTGGGGAGCTGTATCTGAAAGCTGGAGTGCCAAGCCGTACCACAACCTCTATATATATATATATATATATATATATATATATATATATATATATATATATATATACACACACACAGTATATACTGTATATATGTGAATGTGTGTGTATTGTGTGTGTGTGTGAATATATATATCTAGAGAGAGAGAGAGAGAGAGATCTGTATCTCTCTCTCTCTCTCTCTATATATATATATACATATATACGGTATATCTTAATTAGAGTTGTGGCTGGACAATGTCATTAATAAATGTGAAAATGCAATTAAGTACTGATGCACATGCAATAAATTGATTGCTGACATTCATTATTTTGCCCTTTAAAAAAATGACTATATTCTTAACTTCCACATGCTAAATTTAAGTATATACTAAGTAGTGTGGGTCCAAACCCAGCCATCCAATCAGACGAGGCTTCTACGTATCATCATCATCATCATCAGTGTGTGTGTGTGTGTGTGTAAGTGTGTGTGTGTGTGTATTGCACAAGGGAGAAACACCTGCAAGATTAGATATACTCCTCCTGACAGGCTCCTTAGCATCTGTGTCCACCCTGGTCAGTGGTCATATTTATGTGAACATTCAAGATGATTTCTGGGGCTGTATAGTTGGTACCGCTCCCCAGGGTGCAAGGCACCATCAGTGCTGCACCAGTTGCACCTGTGTTATGTTAGACTTCTAGAAGCTCCATGCTCCTTACCCCCTCTTTTCTGTGACGTCCTGGCACCAAACGTGCTGGGTCCCATGTTAGTCAGCTCAGGATGCATACAATACCTGCTGATGGCTATACTTCCATAACCCTTCCCATCCCCATTTCACCTTTCTAAGCATTCAGGTTGTTAGTATAACGTTGTGACTGTATATACTTAAGGTGGCCATACACACGCAGATTTATCCTCAGATCTGTCTGGTTGGAACAAAAACATGGTTATGGATGAGAGCAAATGACAGTTGACCATTTCTTGGAAATGCTGGAAAACTGACAAACTGTCACTCATCCATAACCATGTTTTGGTTCAAACCAGCCAGATCTGAAGATAAATCTTACTAGTGTATGGGCACCTTTAGACAAGTGAAAATGATTTATGTGCATGGAAACTGAAGAGGCATAACAAAACAGACATATTCCTGGTGTCAATAAAACAAACAACATGTCCCAGTTAATTTTGTTCAGAATATTATTAGAAATGATGTCATTACTATTATTTCCATGTTATTTTTTTGATGTGTGTGGCTTTTACATGTATTTAATTATATCAGGGATATTAACCCTTTGAGTGCAAAGCAAATTTGTCAAAATAGGTGTAAAAATTGCAAAGCAAATATTGTATTCATCATAAAGAGTCACGAATGCTGAGTAAGCAGTGAGAGAGCATAAACTGCTGATGGGTTCTCCAGGTTACACTTGGAAGGTGTCATGTGATATTGTAATTAGGATGGGCACAAGGCCTATCAGAGCAGGGGGAGGGATGTAGACAGGGTAAGAAAAGTCACATGCTAGATGTGAAGCTTCCTCTGTCCTGCAAAGCCCCACCCACCCTTCCCTATTTTTTCTCTCTTCGGCGGCGGTAAAGAACGGTCATCCTTGTAAGATCTCTGTGTGTGTGTAGATAGTGGGGTGCACTCTCCCTTGACATCGATTGTCATGGGCCATACTTCTGTCCGGGGGATGGCCACACCACCAGCCTGGGTGGATGACCAGGGAAAGTGATCACCAGGGATGGTGTGTATGTGGAGTCATCTTTAACCCCCACTTTCTTATAGTGACCGTTCTTTGGTGCCGCCACCATTTATAGTTAAAGTTTATTGTCAAAATAAATTTGACATTCATTTTGAAACGCCAGCACTTTGTGTCCATGTCTTTTTTATTAGATAAGTTAGTTGTTAAGGTTAAGTTAAGGTTTAGCTTTGTGAATTGTAAAGTGTGGACCTGGGGATACCCGATGGCGAGTTTATGACCTGTAATGTACAGTAATGTTATCTTTTTACACAACATTTTGTGTTTGAATATATCTAATAAATGTGAGCGACGCTGGCATTTTTAGCAGATATTTTGCACATCTCTCACAGAGATGTTGGCACTGAAAAGATTTATATAAACCATATGAGTAGCCCCTAATGATTAATACCAATACGGGTTTAGCATAAGATGGCATGCCAAAGTTACAAGAAAAGATGGATTACAAGGACTAAAATGGTTTACCTGGTTTGTGGCATAAAATCATCAATGCAATGCTAGGTTGTATTTTTTATTATATATTTTTTTTATTTTTTAAACTTTATTGAAACAAATACAATTATTTCTTCAAGGTTATATCTCTCCAGAGGCTAATTTCTATGTATTTTTCTAATGTGAACATCTAGCAGAGAAATCTGTAGCAGCTTCTAAATTATTACAGCAGAAAAGAAATTGGTTCACTTTTGGAAACTAAGCAATTTCGTCCTGGGTTATCCAGATATCCTTCCTGCATTGTGTGTCATTATTGGACATATGCTGTATCTGGGGAAAGGATAAAAAAATTGTAAGTGTATTATTGATGAAAAGATTGCTTTTCTGACAAGTATTTAAAGCCTCAAAGATCTCTGTCTGAATGGCTTTCTTTCCTGCTATTAAAGAGTGTGATTTGCTGTTGTGTACCTCTCACTTCTCTTCAATGTCAATATTCCGGTGCGCAGTGTGAATGAGACACCAAAGTTTACCTGTTCCTTGGACAGCGCGCCAGTTGGAAAGAGCACTCTCAGATGCCATACTGTATATAGGATTTAAAGTGTCTGTACAATTGTAAAGGGGATATTAATGACCGTATCAATGCCATGTTGTTGCTATATGGTTTGTGCTGCAGGACCCTCAAACAAGGCAATGAAAAGGCTGTTTAAAAAAACAATGAGAAAATGCTACATATACAGTATATATATATATATATATATATATATATATATAGAGGCTCTGGGTTCCACTGGCGTGGTTCCAAAAACGGCACTGCGAGGACTTCTTAAAAGGTAGTAGATTTTATTACCTCAACGTTTCGGGGATCGGTCTCCCCTTCGTCAGGAGGATCACATACAACTGAACAATGCATACAATACACCTTAAATAGGCAGCCTGGAAGTGCATCCACACGCCCCTTCCCTAATCAGCCCAGCACTGAGAAACACCTGAGCACCGCACCACAAGATGACATCAGTGGGAGGCGTCAGAGTTATTGCTAGGCAACCAGAAAACACTGGCTCTGAGAATCAGAGACCAGTGTTTGAGACAACAGAACTGCTAGTTGATTACAGCAGTCTGTTGTGATACGTTGTCCTGGCAACAGTGAACCCAATGCTGGAGCTAATCAGAGAGGCCTCCCACTGATGTCATCTTGTGGTGCGGTGCTCAGGTGTTTCTCAGTGCTGGGCTGATTAGGGAAGGGGCGTGTGGATGCACTTCCAGGCTGCCTATTTAAGGTGTATTGTATGCATTGTTCAGTTGTATGTGATCCTCCTGACGAAGGGGAGACCGATCCCCGAAACGTTGAGGTAATAAAATCTACTACCTTTTAAGAAGTCCTCGCAGTGCCGTTTTTGGAACCACGCCAGTGGAACCCAGAGCCTCTATCCTACTATATTCTGGCACGCAGGCAGCTGACCTCGTTTGGGAGAGTGCCGGTCCGTCCCAACTATCTATATATATATATATATATATATATATATATATATATATATATATATATACACACACAGTATGCATTTCCTTATACTGAGTGCTTCTAATTTATTTACTCCAGAGGCGGAACTAGAAACTGGTGGGCCCAGGTGCTAAAATATGCTTTGGGCCCCTCTCCACCCAAGGGCACATTATTGGATGATATTGCCCTCAGTGTGCGCTAAATGCAGTAAGCAGCGTATTTAGTACTTCCTCATCTTTGCGGCCACAGCTTACGCTGCAGAATTTACGTAGCTTAACCCGCACCACCCTGGGTCCACACCACCATCTTTCACCTCTAGTAAAGTTGTGGGGAGCGAGCCACCGAGCCCGAAGCGTGGCGAGGTGGGATGATGATGCTATTCTGAAAGCGGCTAACGTAACTGGCGTATGCTGTGGCCGCAAAGATGAGGAAGTACCATGTTTTCCAATACATGCCCCATGTGTGTTCACATACACTGCACTACATCCCCGTACATGCTACACTGCACTACAGTGCAGTGAACAGAGAATAACTAGCACTATGCGGCGGCGTGGGAAGCGCTTCTGGGTTTAAAAACACTTGCCGCACGCTGATTGGCTGAGATTCAGCCGATCAGCGCGCGGCAAGTGTTTTCAAAATCAGAAGCGCTTCCCGCACCGCCGCATAGCGCTAGTTATTCTCTATTCATTGCAGGGACCCCGCTGCCGACAGCAGCTTTATACACAGTGACAGCGCGCAGGTACCCCCATGGCACGGACACCCCTGCCCGCTCCAGCACTGCAGGGACGCTGACGCCGCCAGTTTTATAATACAGGTACCACCCCTCTCCCCCCCCCACCGGCCCTGCCCATCCCCCAGATAGGGCCAAGTGGAGTTCAGCAGCTGAAGCCCTGTGCCTCATGTACTCAGCCCAAGCATTTAAAATAAGGGATGCTGACTGACCTTTCGGGACGTGCTAGGAGATTCCTGGGCTCCACTCTTTGCAGGAACATCACCACACCACAGCAGCGAGAGGTGAACCCTGCAGGACTGTATATTGGCCCCTTCTCTGTGGTTGAGTGGAGCTGTCCCTTTGCGAGGGAGTGTTCTGGAGCAGGCTGCTGCGCACAATTGGCGGAGAACTTGGAAGCTGTCTGCAGCTGCTGCGGGTGGGGGGAAGAAACTGTCTGCGGCTGCTGCAGGGAGAAGGGGGTGAACAGCCGGGTGGGGGCAGGAGAGAAGCTGGCCCCAGCTGCTGCAGGGAGGAGGTGGGGAAACAACCGGGCGTGGGAAAGAAGCTGTCCACGGCTGCTGCAGGGAGGAGCGGAGAGAACAGCTGTGCGTGGGGAAGCTCGCTCGCCCGCCTCCGCCGTTGCCCTGCCCGCTCCCCCGCGAGAGACGTGCTGCTGCTGCAGCTATGTAAAATTCACAACACGTCTCCCGCACACTGGACCGCTAGCCAATGGGCGCTTGCGGTCCAGAAGCCAATCAACTGGTGGCTGCTGGACCGCGAGCGCCTATTGGCTAGCGGTCCAGCGGGAGATATGAATATTTAGCAGCACTGCAGTTTCTCCCGGACACAGCGGGGAGCCAGGAGGAGGGGAGGGAGGGATGGACGCGACGCAGCACAGCACAGCAGGGGTGAGGGGCATCCACCCTGCATCACCCACGCACCCACCCACCCTGCTGCAACCAGCCACCCACCCACCCAGCTGCACAAACCCACCCTGCTGCACAAACCCACCCACCCTGCTGCAAGCAGCCACCCACCCACCCTGCTGCACAAACCCACTCTGCTGCACAAACCCACCCACCCTGCTGCACAAACCCACACAACCCACCAACCCTGCTGCACAAACCCAAATGCTGCACAAACCCACCCACCCACCCTGCTGCACAAAATCACCCACCCACCCTGCTGCACAAACCCACCCACCCTGCTGCAACCATAGCTGCACAACCCCACCCTGCTGCACAAACTCACCCACCCTGCTGCAAGCAGCCACCCACCCACCCTGCTGCACAAACCCACCCACCCTGCTGCACAAACCCACCCACCCACTCTGCTGCAAGCACACAACCACCCACCCTGCTGCACCCACCCACCAACCGTCCCACCCTGCTGCACCCACCCACCCTGCGGCACCAACCCACCAACCAGCCCACCCTGCTGCACCCACCCTGTTGCACCCACCCACCCTGCTGCACTAACCCACCCACCCTGCTGCAAGCACACACCCACTCACCCTGCTGCACCCACCAACCATCCCACCCTGCTGCACCCACTCACCCTGCGGCACCAACCAACCCTCCCAGCCTGCTGCACCCACCCACCGACCCTACCACCCTGCTGCACCCATCCTCCCACCTTGCTGCACAGCGGCCGGGAGCGGTCCGCTGCACAGTTCTGCACCCCTGGGCAACGAGCAAATTCAGTCCCCCTTGGCATCGAGCATGAAGCCCCTTGGCATTGAGCATGAAGCCCCTGGCATTGAGCATCTAGGTAAGTGCCACTTATGTGTCAAATGTGTAATGGGCATTATGGTGTGTTATATAGTATGCAATGGGCATTGCGGAGTGTTATATAGTATGTCATGGGCATTGCGGAGTGTTATATAGTATGTCATGGGCATTGCGAAGTGTTATATAGTATGTCATGGGCATTGCGGAGTGTTATCTAGTATGTCATGGGCATTGTGGAGTGTTATCTAGTATGTCATGGGCATTGTGGTGTGTTATATAGTATGTCATGGGCATTGCGTAGTGTTATATAGTATGTCATGGGCATTGCAGTGTGTTATATAGTATGTCATGGGCATTGTGGTGTGTTATATAGTATGTCATGGGCATTGCGTAGTGTTATATAGTATGTCATGGGCATTGCAGTGTGTTATATAGTATGTCATGGGCATTGCGGAGTGTTATATAGTATGTCATGGGCATTGCGGAGTGTTATATAGTATGTCATGGGCATCATGTGTGGGCTTACGTGTAATTGGAATTACAAAGTTCACTAAAATGTGCAATGGGCATTACGGTGTGTGGCATAATGTTGGTCCGTGCCAACTTTTCACTGCGCAGGAGCCTCACCTATGACATATTGGGGGGGGAGGGGGTGCGCAAAACATGCCCTTGCTCCAGGCGCCGTGGCACCTAACTACACCACTGACTAGGGGTCCCCAGTAATAGGGGTGTAGGGGTATATCCAGCAGACCGGCCATGCTTTAGTGAGTAAGCTCTGGCACTGTACATTCACAGGTCTCCGGGGTAATGGCGCAGAGGGTCACTTGTAAATCCCTTAAGTGCCCAACATTACCCATCATTATAGTAGCAAAGATTTACTAGAGTATTTTGTCTTTCTGGTTTGTGGCACATCCTGGATAGTGAGTTTTATACGTGTACCGGCAGTAATAAGATGCTACCTATCCATAGTGTAAGATCACAAGGCTGAAGCTTTGACTGTACCTGCATGATATAACAGATGCCAATCAGGAGCTATTGTTCATATTATCTGACTGAAGGACATGTAAAATGACTGCTCTGAGCACAAGAGAGATCTAAAAATAAAAAAAAAATGGCAAATAAGATATCATTCAGTATAGCGCCACACCATGGCCAGCCCAAACCTAATTTTTTGGTAAGCAAATATATATTTTGGAGCACCTTAATGGAATATATAGGGGTGTGGCTTCATTGGAAAAGGGTATTTCCACAAAATAGTACATTACACCAAAGAGTATTACCCTGTATATACATTTCAGTACCCAGTAGAGCCCCTTTGACACATTATGCCATGGTAGAACACTTTGCACATGTTACACCACAGTAGAGCCAGTTATATACATGATGCCACAGTAAAGCCTCCTATACACGTAGCTCATAGTGGCGGGCAGCGGGGTCCGTCCGGGCAGCGCCAACGGCTGGGAGCTTGTAGCGGCCTTTGCCGGGTGGCGAGGCCGGATGCAGCCGCAAAATATTTTGAAATGACTGGCTGAACACTGATTGGCTGAGAGAATTCTCTCAGCCAATCAACGTCCGGTCAGTCATTTTTAAAATATTTAGAAGCCACATCCCACCCCCAGGAAAATGACGCTACAAGCTCCTAGCTGCTGCAGCTGCTCAGACGGACCCCGCTGCCTGCTACTAGGAGCTGCCGGCCTCTAGGAGCTGCCTGCCCCCCTGCCACTAGGAGCTGTCCACCCCTTGTCACGGATCAAGCTGCCCGCCCCCCGCCATATATACCCCGCTGGCTGCACATAGGTGTGTTTCAGCAGTGCTTCACAGCTAGCACACACCTAGGATCAGACCCGACACAAGCACCCGCGATGTGCCATTGATGGGTCCGTTTGTGAGACATCTGATGTCCCACCGGTGCGACCACAACATGTCACACACACACACAACCGATTTGGTTCGATTTCACGGCCAGATCTGTTGGGATCAGCCGAAATCGGTTCAGTGAATGGGGGCCTTAAGCTGAGGTATCCCATGCAGCCTTGCATGTAATACCTCGTCTATTGCCCGCAGGAGAGCCAGGTTTCCAGGGCGGTAGGATCGCCAATGATACATCATATGCACTCCTTTTGCATACAATGTATCATATGCAAAGACATTGACTGTCACAGGATCCTTGGGGCAGACTTGGCAATCTCCGGATCCGATCCGATGCGCACGGGACCGTGCATCAGATTGGATCCGGAGGTATAACACATACGATATGGCACTTTCCGCATGATTTATCGGCCCTATGGATCAAAATCATGTGAAAAAGGGCCATTGTATAACTGTATGTCCAACCTTAGCCATCACAATCCCCCCCTCCCCTCTCCCCCAACTGCATATTACTACGGGTAATTTATTGCCTTTGTTTATGGATGGTAGTTTCTGTTCATCAAGTTTGTGGTGCCCCCCCCCACACACACACACACACCCACCATGGGCTCCTCTCCAGCGCGTTTCCCCAGCGTGTGATGTAATGATGTCACACGCAAAACGGAGAAGTTGAAGCAAGATAGAGGAAGAGAGACCAGCAGACACTGCTGCTTCCCTTGGCTCCGACGCATCCCATGCCACCCTAGCACACCCATCTGCCCGCCCATCCCGTACACAGTAGTCAATAGCCGGCTCTGTGCACAGTCAACTGAATCAGTGGGGGATTTATCATCTCTGCCATGGCCGCACCCTCGCTGCGGCTGACTCGCCTCTAGTGCTCAGCCAGTGGGCAGTGGCAGGCAGCAGCATGTCATTGCGTCGTGCGGGTGCCGGCGCCCACACAGACCCCGCTGCTGCTTGCTCCCCCAAGCGGCAGCTGGGGTTTGCCTTACAGTAGTTATGCCACTGGCTCATACTGTATGAATCATACCTTATATTTATCTCTCAATGCTTGAAATTCTTTCAATGAACTATTTTTTCTTTATAAAAGTAATATATGATGAACCTCAGCTGTAATTACATGGCTGTATCCAGATGTCTCATTTCTATAATTGCCACTGATTGTTATAAAGAAAATGTAACAGAACAAGACAGTATCTGCAAGATTAGAAATTAAATGAATGTCATTCACCATTTATTATCCTTTAAAGCACACGAGTAACAATACTTTGTGGCAAAAAGCAATTAGCTAGAAATGCAGATTTTAATAATGCAAATTAGCCTTTAATGTAAAGTATTATGTCTACTATTAGTGGCTTGCCCCAATGTACTTTAAATAAAAGCACATTTTTGTGTTTTTAAATGAATATTTATTATATAAATTATTTATTACGAAAATAAAAGGCTGTTAATATGGCTAAAGTGTAATAAAAATAAATTAACTAAAGCTAGTAAATCCGCTGTCGGGATTTCAGGATTGTATATCAATTAGCTAACTGCGTACAATATATGAAGTGTTAACTAAACTAACTAAGCAACTGTCTTCTTCCATTACAAGCTGACATGCTCCCGAGGCTGTGTGATGATGTGCCAGCTGTGGAAAAGTCAGGAAAGGCAGGAACCTAAACATAATCTTTAATGCTCCATTCATAATGTTGACATGTTCATAATGTCGGCATGCCGGCAAAGTCCACATTGAGCAGGTCAACATCATGATGACACTGAAGAAATTAATGGAATATCGACATAGCATCCCGGGGCTGTTTAGCAGTGACTTACCTGATATGGTGGATACAGAGTCTCCCATTTTATGTTCCTGGTGTGGTGGTCAGCTGATGACTTCCAGAGGATTCAGTGACACTACCTGGGATTGACTATACATGACCCCTAACCCTCACCTTACTGCCTAAAACAAACCTCCCTTCTCGCAGGCTAACCCTAATATCCTCTGTTGGTCTTTGCAGAATGATGGCATTTCAAAGGTCAACATTCTCTGCACATCAACATTGCTGTCATGGTCAATGTTGACATTTTAAAAATGTCATCATGACTGTCGACACTGTGATGTCAACATTTTTACATAATACCGGGCACAGAGTGGAACAATTGCCCATATGAATCAGATTCTACCTATCCTTTTATAGAATGAACTTCATAAATGCTACCCCAAAGCCGATTGGTTGGTATCACGGTCATATGGGTGGTGTGTGTAGTTCATTTAGAACTTAATGCTGATGGTTCAGCATTACTTTTCAGTGGCCACAAGCATTTCCTCTTTGAAATAAAGCATGTTATCCTGCTCATAAGGCTGCATCACTTCTGGTCAAATAAGGGGTAGAGGGTTCCAGGTTTTTGTAGGCGATTGTATGCAATGCTTTTTCAGCCATCTATTTCTTGATTTACATTCATTTAGTTTATAAAACGCTGTCACCTTTTAGAGATAAATCCAGTGTCTGTGTTCTTGTTTTAGTGCGTTTAAGTGGAGTAAGGTAATGCTAAATATATTTATTACGCCTGATCAAGCCCATCACCCACAGGGTGGTTTAATTTAGTTCTACTGGGAATAAAATAGAGGTGTATACAGTTCATGTTCCTTCACTACATTGGTGAGATGCAATTAGTGTGCTGCTGCGTTGAGTATTGTTATCAGATACAGTAATTGGGGTGACTTTAGCGTAGCGTAGCCGAGGATTGGTTTGAAAGGTGAAGCACCTTTGACATTTTATATAATGACTCAGTAATTTCTAGCAATTTGCTTGCAGATAAACCCATCCAAAGTAATTCTAACATTGCACAATCAATCCTTCTTACTGTACATACCTCCAGTGATCATTAAGGGTCAGCTAACTAATTGAATAGATGACCTCTTGCTTGCCGGCTTTTGAATAAGCACTTTCAGGGAGATTGTGAAAGCAACACCTACTGTATACACATGGAAGGAAGTGTCTGCTCCCCATAGAAGAAATCCTTAAAATCAATTACTGATGTCCAACTGTATATTAGCCCCAGAGCATACTTCTCAACACTTCAGTTGGTTTTGGGACTCTCACACAGTGCAGCCACTCTTGCACTTGAAAAATGGGTGGGGCCTCCTGTAGGGGCCATGTGCCCCCCCTCCCCTCCCCTCCCATTTCTCATCAATATAGGTTCATGGCCAGCACTATGTAAGCTGCTGGCATGCCCCAAGAACTTTTGAATAGATGATGAGAAGATGGACAGGGGGACTCCCAATTGCCCCCCCCCCCCCCACCACCACCACCACCACCACCACCACCACCGCCACCACGGGACAATGCTGTCTGTGGGTGTGATGTGAAACAGCCTAAAAAAATCTTGACAAAAATTGGGTCAGTTGTGAGGAATACCCAAAGTGGTATAATGAATACATCCAATCATGTAGCCATCAGTGTGATAGATAATAGCAGCCATTTTCTTGTAAGATGCATTCTCCTTATTCTTCTCCCAGTCAGGGGTGCGTCTAGAGAGGGGATTCTAGCGCTGTCCCAGAGTCTACTCCACATGCATGAAATGCCATAGTCCATTTTCTGCAGCGCTGCTGCTGTCAATGTAGGACTCCAGAGTGTAAGTATTGAAAAAATATGGGTGCAGAGTGTTCGGTGTGGACACACCCCTGGCCCCCTGGGTCCCCTGTGCACCGCACACACTGCACTCATTATAAATATGCCAGTGCTCCCAGTATTTTCTCTATGGTGGGGAACAGTGCTGGCATGATCACTGTGTCACACACACCCAGCCTGCCTCAGGGAGAAAGGGAGATTACTATTTCCAAAAGTCTTCCTAACATTCAAGGAGAGTCGGCAAGTATGGCATCAATACATTATAAAGTACTCATTTAGTCATTTTGTTTCCTTTCATAAATAAATATGCAATCTATGGGTTTCCAGCTAATGTAGAACTACAAGTACCATAATGCCTTGCCAGTCAAAGGCCCTCTGTGGCAAACAGCCTGCAACCCTCCATAGTGCAGCAGAAAATGTCACCATTATTTTCATATAACCGTGTTTATTATTATGCACCAAATGAATGTATGAGCATTTGTTTCCATGGTTTCCATATAATACAATATAAAGCTATGTAAATAACATACAATAATGAATTCATATAGTTCTCTTCCCTCTGAATATTCTTCTCAGTAATAAGTGAGTGCGTTGCTAGTATGTGTTTGTATTTGCATGCATTATGAGGCTGATTCAGACCCAGTCATAACGGGCCGAATTTGTCCCCTTTCGCGATGTTTGGGGTTTCGCATGTGCAAACCATGTGTACTGTATGTGCATATGACATCAGCACCCGCCGCAAGTATACGCAGCCTAGCATATACGTATACTATAAGCCTTATTCTGGTTCACTCTTAGAGGCAAATTCCTTCTCAAATGGACAAAACCATGTGCACTGCAGGTGGGGCAGATGTAACAGGTGCAGAGAGAAATAGATTTGGGTGAGTTATTTGGTTTCTGTGCAGGAAAAATACTGACTGCTTTATTTTACACTGCAATATAGATCTCACATTGAAGAAATACCCCACCCAAATCTAACTCATGTTATAACATGTTATATCTGCCCCACCTGCAGTGCACATGGTTTTGTCCATTTGAGAAGGAAATTGCCTCTTGGGCCCTTATTCTAGTTGACTCGGAAGGATTTGTATTTCGGACGGCCACCGAGTGTTCTTAGCCCCGCCTACCGTTCAGATTGCTCACACCGTCCGAATGCGTTAAGATGCAGAGCGAATGGACCGCGAGTGGATGTTTCATATGAACACCTCCCACATCTGTGGGAAACTCCCCCATCCTCCGATGGACGCCGACCATCGAATGATGGATCGAGCGGTCAGGCAGCCCCCGAGTGCTTCAGACCACTCATACATTTTTTCCGTGTAAAAGCAGAGATATGGGCGGGAAGCTGGCATCCGGCTATGTCAGCTGTCCGCCCCCCACACGTGCGTCACGGCCGGATTACCATATATACACCCAGCATTTTAAAGGGAACGCCCATGAAACGCGGGGCGTATGCATATGGTAATGAGCCCAAACAGCCCTTCACACCCCTCTCCACCCCCTGCTTTGGATGGATCCGTACGATCCTTTTCTACACGTAATTCATGCCGTGTTCGGACGTGCAAGGCGTTGACACATGCGCAGAAATGTCTCTGCACCTGCTCAAACACTATACACTGGCCGTCCGTCCGAACACGCAGCCGTCCAACTCAATCAGAATAAGGGCCTAAGAGTGAACTTGAATAAGGCCCTATGTTTCATGTGTAATAAGCCTGTATATGGACATTTGTAAAAATAATCTAGTTCATTCTCCGGTTGTACTTACCCTTTCTTCTCCAGCACATGTTCACTATAATAAATCCCACACCTTGGATGGGCCCTACGCAATACTGACACATCCTGACATCTTTTATTACGATAAGAAAAAGCTGGACATATTATTTGCCCCCCCCTCCCCTATTGTGGCTGAAATGCACAATATGAAACAGTTGTGTTTAAAAATAGCCGGAGATATTTAAAGCTGTTTGGTGTTCACATGTTGCAAACGCATGTCCGCGTTTACAGAATTCTATAGATCCAGGCTGATATTGTAGTACTGAATGCTGCAAACCGCTTCCAGGTAAAATTGACCTTTTGTTTTGTATAAAAGGTACAATACATCTATACTCACATGTATGACAGGCTTATTTCAATTGCAATTTACAGCGAGACACTATTCTGCTCTGGGTGATTTTGGTTATCAGATGCCAAGTTTTTTTAAAGGTTGAATTTATTTTTTATGTATTTCAAGCAAAATCATGCAATGAAGTAACACAATTATAAATGGTTCCATGTATGCAAAGCTTTAATCCCTATGTATTTCATCATCCGTAAACGGGTTACCTAGAAACCGTACATTATGAGGTACATCTACTAAAGGTTCTAAAAATGAAAAGAGCTGATGTTTCCTATAGTAACCAATCAGATTCTGTCTATTATTTTCCAGGATGTGATAGCGAAATGATAGACCAAATCTAATTGGTTGTTATGGGCAACATCACTTCTTTTCAGTTTTATTTTTTGCTGGTGGTCATGTTGTATTGGTATTCCAAAACAATTTGATGAGGCGCTGGTCTCCTCTAGTGATGATGAAGTGGAGTCTATAAAGTTGACCAGACTGCCGCTCTCTAAAAGAAGTGATTGTACCTTCTTATTTGCAAAACTGAAACATAAAAGTTTCTTAAACAGACCTTATGGACTGAAAGAAATCTTTTTTAGAAATCGCTGTCTAGTCAAAATAATGAAAATGATTTCAATCGTTAAGCATACACTGTTTATTTCATATCTATCCTCCCCAAAATATACAATAAAAAAAATCATATATAAAAAACTTAATTACATACAATATACATAAAATAAAAAAGAAATATACAGTAATATAAAAATCAATTTTCTGCGGAAGAATTTAGTTTGCTAGAATTCATTCAAAAAACGGAGCGAGGGGGAATTGGCGGATGCGGAGGCAGTGTTGAATACTGTCAGGGTGAGTGGTGACAGCGAGCAGGAAGCCCTGCTCGCTGTCATCCACTCGCAAACAGCATTGAATACATACCAATGTATTAGTCCCATTTTAATGAAACCATTTAGCAAGCTACATGATGCTTTTGAGGCTTGGTATTAAAGATACAGTATGTCCAATATACTGTAAGAGGGTTACGTATATGATACAGTCCTGTAAATATGGACAGTCTTGTAAACAATTAAGATGTGTCCACATACATCTTGGCTTTTTTTCTCAATTTGTCACAACATGTAAAACATGGCTTAGCTGTTTTTCCAAATGTAGCAAGTGGATGGATCCTGAAAATTGTTTGCAGCAGTAGAATTTGTATAAAGTAATAGATTAGAGGTGGAAATCTTTAGAAAAATCACAAAGCGTGACTTTTGCAGGGTCCAAGGTGTGTCATATTGTGCCATACACGGCCAGTGGTGTAGCTAGATGCGACGGCACCCAGAGCAAGGGCGTAGTAGGTGAGGCTCCTGCGCAGTGAAAAGTGGGCACGGACCAACATTATACCACACACCGTAATGCCAATTGCACATTAGTGAACTTTGTAATTCCAATTACACATAAGCCCACACATGATGCCCACGACATACTATATAACACTCTGCAATGCCCACGACATACTATATAACACTCCGCAATGCCCACGACATACTATATAACACTCCGCAATGCCCACAACATACTATATAACACTCTGCAATGCCCACGACATACCATATAACACTCCGCAATGCCCATGACATACCATATAACACTCCGCAATGCCCATGACATACCATATAACACTCCGCAATACCCACGACATACTATATAACACTCCGCAATGCCCATTACATACTATAAAACACTCCGCAATGCCCATTACATACTATAAAACACTCTGCAATGCCCATTACATACTATATAACACACCACAATGCACATTGCATACTATATAACACACCATAATGCCCATTAAATACTATATAACACTCTGCAATGCCCATGACATACTATATAACACTCCGCAATGCCCATTACATACTATATAACACACCATAATGCCCATTACACATTTGACACATAAGTGCCACTTACCTACATACTCAATGCCAGGGGCTTCATGCTCGATGCCAAAGGGCTTCATGCTCGATGCCAAGGGGCTTTATGCTCGATGCCAAGGGGGACTGAATTTGCTCGTTGCCAATGGGAACAGAACTGTGCAGCGGCCTGCTCCCGGCCGCTATTTTCAATTCAATGCACCGCCGGTGGTGTGCAGCAGGGAGGGAGGGTGGGAGCGGTGTTGTGCAGCAGGGAGGGAGGGTGGGAGCGGTAGTATGCAGCAGGGTAGGTGGGTGCAGTAGGGTGCAGCAGGGTGGGTGTGGGAGGGTAAGTGCAGTAGGATGGGTGCAGTAGTGTGCAGCAGGGTGGGTGTAGCAGGGAGGGTTGCAGTAATGTGCAGCAGAGTGGATTTGCACTAGTGTGCAGCAGGGTGGGTGCGAGGGTGGGGTGCAGCAGGGTGGGAGTACACCTGACCTTACTCACCCCCCCACCTGTGCTGGTTTGCTGCGTGATCCACCTCCCCCTGCCTGTGCTGCGTGATCCACCTCCCCAGGGCCGGCGCTACCCGCTCAGCGAAGGATGCAAAGCAGGGAGGCGCCAGGCTAAAGAGGCGCTCTTCCCCTGCCTGCATCCCTGCTGATTTCTGCTCTGCTTCAGTTGTTCTTGCCGGCTGCTGCTGCCTGTCAAAGCATAGGACAGGCAGGGCAGCAGCGCGGGCAGCTCGGAAACCCTTCCACCAGTTATTTTCAACGCAATAGAAAGTGAAAGTCAGCGCCGCAGCTCCCGAAAAAGTGGCGGAGCTACGTGGAAAATGGGCGGAGCTACAAGGGAGAGTGTTTCCTGTGTGTCACAGACTACAGTGGCAGCAAAGCTTCATTAAGTAAGTGGAGTCAATCAGCTAGAGAATGAGTGTGTGTTGTGTGTATGTTGTGGTGTGGGACATTGTTTGTAGAAGTGGTGCAGCTACTGGGAACATTGGGCCTGATTCTGGTTTGACCCGCAAAGCTGCGAAATTTGCAGCTTTGCGGGCTCTCTAAACGCCGTCCGGCACCCGCACAAACATCTGCCCACCCTCGCATGCTGATTTCCATGCATGCATGTGAATGGATGTTTAGCATAAACATCCATTCACAGCCTTGTGTGCCGGGTCAAAATCATTCAATGGTCGACGACCATCGATTGATTTTGCAAGTGCTCAAAGCTGTAAGACACCTCTCTGGTGTCTTACATTTGCAAGCACCGTGGGTGGGCAGCTGACATTGACTGACATCTGCTGCCTGCCCCCTGCACCCGTGTCATGTTTGAATTTCCATGGAAACGCCCATGAAATGCTGGGTGTTCCCATGGGCACGACGATGGCCCACGGCCCCCGCCCACACTGCCGTGTGTGAGTGGCCGGCGAATAATCAGTTTGCCGTGCCCGCTCGCACACTGGGGCTTCACTCGGCATAATTACTTATGCGCAGTCTATAAAAATCGCTCCCCTGTGCGTATAGAATCACCCCCATTATGCGTGTACGCAGCGAGCTACTACAAACATTATGTGAGTAAATGGCGCTGCTGCTATGGGCATTATGTGTGTAAACGGAGTGGCTACTATGGGCATTATGCGTGTAAACGGAGTGGCTACTATGGGCATTATGCGTGTAAACGGAGTGGCTACTATGGGCATTATGCGTGTAAACGGAGTGGCTACTATGGGCATAATGTGTGTAAACGGAGTGGCTACTATGGGCATAATGTGTGTAAACGGAGTGGCTACTATGGGCATAATGTGTGTAAACGGAGTGGCTACTATGGGCATAATGTGTGTAAACGGAGTGGCTACTATGGGCATAATGTGTGTAAACGGAGTGGCTACTATGGGCATTATGTGTGAAAAGGGAGCTGCTACTTAGGGCATTATGCACGTAAACGGAGCTGCTTCTGAGGGCATTATGCGTGTACGCGCCGCTGCTACTACAGACATTATGGGCAATATATATATGTAAGTGGTGCTGATGTTTCTAAGTGGCGCTGCAACTGTGGGCATTATGTGTAAGAGGAACTACTACTGCAAGCTTTATGTGCATAACGGGAGCTACTAGTAGGGGTATTAGGTGCTACTACTGCAGGAATCATTATGTTTATAAGGGGCGCTACTGCTGTGGGCATTATGTGTGTAATGGACGCTGCTATTGCAGGCACTATAATGTGTATAATTTGTGCTACTATTGAGGTATTATGTGTATAAGGGACACTACTACTGTAGGCATATGTGTAAAGGGCACTATTGTGTAGTGAAGGGGAACTGTGGTGTCTAATGTGAATAAGATTGTGCTACCGGTGTGGTGTAGTATGGGAGGGCGCAAATTTATAGTTTGCAGGAGGGCGCCGAACACCCTAGCACCGGCCCTGCACCTCCCCCTGCCTGTGCTGCGTGATCCACCTCCCCCTGTTGTGCTGCATCCTGTGGCTGTGCCCCCGCTCCCCCGGGAGAGAGAAAAACATCCATGGGTACAAATAAGAAATATAATTTGTCTGTAAAATACCAGAACCTACCAAATCAGCAATGGATATCTATACCAGGTTGAACTAGATGGACGCAAGTCTTTTTTCAGCCTTACCTACTATGAGATGTGCTGCTGCTATGTAAAATTCATTCATATCTCCCGCTAGCCAATGGGCGCTTGCGGTCCAGCAGCCAATCAACTGGTGGCTGCTGGACCGCGAGTGCCTATTGGCTAGCGGTCCAGCGGGAGCTATGAATGAGGTTTACATAGCAGCACGGACGTCTCTCCCTCACACACAGCGCGCAGGGGAGCGGGCGAGCGAGCTGGCGGTGACGGCACAGCTCCGGCGCCATGCTATGTTCCTGCGCCCGGAGCGTGTGCTCCGCCGGCTCCGGGCTCGCTACGCCTCTGTACACGGCGTAGTAAAACCAAGATGTATGTGGACACATCTGTAGTGACAAACGCAGGGCCGGATTAAGGAAGGAGGGGCTGTGCCCCCCCCCCCCCCATGCCACAATTTTTAAGCTAAAGATTTTGTGCATGGGAGTGGGGTAGTGCTGCAGCTTCACCAATCTGCCAATGTGACAATGATTAATGGTGCTGAGCAAGGCATTACTGGGAGTTGACTAAGTCCCAAGAGACTTTGCACAAGAGGTTAGAGGCTTGTGCTGAGCTCTGCTTGGGGGAGCTCTTCATATGCTTCTCAGGCCCATGGAGGACAGCAGCAGTGGTCTCGTCATGGAAGGGTTTTTAATCAAAGGCAGCGCTGAGCCTATCAGGGCTCCTACAGAGTAAGGTAGAGAGGGATAAACAAAAGCTTTTCATGTGGTAATATATATATATATATATATATATATATATATATATATATATGTTTATATTAATCCCCCCCTGCAGTTACCCATTGACCAAGTGTATACTGCCTTTACTCTGTTTTTTGACAGTGTAATATTCTCCCGTGCAGTTTGCAGCCAGTAATGACAAGTGGAAGGGGCCCCCCTGTCTAAAGTGACCCAGGCCCCCCGAAGGCTTAATCCGGCAATGGCTCCAAGCTGTTCTCACAGGGAGCAAACAGACATTATGATGATATTATCACCTGCTGCTTGTATTGTTCCATACCACTAAGTAGCTATTTCAGAACCCATTTTATAGAATTACTAATTAGGGCATCTTGAAAATATTTGGACATTAGACATGCTAGGAAGAATGCAAGAGCAGGACCAAAGAATGCCCTAGGGCCATTATACTGTAGGTAATATATGTAACTGTACTTAATATATGGTATGCATGGTGTTTACTTGACCTATGACTAGGGAAATATTAGTCCAATATTCCTTTTTTTTTTTGCAATAGTCTAGAGGATACAGCCTGGCATTCAGCGCTGTCACTCCAATGGTGACATCACCACCTTACAGTACATACTGTGAATTACAGCCAGGGAAGACAGTGGAGATTTCTCTTCTGCTTTATGAACCATGAAACAGTACTGTAAATCCTGATAGTACGTGCTAGGTATACATTTATCTCAGTGACCAAACAGGTGATAAACCATGATTTAGTCACGGAGTACACACTCTTTCTAGTGTGCTCCAGAAATAAACTACTTCTTTATTTTCCTAGAGACATGTATGGAGGTGGCTAATAATAATGCTTCGCTACTAGTAGGCAGCAACTGCAGCATGCAATGAAACCAGGACTTATTAAACTGAACATTATTTGGAATGCACATAAAATCACATACCTTATCCCTTATCCAAATATCCGTTATTCAAATTATTCCGAAAACCATAGTTTCCCAAATATACTTTTAATTTTTTATTTTTTTGCTAAAAACCTACTGGCTACATCTGTAACTGGCACTACTGGGGAAATAAGATGTAACTGGCACTAATGGGGAAATAAGATGTAACTGGCACTACTGGGGAAATAAGATGTAACTGGCACTACTGGGGAAATAAGATGTAACTGGCACTACTGGGGAAATAAGATGTAACTGGCACTACTGGGGAAATAAGATGTAACTGGCACTACTGGGGAAATAAGATGTAACTGGCACTAAATATGTGCAAGGACATGATTGCTTGGCATTCACATTCAGTATATGAGATTGTACACAAACTTTGTTTCATGTTTTAAAACCTTGTTTCATGCACTAATAAAATATGTGTGTGTATTTCATGTGTTTGATGTGTTTATACAATATAAATGCAAGATACCTCAAGATACCCCATTCAAATATAAAAATATTCCAAAATACGGAATAATCCATTATCCAAAATCCTTCTGGTCCCGAGCATTTTGGATAAGAGATACTCAACCTGTATAGGCAAGCCCACAGCTTGAAGTATTCCTGGAGAGGTAATGGAACTCATTTACCTGTTACCTCCCCCCTTTCCTCCCCCATTAGGCAGAGCCAGGAACAGCGGTATGATTTCTGCCTCCCTCCTGCAAACTACAGTATAATGGTTTTGTGTTGGAATTACTGTGGAGTATTTCTAGAATGAACAGGAAATTCTAGAGGGAATTTTAGAAAAATTAGAACAAACTAGTTTCACCTAATAATTACAGGTGGTGGATTTCTTTAGAAAGGATTTTTAAATGTTTGTTTAGTTTTGTACTTGTAAATTAATTTAAACATTTCCAAATAGAATTCACCCAAACAAACCAGCTCTTATTATGTCTGACTTTATACAGCTGTTTTGTGTTTGACTTGAAACACCTGGATCTGACTTGTAGCGGCAGCTCTTATTCGGACGCCATTACGTTAGCCAATGTTGAAAAATGTCCAAGTTTATGTAAAAAATTGGACAGTTCACAAAACCAGGCACAAATCGTCTGCCATTACTTCCTGGACTATGTGGGAGGGTAAGTGACTGTTTGTGGGGTTTAACTTTTCCATTTTCAGTATTCATCCCCTTTGTCCATACACTCTCCTCCCCATAGCTTAGGCTGGGTACACACTGGCCAATATACAGTATTGTGAGCTGGTTGGTGGTTTTTCTCCAATATGTCTGTATGTTGCATTTCACAGACCTATTTGTAGTGGCAGCTGCAGCATATTTCACACACTCTTAAGCCCATCTCCGGACCTAATGTGAAACTAGCCAATAGGAGTACGGCGATGGGCTTAGGAGTGAGTTCATTTAAATGCTGTCCCAGTTGTGACATCAGCCACAAGACATAGGGAGGATGATTGCTAAGTTTGTATGAATATTGTTCATTCAGCCATTCCATCAACCAGAGGGGAACCCAAGAATTACACTCACTCTCTCTCTCATGCTTGCATTTGTGTCACACTGTCTTACTCCCAGTTTTTACTCTGCATTGGAAATTACAATGTAGCCTAAATCCTTGCGTTATACACTAGGTCCACAGGAAATACTAGGAGTGAATTGTTTGCTAAACATATAGTCAGAAACAGTGTGTAACTACAATTATGGAGCAGGATGGACTGGCCCACTGGGTCATATGGGAAACCCCCAAGGGGCCCTATTGCATAGGGACCCATCTCTAGGAATCGGTGCAGTTGTATTATAGATTTTACATATGTTATCTTATACCTCACATGACTATGATGTATTCTCTATAGTGAGTTGCTGTTATGAATATGGTACATTATCATGATGCACTAGCAGTACTACAGATGGAGCCCCTCTCATGCTTGCAGGGGCTGGTTATAGAATCGCCAGCCCCCGCCAGCCGTCAGAAGGGGGTGCGTGCACACGAGACGCTCGTGCTCCCCATTTCGATGGAACTCCCTGCCACTGTATCCCTGTCCGCCATCGCTGGTCCCCGTCGCCTCCCCACACCCCCCTAACCGTCTCCTTGAAGTGGTGACAGGCAGGGTTCCACCGCCCAGCCGCCAACTGACTGGGATGCGTGTGCGTATGAGAAGCACATCTGGTAGGGAATGTCTGTGTGCGCATGCACATGTGGTAGGGAATGTAGACTGTAAGCTCCACTGGGGCAGGGACTTGTATGTATGCGCTATATAAGAAACTGTTAATAAATAATATATATATATATATATATATATATATATAAAATTATATCATTTCAGGAAGGTTTTTATGCTGTCAATAAATGTGTAATACCCTTTGCTATTGCTTTGGGGTAAGAAGAGTTAAAATATTTACATATTCAATAATCCAATTAAGTGAACTGCCTATTGATTTTTTCTTTCCCTTAACACTGTGCAGAGGATGCTGGACACAAATCTCTTTCTCTTGATAAAAGGGGATAGAGTCTTACAGAGTCTCAGCAGGGAAGCAGGGATGGGAGAGGCTCCCGTGGAGCCTGTGGATGGAACAGCACAAGCTGCATTGTATATTTCTAGCTTGCAAGATCAATCTCAAGACTCCTCTTCCCAAGCCAGGAAGGAACAAAGGGTTCTCACCTCTCAACCCTTCCTCTGTAAAGCCCTGACTACAGTCAGCCTCAATCTCCCCACTGCTGTCTCCTCCTTCTAGGAGGAAGCTTAGGATCCAGCAGTCTGTATATTGTCATTATTATTTGTGTCATTTTGATTTTTTTTTGTGAATTTCATCCTAAATGCTGCTGCTGTGTAGCCAATGATGGGACAAAAGGGGGTTTTATGTGTTAATACCGGTTGATTATGATGACTTTATTTAGAGCTCTGATATTCAAATATACATTTGCAAAGATGTTTTAACAAAAGTTCACGTTTAAAATTGCTGGGGCAAGACTTGCTGGTGTTTGTGCATTGAAGCAATGGATAGAAAAAGAGATTTTTAAGTTGATATTACATATCACATGTATTCACAGAGACAGAATTACCATTGGTACAGCAGGTGCATTGCACCGGGGCCCCTGGGGACTGAGGGCCCCATAGAAAATATTATTTTTATCTAGTGTTAAACTTTGTATTTTCCTCTTGACTTTAATTATTTTATCTTTCTGTTGTCCTTTGTCAAATACATTTGCGTATGGATAAGCGATCCATTCACAATTCTCTCACAAATTTACATGGGACGGGTTTTCTTTCTGTCTGGGCGGTGGCTATATACTTGCAGTCATGCTTATGCGATCCAACCTGAATAACCGCCTAAGCACAAAACCCTATATATTTTATAACTGGGCATCAATTAATGTTCCCATTCCTAAGAATAGAATACCCATGTTTAATAAATGGCAGGTATAGAACCTGATGGAAACCCTCTGATATAAATGAACCCTCTGACAGATGGCTAGTGTCATTTTGTTGGGAGCCAATAAGCTAACCAGTATATCTTTGGTTTATAATGCATTATAGTGGCAAGATTAAGTGGAGTGCCAACCCCTCCCCTAAACACCATGGGGGTTATTCTCGTTCACTCTTTCTGACAATTTCCTTCTTAGATGGACAAAACCACGTGCACTGCAGGGGGGCAGATGTAAAATGTGCAGAGAGAATTTGATTTGGGTGAGTTATTTTGTTTCTGTGCAGGGTAAATACGGACTGCTTTATTTTTACACTGCAATATAGATCTCATTTTGAAGTAAAACCCCACCAAATCTAATTCTCTCTGCACAAGTAACATCTGCCCCACCTACAGTGCACATGGTTCCATCTAAGAAGGATTTTGTCAGAAAGAGTGAACTAGAATAAGTCCCCATGTTTGTGAGAGTGGCAAGAGGAAATGGCCAATCCAGTGAGAGGCATGCCTGTTACTTACAGAGCTTGGTTATCCCAATACTAGTGCTAGATTGCTCTACAGCCCCAGAATCCAATCTATTCATCTAGTCTGAGACTGAGGACGAGTAGGCAGCCCATCTAAGCAAGCTCCACTTGATAAAAAAAAAAGCACTGTATAATAAATATTACAGAAATCATAATAATGAGATTTTTTTTTATTGTTTAAATAAAGCAATTCATGCTACTCCAGTTTGTCTTTTGGCTTTGTGGCCTTTTTTCAAACAAGCACTGGGGTTTACTTATGGTTGTAATGTGTCTGTTTTGTACATAGGGAGTTATTCAGACCTGATCATTGCAGCGCAATTTAGCAGTGTCCTGTGATCACCCTGTGATTAGATAGCCACTGCCCAGTGTGAGCCTGCGAATTGCTTAGCACAGCTTGCAAAAATTAGCTAGATCGGGGATTCAATGCAAATCCATTTGCAAGCTGCTCGCCATTAAATTATTTTTTCCAGTGTATGTACTCTGTGCGTAGCCCAGGACTTACTCGGCTGCTGCAATAGAAGCAGTCGCTTAGGGGCAAGAGCTGACGTCACATGACTTACCCTCAAACATTTGGGTATGCCTGCATTTTCCCTGACAATCCCAGAAAATGACCAGTTACTCTCAGCCAGAACTGGGTATTGCCAGATTCCCTTAGCTGGCGTTGGCCGGCGGAAAAGTGCTCCATCTGATGGGGAAGCACGAGCGTCTCGCACGCATGCGCGTCCCCATCAACATGGCGGTAGGGAGCACTTTTCCTGCCTGTCTCCGCTTCAGGGAGATGGACAGGTTTAGGGCGGAGCTGGGGAGGGGGAATCGGTGGAGCTGCAGAGGGCTCTTTCGAAATGGGGCACGCTAGCATCTCATGCACGCGTGCCCCCTTCCGATGTTTGGTGCAGGCTGGTGGATGGCGCTTGCTGGTGGATGGCGATTCCAACGGGAGCTGCTCCATCTGTACCACCCCCAAACACCAGCTTCCTGTCAATCGACTTGCGTGCAGACAGCGATCAACAACATAGCAGGATTTTATGGCAGGATGGATACTACAATCAATACACATGCGCCAGCTATCGATATTCGCCCGGTCTGCAAATTCACAGATATGCAAACAACCTCCATAGTGTAATAAGATCCTATAAACAGGAAATGTGACTTCCCTAATATGAACCTCATTGATTTAAAGGTCCCAACCAAAATTATGATTTGGTGAAAATTGTATAAGTGGGCTGATGGCTGAAGTCTATTTCTTGAACAAATCCTGTTACGCTTTCTCATCTGCTTACATCACGTGCAGTGAGTATTGATTGCAAGAAGAAATTACTAGTACTGTAAACCTAAATCCAAGTGTTTGTTTTTAGTATCATGCTGGACACAGTCGCACATATGCTAGCAAAGCTCTGAGGACTTTGAAAGTGAGTGAAGTTGAAACAACTATATAAAAGTGCATTAGGTCTTTGTGGACAATGTCATTTTAGTAATGGTCCAAGGGGCTAATTCAACTTTGATCGCTAGTTAGAGAATTTGCAAATCAAGCGATTATCGAATGGCTGTATATGCATTCCGTGTGCATTGCGCATGTGCAAGGACAATTAGCAAAATAGTATGTGTAGGGATCATAAATGCAAACACCTCGCAGCTTCCATGACAGGAAGCCGTCATTTGGGGGTGGAAACCTGGTGTTTTCGGGGTGTGGTAGAAAAAATGCTGGCTTGCCTAGGCTTTTTTGAGAAGTGTGTGTGTGACATCAGAAATACCTACTTGCAACCTGTCTCATATGCAAATTAGTGGAAGGATCAGAGATAATCTCAAAAACCATTCCATGCTTCGGGAATTGGGCATGGATTTGCGCAATTCCCCCAAGTCTGCTATACAAGCTTAAAAGTACAGTTGTCACTATGGGCCTGATTCAGACCCAGTTGTCATTTAGCGAGGATTCCCTAAACTACAACTGCTGGCATTAGGCTGCACACACCACCCAGCGACCGAGGCAGAATCAGTCCCTATGTTCCAAAGTCACCTATCAAGTCTGTGTTATTACTTTATTGTTGGAGCACTTATCTCCAATGTCATTATTTCTGGTAGCACTATAGAGACAATAAAATGAACATAACGGATATCACACAATTGTCTTTTAAAACATCTAGTTTATTTCTTAGTTATGTCTCAGGCATGACTATAGCCAATATGGGGAAGATTTAACGAGTGATATTCTTGTTAGCACTTGTTATGTGGTGGTCCAACCAGTTTAAAGAGCTAAAACTCAATGATACATTATATTTTTTGGTACTTGTTTCCTAGCACGGCCACAATCTTCTTGGTCGTGTGCCTTAACTTTAAGGCACACGATGCCCCCGATGGACCCGATTTTCTTTAAAATCAGGTCCATTTTACCATCAAATGGAAAATCGGGTCCATCGCGTCGGTCATGTGCCTTTAATAAGGCACACGACGCGACCGACGCGATTTCAATGTTAAAAATATTTTAACATTGAAGCCTATGGAGAAATCGCGTCCATCGGGTCCATCGCGTCGGTCGCGTCGTGTGCCTTAACATGGCACACGACGCGACCGACGCGATGGACCCGATTTCTCCATAGGCTTCAATGTTAAAATATTTTTAACATTAAAATCGCGTCGGTCGTGTCGGTCTTGTGCCATTATAATGGCACAAGATAAGATGGACTTGATTAAGTCCATCTTAACATAGTAATCAATGGGAAATGGGCCAATATGGGCCATTTCTCATTGTATATGGCCCTGTCATGCCCCCCCATTGTAAACGCCACCCCACTATTGACGCCAACCCGAAGCGTGGCGAGCGCAGCGAGCCCGCGAGGGGCGGCGGTGCGCGTCCTCCGACCTTTTCATTCCCCTACTATCCACGTCGGCGTGGAGGTGAGAATAGAATAGTGTGGCGAGCGCAGCGAGCCACCGAGCCCGAAGCGTGGCGAGCGCAGCGAGCCCCGCGAGGGGACGCGTATAACTTCACAGGTATACGCGTCCCCTCGCGGGGCTCGCTGCGCTCGCCACGCTTCGGGCTCGGTGGCTCGCTGCGCTCGCCACACTATTCTATTCTCAACTCCACGCCGACGTGGATAGTAGGGGAATGAAAAGGTCGGAGGACGCGCACCGCCGCCCCTCGCGGGCTCGCTGCGCTCGCCACGCTTCGGGTTGGCGTCTATCGTGGGGTGCGGTGTACGCCGTTAAATTTGGGGGGGTTGGGAATATTTTACATTGAATGCAATGTAAAATCGGGTCCCAGGGACCCGATTTACATTTAAAAAAAAAAAAAAATCGGGTCCAAAATCGGTCGGTCGCGTCGATCGCATCGCATGCGACCAAATCGCATGCGATGCGATCGACCCGATTTTTCCGACACGACCACCCCGATGTAAATCGGTGTGGCCGTGCTAGGAAACAAGTACCATTTTTTACATTTTCTTTTGGAAACTTAAGCTTGATGAGAAATCTTTTCAATTTTGCCATATCAGATAACTGTGGTAAATGTCTGATATCCACCTTAGTTAATACCATATAAAGTCTTCTTAAAGTGAACATATCAGAATACTAGCTAAGCCCGCTCGAAGCAAAAGCTTTGATAGCTAGTCTGCTTCTGTGTTTGTGCATGTGTGAGAAAGAGATGTAGTTTCACTCTCTGCCATCAGATGGCAGTGTTTCGGCTCACGGACACTAGACATATAAATAGATGATTTGGAAATAATTCCACAGAGAACTACATCAATCTGGCTGTTACAGGGCTTTGAGAGCAATGATGGGTCAAGGTACTTTGTTTTTGGGGGGCAGGGGGCAAATTGGGAATGTGTGATCTACTTTTTTAAGTATTTGGCACATTGGGATGGGTGTCTTTGTGTATGTGGTGGTGGTGGTGGTGGTGGGGGCAGTTTGGACCCCCCCCCGGGCTCTCCACACCCCAGCTCACAGCATAAGATATATATTAAAACTATTTTGTCAATTATCGGCTTATTTATTTATTTACAGTTTCTAATATAATATATATATATATATATATATATATGTCACAACAAAAGAATGACCCCACGTGTGCCCTTAAGTTGTGAGCGGCTACTCTATAGCCCCCCCTGTTAGTGGGAGGCGATGTTTAGAAATGGAAAGAAAGGAGGTATAGAGAGCGCTTTTTAACCACCAATAGATTGTCAAAATACAAAAACAGTACAAATATTTTTAAAAAACCAGTGTGCTTTTTATTATTAGATAATTTTCACATCTGGAAATGGTATCCTTTTCGGAAATACAAGCAACCCGACGCGTTTCGTCTTGAAAAAGACTTCATCAGGGGTTTAGTACATTGTGATATTAAAATGCTTGTACTAGCATGTGTTTCCTCAGATTGGCGTAGACAATAATGATATTCCTCAGTGGGGCAGACTCAGAAAATCGGTAGTGATTTTAACAATGCTTCTACCAGCTTGTATTGTTCCAAAATTCCTAGGATTGTGGTGAACTCCCTCAATGGGGTAGATTTCAGATGTCTAAAGAAAATTCAATATATATACAGGCGTCTAATTTCTTGTGTGAGGGCTGTGGTAGTCTTCTCTTCACAGGAATGATTAACCGGATTATCCCTTTTGTAGGGTCAAGGTAGCCCCGGTGTGTTCCCAATCTTTAAGGGTCTTGGGGTTTTACTCAGTTTTTAGGTTAAATGAGGAAAATGCTGTGTTGGACCCGGTCCAATGATAGGGGTCCACAATATCTAATGGTCCTTTGTAAACGCACGTAGAAGGCAGAACAGAAGATTCCGTTTCTGGTCTGAATAGAAAGTGGATCTGTCTGCCAATACCTTATTTATTTACAGTTTCTAATATAATATATATATATATATATATATATATATATATAGCGCATCAGATTCCATTGTGCTTCACAATTGTTGACAGTTATAGAACAAACTGGGTACAGACATGGAGGTAAGAGGGCCCTGCCTCAAGCTTATCTGCTGAAGTTATTACTTGGAGTTTATTGTTGGAGCACTTATCTCCAATGTCATTATTTCTGGTAGCACTATAGAGACAATAAAATGAACATAACGGATATCACACAATTGTCTTTTAAAACATCTAGTTTATTTCTTAGTTATGTCTCAGGCATGACTATAGCCAATATGGGGAAGATTTAACGAGTGATATTCTTGTTAGCACTTGTTATGTGGTGGTCCAACCAGTTTAAAGAGCTAAAACTCAATGATACATTATATTTTTTGGTACTTGTTTCCTAGCACGGCCACAATCTTCTTGGTCGTGTGCCTTAACTTTAAGGCACACGATGCCCCCGATGGACCCGATTTTCTTTAAAATCAGGTCCATTTTACCATCAAATGGAAAATCGGGTCCATCGCGTCGGTCATGTGCCTTTAATAAGGCACACGACGCGACCGACGCGATTTCAATGTTAAAAATATTTTAACATTGAAGCCTATGGAGAAATCGCGTCCATCGGGTCCATCGCGTCGGTCGCGTCGTGTGCCTTAACATGGCACACGACGCGACCGACGCGATGGACCCGATTTCTCCATAGGCTTCAATGTTAAAATATTTTTAACATTGAAATCGCGTCGGTCGTGTCGGTCTTGTGCCATTATAATGGCACAAGATAAGATGGACTTGATTAAGTCCATCTTAACATAGTAATCAATGGGAAATGGGCCAATATGGGCCATTTCTCATTGTATATGGCCCCGTCATGCCCCCCCATTGTAAACGCCACCCCACTATTGACGCCAACCCGAAGCGTGGCGAGCGCAGCGAGCCCGCGAGGGGCGGCGGTGCGCGTCCTCCGACCTTTTCATTCCCCTACTATCCACGTCGGCGTGGAGGTGAGAATAGAATAGTGTGGCGAGCGCAGCGAGCCACCGAGCCCGAAGCGTGGCGAGCGCAGCGAGCCCCGCGAGGGGACGCGTATAACTTCACAGGTATACGCGTCCCCTCGCGGGGCTCGCTGCGCTCGCCACGCTTCGGGCTCGGTGGCTCGCTGCGCTCGCCACACTATTCTATTCTCAACTCCACGCCGACGTGGATAGTAGGGGAATGAAAAGGTCGGAGGACGCGCACCGCCGCCCCTCGCGGGCTCGCTGCGCTCGCCACGCTTCGGGTTGGCGTCTATCGTGGGGTGCGGTGTACGCCGTTAAATTTGGGGGGGTTGGGAATATTTTACATTGAATGCAATGTAAAATCGGGTCCCAGGGACCCGATTTACATTTAAAAAAAAAAAAAAATCGGGTCCAAAATCGGTCGGTCGCGTCGATCGCATCGCATGCGACCAAATCGCATGCGATGCGATCGACCCGATTTTTCCGACACGACCACCCCGATGTAAATCGGTGTGGCCGTGCTAGGAAACAAGTACCATTTTTTACATTTTCTTTTGGAAACTTAAGCTTGATGAGAAATCTTTTCAATTTTGCCATATCAGATAACTGTGGTAAATGTCTGATATCCACCTTAGTTAATACCATATAAAGTCTTCTTAAAGTGAACATATCAGAATACTAGCTAAGCCCGCTCGAAGCAAAAGCTTTGATAGCTAGTCTGCTTCTGTGTTTGTGCATGTGTGAGAAAGAGATGTAGTTTCACTCTCTGCCATCAGATGGCAGTGTTTCGGCTCACGGACACTAGACATATAAATAGATGATTTGGAAATAATTCCACAGAGAACTACATCAATCTGGCTGTTACAGGGCTTTGAGAGCAATGATGGGTCAAGGTACTTTGTTTTTGGGGGGCAGGGGGCAAATTGGGAATGTGTGATCTACTTTTTTAAGTATTTGGCACATTGGGATGGGTGTCTTTGTGTATGTGGTGGTGGTGGTGGTGGTGGGGGCAGTTTGGACCCCCCCCCGGGCTCTCCACACCCCAGCTCACAGCATAAGATATATATTAAAACTATTTTGTCAATTATCGGCTTATTTATTTATTTACAGTTTCTAATATAATATATATATATATATATATATATGTCACAACAAAAGAATGACCCCACGTGTGCCCATAAGTTGTGAGCGGCTACTCTATAGCCCCCCCTGTTAGTGGGAGGCGATGTTTAGAAATGGAAAGAAAGGAGGTATAGAGAGCGCTTTTTAACCACCAATAGATTGTCAAAATACAAAAACAGTACAAATATTTTTAAAAAACCAGTGTGCTTTTTATTATTAGATAATTTTCACATCTGGAAATGGTATCCTTTTCGGAAATACAAGCAACCCGACGCGTTTCGTCTTGAAAAAGACTTCATCAGGGGTTTAGTACATTGTGATATTAAAATGCTTGTACTAGCATGTGTTTCCTCAGATTGGCGTAGACAATAATGATATTCCTCAGTGGGGCAGACTCAGAAAATCTGTAGTGATTTTAACAATGCTTCTACCAGCTTGTATTGTTCCAAAATTCCTAGGATTGTGGTGAACTCCCTCAATGGGGTAGATTTCAGATGTCTAAAGAAAATTCAATATATATACAGGCGTCTAATTTCTTGTGTGAGGGCTGTGGTAGTCTTCTCTTCACAGGAATGATTAACCGGATTATCCCTTTTGTAGGGTCAAGGTAGCCCCGGTGTGTTCCCAATCTTTAAGGGTCTTGGGGTTTTACTCAGTTTTTAGGTTAAATGAGGAAAATGCTGTGTTGGACCCGGTCCAATGATAGGGGTCCACAATATCTAATGGTCCTTTGTAAACGCACGTAGAAGGCAGAACAGAAGATTCCGTTTCTGGTCTGAATAGAAAGTGGATCTGTCTGCCAATACCTTATTTATTTACAGTTTCTAATATAATATATATATATATATATATATATATATATATATATATAGCGCATCAGATTCCATTGTGCTTCACAATTGTTGACAGTTATAGAACAAACTGGGTACAGACATGGAGGTAAGAGGGCCCTGCCTCAAGCTTATCTGCTGAAGTAGCAAAAGTAACAGTTGACGTACTGTATCTATAATGGGTGCAGATTCTGCATTCATTTCTTCAATTCTCAATCCTCAGTCCTGCCTCGGGAGCATGTTTGTACAAATCTTGTGCAGCCATTTTTCTGGCAGAAGGAAAATCACCAGGAAAATGGTGGCTGTACCATTTTCCATGAGACCTATGCATGTGCACTAGACACAGGTACAACTCTAGAGACCACTATCCACCATAGTGGTTACATTCTGCTGCACTACTTGCTAAAGAGGAGGAATCCCAGATGGAGACTGCACATGGGTCCCCTCCTCCATTAAACACCTGAAAAACAGCAAGTTTTAGGGCCAGATTCTCTAAGCTTCAAAAGTGATAAAATTGAGAGTGATAAACAGCCAGCCAATCAGCTCCTGTCTGACATTTTTCAAGCAGTCTGTGGCATGGCAGGTAGGAGCTGATTGGCTGGCTGTTTATCACTCTCCATTTTATCACTTTTTAAGCTTAGAGAATCTGGTCCTTAGACTGTATGTTGCTTTTTTGTACAGAAGTACATTGGCTTTGGATATTGATTGAAATAGAGCAGGAATTGGGGGTTAGGTGGACTGCTGCTGACAGAGTACAACTAGAAAGTGTTTCATATAAAACCTTATTCAGTTGAGATTTTCCAGATTTCTTTAAAATACGTACAAATTCCCCAATGATCTTAGTAATTGTTTAATGTAAGTATGACTGAGGCTGGGTGCACACTATGCAATATGTCTTTAGTACAGCCGATGAACAAAATAGTACATTTGTCCGTGTGTACTAAAATTTCTGTGAACAACCTCATTCACAGACAGTCAGAGGCGTAGCGAGGGCGGTGCCGGTGAAGCACAAACTCTGTGCGCCGGAAGCTATCAGGGCGCCAGAGCCGTGCTGGCACCACCAGCTCGCCCACTCCCCTGCAATCTCGTCTGCCTACTCCGTCTCCCCCGCTATCTCCTGGCTCCCCGCTGTGTCCGGGAGACGTGGTGCTATTTAAAATTCACGTCTCCCGCTGGACCGCTAGCCAATAGGCGCTTGCGGTCCAGCAGCCAATCAACTGATGGCTGATGGACCGCGAGCGCCTATTGGCTAGCGCGGTCTAGCAGGAATTTTAAATAGCAGCACAGTGCACGTCTCCCGGGTACAGCGGGGAGCCGGGAGTGGGCAGGTCTGGCGACAGGGGGAGGGGGTGCGCGGATTGCACACACACCAGAAAAGAGGTCCCCCCACTGGTGGCCATGTGACTGCAAGCACCACTACTGTGCCATCCGCACACTTCCCCTGACAGCAGGGGGGTTCCACACTACTCCCTCCCACCCTCACTCCACACTACTACTCCCACCCTCCCTCCCTGCTCCACACTACTACTCCCACCCTCCCTGCTCAACACTACTACTCCCTCTCTCCCTCCCTGCTCTGCACTATCACTCCCACCCTCCCTGATCCACACTATTACTCCCACCTTCCCTCCCTGCAAGCAATTTCAGTCCCCCTTGGCAATGAGCAATTTCAGTCCCCCTTGTCATCGAGCATGTAGGTAAGTGGCACTTATGTGTTAAATGTGTAATGGGCATTACGGTTTGATAAATAGTATGCAATGGGCGTCATGTGTGGCCTTATGTGTAATTGGCATTATGGCATGTTTGCCAAAATGTGCAATGGGCATTACGGTGTGTGGTATAATGTTAGGCTGCGCCCACTTTTCACTGCGCAGGAGCCTCACCTACTACAAATTGGGGGGGGGGGGGCGTGAAACATGCCCTTGCTCCGTGCGCCGTGGCACCTAGCTACACCACTGCATACAGTATTAGGGCGGCCCTACAGCACAGCTGATGCAAATATATCACGTAGATATATCAGTACATCTGCCTGTGTGTATGGCTGACAGTGCCATAGGTCAGCCGCAGAGTCCATTGGATATGATGTCACTAGTGGGTGGGCATATTCAAATACCCCATTTTTTCTTCTTCAGATTTTGTCTGTCAGATTTAAAAGGTCAATAATATCAAATGCAAAATCAAGCTTGTTTTGTATAATTCACCACTTAGTAGATACTGTATACTCCTAAGTAAGTTACAAAACAGAAGCATTGATGTGTATTACATGCTGATGATTTATACTATTGTAATTGTAGCCATGTCAAAACATCTCTGTTCAATTACAAAAGTAAACATATGGTGCTTACTGCTAGTTTCTGAATGTCAATGTTTCTGTGAACAACAGCTTGTCAGTAAGAGTGATACTGCAGCAGACTTTCCTCTGACTTCTATTACCTGTTTGCATGTCATACTACCGCATCAAAAAAAAAAAAATCTGATATATCATAGGTAGAGCCGCAACTAGGCCAGAAAGAGCATGGATGGCATCCTCCACTATTTTTTTAAAAATATATACATTAGGGACATGGCCATTTACATTAGGGATAGGATGGCCAATCCCAGGATCGGGATCGGCAGGATCCCGGGATTTGGTCCCCAAAACACCGGGATTTTAATCCTGGGATTGGTGTATCCAATCCCGGGATTTAGGGATTAGACTGCGCATGTGCAGTCTAATGCCAGGCAGCGCGTGATCATCTCTCAGACGCTGCCCGACTTCCCCATGTACCCGGCAGTGCGGCCCTGTGCAGCGTGACGAGGTCATAGGTCACACTGCACAGGCCGCACAGACAGCCTAAGAAGTGTCCTGCGTGCTGGCTCCCGAAGACCCCGCCTACCCACCCGGCTCACATAGAACTCTCTGCCCCACCCAGCTTCCTGCCTGCTCCTGTCCTAGACAACATGCTGGCTGGCTCCTGGAGACCCCTCCTACCCACCTGGCTCCCTGCTCCCAGTGACCCCTCCCGGCTCCACGCCCACCCTCCCGGCAACATCACCATGCCCATGTAAGTAAACATGGGGGGGGGCTTGTGGTACGCGCTAATTAATTCAATCTGTGGGCCCCAGGCTCTCCCCAACACTAATAATATACAGCCCACATCATCCCCTGTACCTGTATATACAGCCTAGCAAATAAGACCCTTATATCACACAACCTCCCTCCCACTAATCCTTTTATAAAGCCTGCATCTCCTCTGTACCCCATATACTTAATGCATGGGCCGAGAAATCGGGTGAAAAGTGCCCAAATCGTACAAATAGAGCGGCACTGATAAGATTCTATTGCCATCCGCTGCCACTTACCATCCACCAGAAGGGGACGCATCTGTATGTGCCTGGGTATGCGTGGCCCCATGCACATCGGATCAAAGCTGCTTGACTTGCAAGGATGCAAATTCGCATCAGAGCAAGTCAACCAGAATAACCTCCTTTGTATTTGTTGGATCCCGCAGCCCTGGCTGGGATCGTATGCGATATATAGCAGTTGGTGGGGTATCACATGCGAGGGAGGGATACCACTCAGTAATGTATGGGAACATTTACAGTTTTCTATGACTGTGTGCTCCAAGCAATCAGTTCATTGTGAGAACTCATGGTTATTTGCAGCCTGTAGATAATCTTTTCCTATTAAGAGATGTATATTGTGGTTGAACAAATTAAGCTATTTTTTTCTTCCCTCAGTCTAACAAACAATTTCCCAAATAACCCTTTCTTCCTATGCTGAAAGTAGGTTTGTAATGTAGCTAATGTTCTATGTGGTTAATGAATTAGCAGTTGTGACATGATTCACTTGCACTGTCTGTGTTTAGCACCACTGGACTTCTCTGTTACATACTGTATATGTGTAGATCAGTGGTTCCAAACCTTAATCCTCAAGTAAAATGTGTCCTTTTATATCTTTGCAGAGAGTTCATGGCATTCGCACCTTGCAATCCTATGGGATCATGGGTGCTAATGCCATGAACTCTCCCGCTGGCAGGCCCCTTTTTCAGCCTGCATCTCTAACTCCAACAGTTCACGTTTTTTTAGGTCTCTGCACAGAATTGCAAGTGAAATAATTAGCTCCACATTTTTAAATGTTCCAGTGAGTAATTAGTACACCTGCGCACAAGCCAGGTGACCTGAACTGTTAGGGGTACTCGAGGGCCAAGGTTTGGAGACACTGGTTTGGATAAATACTACGTAAGTCTTCTTACAGAATTAGAGAACAATATTACAATGGCAAAACACAATTTTACAAATGCATATGCAATTGAATTGTTCTTGGCTGAAATGCAGGTGGCTAGTACCACTGTCATTACAGTAGGTGAGTGCTGTCATTATGTAACCACATTAGGTAATGTGGCCCTAGATGGACCAGATGGAACAATTTGGCCATCCACATGTGTTGCCAAATCAGACATAGATCTGATATTTCCATGATATAACTGGAAGAAAAAGTTTAAGCCAGTGCTGGGAGTGACACAAATATAAGGCAATCAAATTTAAATTAATTAATTTTATTTTATATTTTATACATAAACGAATGACCAGAAAATTAATAATGTAAATGAAAATACATATAAATAATGAGTAAACTTAATAAAAACTACAACCCTATATGTACCGGCCAATACAATTAAAAAATATATTCAAAAAGATGAAGGGGGAAATTTGATAGGATGAGACATTCAGAAAGTGAGAGATTTGGCAACAAAGCTCTTGTTTTTTTAAAATGGTAATCATTTAAGGCCCATACACACTGGGCGACAGCATGTTTGAGCGGCTTTCAGCTCAAAGCCGCACAGTGTGTATGCCCCGGCAATGAGCGGTGAGCACTGCTGCGCGCTCCCGCATCATCGCCGGGAAAGTCATTCATCTGCTGGTACCTGCAGATGAGCGGCTTTGAGGACGGCTTTGCATAGCGCTGCGCTATGCAAAGCCGTCCTCTCCCCGCTGACGGCACCGGGCAGGGGGAAAGCCGCTCAGTGTGTATGCACTAAGCGGCTTTCCCCCAGCGATGAATGTGATCATCGCTGTCCATACACGCTGGACATAGTCGCCCAGTGTGTATGGACCTTTGCACTGCAAAACTAGTTTGATTTTGAAGTGTAAATGATTGCCGCTTTAAAAAAAACATGGAGATTTCTTACCAAATATCTCACTTTCTGAATCTCTCATCCTATTAAATTTCACCCGAAAAGTATGTATAATAAATTGATAAAAATTCTGGTAGTGTTTTAGTTGGTTAATAGTTAATAATGGCAGTATGATAATTTAATGGTCAAATGCAGTATAATTGCAGTATAGTTACCACTCATAGGATGTGCTTCTGGGTGGGACCAAGTTCAAAGATAATAGGCACAATACCAACTGCAAGTGCTGATAGTCATCAGGGTGGTGCTATACAAAATAACTCACCAAATCTAAAGGTCCATACACACTGGACGATTTTGCCCATTGTGTATGGACAGCGATGATGGAGAATACACACTGAGCTATTTTTGTCCTTTTAAGCGATTTTCCGCAGGACGCTATGGAAAGCCGTCCACCCAGTTGCTCATCTGCTGGTAATACCAGCAGATGATTGGAGGCCACCAGCGAATATGCGGGAGTGCGCATCCGCGGTCGCTGGCCCAAATACAGTGGGTGGCATTTGAGCTGAAAGCAGCTCAAATGGCAAAACTGAGCTGCTTTCAGCTCAAAACCGCCTAGTGTGTATGGGCCTTAACTCTCTTTGCGCATATGTCCCACCTGCAGTTCACGTGGCTTTGTCTATAACAAAAAATGTGCTCTTGCCATCCATGATGAATCGAGCCCTTAGTCATTCACATCAGTCCAACCGCCAGTGGTGTTTAGAATCTATGGCGGTTATTCAGAGCTGATTGCTGTTGTGAGAATTTTGAAGCCTATCGATAGCAAACAACTGCACATGCATACAAATTATAGCACCCATACGCAAGCGCAAACAACGACAAAAAATAAGTGATTACTTTTTTCACAATCCCCTTACAACTTCACTGACAGGAAGCCAGCGTTTGCCATTTCCTGGATGTCAGGAGAAATCTTAAGCCACTATACACACTTGTATTACAACATTTTACATGACTACATGTAGCATGCATGATTTTCTATTTTACTAATATGTTCTTAAACTTTTGCACTATTTACAAATTGCTCTTTGTTATCGTGTGTATGATGAGGCTGGATGGTGATTTTGTTTCATCTACAAAGGAAAGATTTTATGTTACACTATTGTCACCCTAACAATACAAATGTAAGCTCTGTTCTGTCCTTATCACAATACAAAATGAGTCATCATACCCACCACAGGGTGATTCAGATGTACACACAAGTCTGTTATGCAAACAGATCTTGTTATGTTTAGCTCTGTGCATGCCAGGCTTATGCAACTATGGCCAACTACAGTACGGGCAATTCAGTCATTTCTCTACTTGTTGCTCAAGAAGCAGAAGTGGGTGGCAACTTGGTGTTCGCACATACTGTAGGTTAAGTTGAGAAAGGGCGATTGCTGGGTATAGAGGTATTAAAAGGGGCGATTTTGGCTACCTGCTCTGGGTCAACTGCAACGGGACACTGTTCTCATGTGCAGCAATCAACGCCACCATGCACATAGCTGTACCTATCTTTGCACATTTTTTTTGATCAGGTGTGGCTTTTCTTGATTTTGCCATGACCCTAGTACCCATGCCCATGGGCATTCTCGTCGGCCCTGAATGTCTTGTTGTCATGTAAGCCAAATTTCTGGCTTTGCAGTCTTATGCATGTGCGGATATCTGTCTGATTTCTAGAAGATCCATACTTCCCCTATTTCTCTCATGTCCTCTCCGGAAGATGCCCGTAGAGGAGATGCAGGTTCCATCTGGTGTGTGTGGGCCTGGAAAATGACTTGAATCATGTATTTAAGAAGAGGGCACAGCTAAAACAAATGAAACGATTTTAGCACATTGGTTCTGACCCCTTCCTCGCAACCATGATTCTCTGAATTATTATTTCCATTGTCAAGCCAGTAGGGAGTTTGGCCTTGCCCATGTACTTTTTGGGGGGCATGACCTAACCATGGGAGGTGTGGCCAAACACTCTTAGAATAAAATACAGAAATAATAGCACTTTAAGCACCTCCCTGGCCAGACTGCAACCCAGCACACAGCATTATGTCCTGGGTTGAGAAGAGCAGCTAACCCTTCATCAGACCTGGGCATGGGTAATAAGTAACGCCCCCCCCCCCCCCCTCTCTTGGCCACATTGCCCATACTTCAATAGGAACTGGCATGATTTGAGAATAGTGACTACTCTACTAGGAGCCCACGGGACCGGTCAAAATTCCAGAGTATGGAGTGGAGAGTGGATTAGCAGAAAGAGAGGAAGCCCTCTCAGTCTGGCAGTCTCAGAGGGAGGAATCACCTCCTAATAGGACTTCCTGACATGCGAGTGACTAAGCAGGTAGGACTTCTAACAGGAACCGTCACAGTTAAGCCATTGAGCCAGTGCAGTCATACAGTCTGCAACTGACTTAAGTGAGCTCACTGAAGTGGTGGATTTTACTGTGTGTGTGTAGGGTTGGGTGGGGGGGAATGGGCTGCATAGGCAATATCCACCGCTGGACAGATATCTTGTACAGCGAATATGACTATTGCAAGTATGTGTTGATAATGATGACAGGTACATGTACATTTGATTGGATAGAGGCAATGCGCTCCCATAGATCCAGGCACGGGAGTGAATTTCATGTTGACAAATATAAAGCATTGTCCAAGTGTTGATTTGATCGTCTCCTGGGCTTTTACAGCATGTATGTGTAATTATTCCCCTTAGAGTTTACTAGGATATTTTGTTTCTGGGGAAACGTGTAGGTTAGACACATTAGGGATCTATGTGTTCATAGCATTAGAGGATGTTATCTGAGTAAGCAAAACAGTACTTAGGGGCTGATTCAGGTTCACATGCAGTAATCCGAATTCAGCCCCTGCCCCAATGGTTGGGGTTTGTGCATGCGCATTTCTGCGCAGGTGCAAACCCCGACAGCGAACAGCTGCGGCGAGGGGGTGACCTGGGGCATATGGGCGGTGATTGCGCTGGGCTACGGGAATTCCCATGGCCCAGCTGGGCATCCCATGGGCTGATGCCTGCCAGGGGTGGCGGTTGATGTCACAGTCTTTGTCCTGGCAAATAAAAATCAGTTGAGACTTTTATTTGCGAAGGCAGTAGAAATCATTCGCAGCTCATGCGAGGGGATGTGTTCTCGTACGTATTGCCTCAAATGTTTCTGAGGGGATTCGGCAGTGGGGGGATTCGGGGGGGCGGAGTCTCAGGGGCTCTCTAGGCTGCAATGTTCCTTAATGTACAAGAACAGTTACATAACTGCATAGCTGGAGCTTAATAAATGTAATAAACGTAAAAACATTTTTTTTGAGTGGAGGATGGTGGGGAAAATGTTTCCATAGACTATCTACAATTATGCCCAGGCTGTATTTATTTGTAAATCATCATGTAATCATTCACTCAATGCTGAAGAAGTATTTGATGAAATGTAGTTTTGCCATAAACAGAGAATGTTTCTGTTTGGGTATAAACAGTCTGAATGCTCTTAAAAAGATAAGGTATTAGGATGTACACGTTCCATATAGTGTGTTCCTGACTTACTGCTTTTCTAGCTTATTAAGACAGAAATGAAGGCACAATTGCTTGATGCTGTAAATTGGCAGCCTTCACTGTGGTTCTTAGGTCAATTTAGTGGCATAAATGGTACGCTTTTACTTAATACATGGCACAGGGAGAAGGGGAGCTGAGCCAAAATCCTGTAGCCTCCCCCTTCCCTGGACTCTGGTGGTTTGTTAACAGGCTGTTAGCTCTGAGATGCAAAATAATCCGTATGTGTCCTCAAGTGTCAGACTCAGTAAGGCTATATTGTAAAGCTTAGCCTGGTGAAGGGTTAGACTGGCAGCATTTTGGCTTGGGGCAAATAATAGCGAGGACATCAAGCTATATCTGTATGTATCCCTCACAATTCCACCGCCTGGATTAGAAAAGGAGAGATATAATTGCGCGTTTATGCAGGACAGGTGGAAAATTGAGAGTGACCGGTGAAGCGAATAGAACTTAGCTGTCAATCAGCATTTTCCTCTTCAAGTGCTGCGTTAGTGTCTAAGCTTTTTAACCAATGACCACAATAGATGACGTCATACAGCGAATTGTAAGAGGGAACCAATAGGCTCGCCAGCTGAAAGAGATTGGAAGATACGTGGCCTTTTGGCTTACTGGTCCTGATGGCCAGCTTTGTACTCTAAAAACAAAGAGTAGTGTACTAATACTATATCCTAAATATTATCACTACCAGCTGACTGATCATGAATGTTTCTTATTGCTTAAATGCAACATTATGCCTAGTATTTATGAATATATATACTGTATGTGTATATATATATATTAAACCTGATGCAAAGGTTATATAGTCCTAGCGTGTATTTTATAAACTAAATAGAGCAGTATATCAGAGGGTTAAAAGTTTCTATGGGAGACGTCCTCAAAAATGTTGTCAGAATAAGATGTTACCTGAATCATGTTTTAATGAGTAAGTCAGTGTCACTGCATATTTGTATGCAAAGAATTTCCTGGCCTTACATCAACCTTCAAGGTTTTTTCAGGGGGAGGGGTGTAAGGGGGGCAAGAGCTGCTCTCCCCCCAGTTGTCTTTTATGCTGAATTTCTAAATTGCCATCTTGCACTTTGTCTCAAAATGTTAAATAAAATGAAAGAAAGGGAGGGAAAAAAATATATAATAGCCACGAACAGCTTTACAAATGAGTGACAAAGCAGATGCCCATTCACATCTCCACTCTAGCAGGGACTATTAACAGCAAGGGCCTCCACAGCCAATTGCTGTCAGCAACATGTGGAGGTATTGCTATAGCAACGAGTGGATAGGCCATGTGCTGGGGACAGGGGGGCTCGGATATAAGGACGGGTCTCAGCCTTGCCTGCACTTTTCTGTCACCAGCTATGTAACAGTAACCAGCTGCCTGCACCTGGGCCAGGTCTGGCTGGTGGAGTAGGGCAGGGCACTCTCCAGGGTGCTGGAGGCACCTGCTGCATCTACAAGCCGACTTCTTATTGAAATCCTCAGACTCTCCTTCACCATTCATCCTGGGGCATCACTTGGTCACTCCACTGGACAACAGCTGCTGGATGCCAGCTTTTGCCGGATCTGCCTTGTGAGTTTCTTTTGTCTAACTCCTTTTACTCCCTCCACTCCCCCCACCCCCCTCCACCACCACCTCCACCACCCTGTCTCTCCCTTTCTGTCTATTCCTTACTCTTCTCTGCTGAAGTTTCCTACAGAAAAAGGATTTTGTCCAAATTTTCCTATTTTTTTTACCCCAAAAGTCCAGAGTTTCTGCAATAAGGAGGCATACTCATAATTTAGTCTCAATTCAAGGGGATCAGGTAATTAACTCAAGTTTATGGTTTAAAGGCATTCAATTCCTCTTGTTTTTATATAAGGCAGATGAACTATGGAAGTACATCAGTATTACAAATTTAGCACAGAAAAAAATCAGCGCTGACATTTGAATGATCTATTATTGTTTGTGATATTATTATTATTATTATTACTCAGATTTAATACTATTAATTATGTCCATGTTTTTCTTAGTATTATTATTGCTACTATTGTTCGTATTAATATTATTATTATTATTATTATTATTACACAGATTGTTGCATCATAAAAACAAAACATTTTTTTATCTTATATCATTTAATTTACATTTGCTGATGGGATTATAGTGAAACTCTTCCAGGCTTCGGTACTGTGCAGGGTTAATTCTGTATGTGAACGTGTTGCTTCATTGTTGTTGGATTTAGTAGGTGGACAGAGGCAGGGGGTTGGGGAACTTTGGGTCAGTAATACACTTTCTGAATCGATCGGTGTATTTAAGATGTTTAAATAAAAAAAATACTTGTTTAGAATAGAGGCATTCCGATTCTGCTCAGTATGCAATGAGTTCATTAAACAGATCTCACTAAAAACTGTTCTAACCACATAATGTGCGAGATTAACTGTTCTCCTAAGGACCGGCAGACCATAAATCATAAGAATTACATCAAAAAACATTGGAAGCATTTTTCTTGAAAATATATATGGATTTGTATTTTGAAAAATCAAAACAATTCAATTTCTAATATTTATATCAATTTAATAATTGTAATAATTTAGCTAATCTGCAAGTATGGCAATATATATATTAATTTTCATTGCGATGTATAGACTTTATATCAGTGCAAGAGAGAGCTTTACAATAAATTCTTCTGAATTCTAGAATTTATTATTACAGATACTTTACATATTAATTTTAAAAATGTTTATGGTTTTCAAACATAGAGTATTACACCATATAATATAATATTATTCTAACATTATTAATCCATTACAAAAAAAAAACCCACAGCATTAAAATATGTTACTATACGTATGCAGTAGATTAATAAATGAATTTAGTCAATTTATGGAATCCTCATAAGTTTTAATATGTAATTAATAAATGGTAGAAAAGATGGCAGTATTTATAGGCTTGGACATTTTCCAAATGTTTGCATGGTTACATTTTTTATGTTTTACTGGATAAATTTGAATGCAAGGAGAACAATATTACCACAACGTGTACGGCTACAGGTGGCTACAGGTGTCTGTGGGAAATTAGAGTTTAGTATCTTTGACCTGAAAGCAATATAAAAAATGCAAATCTATAACAGTAAGATATAATGGAATTACATCCAATGGGCAATTTACTCATTATATCAGAATATGCCATTTATTTTTGCAGACATGCACTGGATACTTCTATGTGTGTGAAAATTTTTTTTACTTGTTTTTATTGTTTTTTTTTATTTCTCTAAACATCGTCTACTTAGCAGTCCATGGATTTAATTGTCAAAGTTCATGGTGTATTAAACAATTATCGGGAATGGTAATCCCTTATATATCTGACAGGGGGTGCTTTTTTTTTTGCCCCCCCATTCTGGGAAGAATAAAATACGGCCTTGTATGAGGCCTTCCTCAGATCTCACAGTAAAACGTTGGGGGCTATTAGCTTATCTGTTAGACTAACATGGGATATTACAGAGGAAACATAACAACCTATTGCATTGATATCAATTTTAAACATTGTCTTGGTATGAACTGCATTAAATCAAGTAATACTGTTACACAGCATAGTAGTTGGGATGCTCTTGTTAACGTTCTGTCAGTCATAGGTCAGTCAGGACCCTATGGTGTGATACATAGTTGGCTGCCGTGTATGCAAAATAAAAGCAAATATAGATTATCAGTGAAAAGCAGAAATAACATTTGTGAGAGTAAAATATATTTGTAGATTATAATGGAATTAATCCATATGGTAAATTAATATTATAGTATAGTAGTTTTTATTAAGACATGTTTTTGAATAATTGAAAAACAACCCACATGTATGTAGTCTATGCATATTTGTGTATACAAAGAGATGCACGTCCAAACTGAACAGGAACGTATTAATGGGTAGCCCCCTCCCCAGATTACCCAGAGTTTGGAGGGGGCTGTGAATAGTAGATTTGCAAGTACAATTTGTTCTGCACAGAGGGACAATGGCTCCCTAAGTACAAAGGATCTTCACACTCAGGGTCTGCAACCTCACCCTGCCTCCTGCTCCTTCTACTAATAGGGATGCACAACACAGCGCCCCAGAGCAGGGCCTGCAACACCTCACCTGCTATCTGACATATGGGGATGCTGGGTGAGGCTTAGTAAACGTGATGACATTAATACATAAGGAAAACCTTTTTTAATAAACCACACAGACCACTGTAGAAATAATCAGTCTTGCCCGAGAGCTGCATTTAATGGTGTTAATAATAAGGAAAAAAAACACTGTTATTTACTGTGACTTTGAACACATGTTTTTCAAAGACCTCCTGTCTTTTTATTCATGGAAAATCGAAATATTGACTTGAATAACATTTGCCAGTATCTTTAAACTGTGGCATTTATCTTATCTCTCCCTACACAGACCCATCCATCTGCACTATCCCCATTACCAGCTAATACATAAGTTAGCAGGCAGAGTTGCTGTGGCACCTGCAGCTTGCAGTGGGCTATGGTTACTACATACAGTATACCTGACTGGACTGTTATTTAAGCACTTAAATAATGAACAGTTGCTCTCCCAGAAGTGTTTAGACCGAGTGTTTGCATATGTAAAATAGCTGTACTCTGTTTTTTCTTTGACTTGCATTGTACGTCTGGACAACTGATCATTTAGTCAGAAGTGATTTCCATTTAATACAGGTTGCAGCCATTTTGAAACCAAAAAATGGTCTCAAATACCTACCCCCATCCCCTTCTTGAATAATAACCAACACGGAGAATAAAATGTGAGCCGCTGCATAATAACTGTTCTAAAAAGGAAAGTATTTTAATATTACTGTTGTGATACATGCATGTTACATAGTCATAGAGAAGAGTAATATATGAGATTACTGTATTAATACAGTTCTATGAAGCACTGTGAGAGGCTGACCCAGCTTTGGGAAGAAGTGCTCTACTTTAAGAAAACATCTGACTGTAAATGTCATGTTCATTAATATGTAAACAGCCCTCTCACAATTTCAGCTGATTCCTGACAGGATGCCTCTAATTAACCCAGGCTTCTCCCTAGAAAAGTCCTGATTGCACGATCCACATTTTGCTCCAAGAACATGGAAAATGAAGGAGTGTCACATCTGAGCTGACAGAGTAGATTCATAGGAAAATCATATATACACCGAAATAATCACTTCATGGCAGAATACACAATGTGCAAATCAGCCTGTTCTTAAGCAACAGACAGGATAGATAGATAGATAGATAGATAGATAGATAGATAGATAGATAGCATACCTCCCAACTGTCACGATTTTAGAGGGACAGTCCCGATTTTCGGGTCCTGTCCCGCTGTCCCACCCGCGGCAGGCATTGTCCCGCTGCGGGGGGTGGCAGTTGGGAGACCCCCCAATCTAGTAGAATAGACGCTGTGCGCATGCGCACAGCGTCTATTCTCGTATGAAAATGAGGCCGCGGCTAATTAGCATAAGCCACACCCTCATTTGTATACGCCCCGCCCCCTTTTCGCCGCGCGAGTGTCCCTATTTCCTCCGGACAGAAGTTGGGAGGTATGAGATAGATAGATAGATATAGGAGCAGTGCTATTTTTCAGCAGGAACCAGCAGGAACTCAGTTCCTGAACCTCTGATTAAACATGACATCATCAGGAACTGGGTTCCTGAACCTGTTCTGGGCCAAAATGTACTTTGAGATAAGTTTATTTTAAAGTCACCCGTGAGTTCCTTTGTTTCTAAATAGAATATATACTTATCTATCTCTTTATCTATTTTTATAAATCATTTTATACCACCCCCAGACCCAGAGTTTCTGGACCTATTTTTGCAGAAAAATAGTACTGGTTAGGAGGAAGTAGATAGATAGATAGATAGATAGATAGATAGATAGATAGGTTTGACAGTGTTTAACACTACTGCAAAGCAGATGACGGCAATGAATAGAAAGAAATCTAGGCTGTCATTACTGACAGATTTGGGGAATCGGTGCATCTGATTAGTGACACAGCCAGGGCCTTTATTAAACAGGACCGGTGACACATGGGCACTATCATTTCTCAAAAAACTTGTCCATTTAAATGCAGATTGTAACCTTTCACCTTGACGTTTTGTTCTCTCACAACAGAACTCAGGAGATGGATAATAAGTGAATTCTGACTTCTGTGAGCTGTGACAGAGGTTCTCTAGAGTTACACTGCATGGACTTAACTCCTTATACCTCAGGGTGTATATGTGTGTTCTGTATACACTGCAGCCTATCCCTGCTTCCCTCAAACCACTTGTATCACTACACACAGACATGACACAAAGATACTAAAATAATGTGGTCTAATTTCCATATGTAAGGTGACAGAAACTCCCTCATACACTCTGTACACATCCACAGTCACATAGGCTAATTAGGCAAATTTTGTTATTTGATCCCTACCAAACAATGATTTTTCCTTACTGTATATATGGAGGACCATTTGGTAGATGACATACTGTATAGTGTATAGTTACACACCCATTGTGTAACATAGCACTGAGAATAAATTCTGGTCACTTTCTCTTTCAGGGTCCTTAGTAAGCAGCCCCATATATATATATATATATATATATATATATATATATATATATATATATATATATATATATATATATATGTGTGTGTGTGTGTGTGTGTATTACACTGTCTCACCTGAAGGATCGCTTATAGCAAATTCCCCAACACTTCCTATATAAGGAAAGGCTAACATTGCTCCTCACCTCTATGGGGAGGATTCAAGTGTTTTACTCAGCAGTGGCCACTAGATGGCTCCCGATGGTGCAATTCAAGTGTTGCTCCATTCAGGCACTCACACCCGCCAGCGCTGACATTACGGTTATGTCGCTCTGTCATTTCTGATGGGCTGGTAACTAGTTCTAAATAGTCCCTAAAATAATTGAAGTACTAGATACCTCACAGCATTACTGTTTGTGCCGCTCTGAAACAAGTGTGTGAGGTACTAGAACATAATGTCATTAATACGTTTCATTCAATGGTCCTAAAACATTCAGCTAACACTGTTTACATTGTCTGGCTAGAAACTAATGGCACTTTAGGTGTCTATGTTGTAGAGATAGTTAGAAAACACTTGGTAATAATATAAGCAAACAGCATATGGTGAGATGCAGGGAAAGAAATAATATTTTGTGTATTCAGTTTGGATCTACCGTATACTGTACATACATTTTCCTGAGTCGTGCGCCTTTCTCCCACATATACTGTATGGCAATGGCATCTGCATTGTATCTCTTTATAATGCCTGCTTAGACAACCTGTGGCACTCCACGTCCCACTATCTAGGAGCATCAGCACGTGCACAGTCTGGTAGAGTGTGCTGGGACTTGTAGTACCATGAAAACAGTGGCTATATATTGCTTGTTTAATGAGAAGATAGCTCAAGAACTATGGAGGATTATAGATAAGGAATTAAGGAAAGCTAACATGCAAGGTGCAGTATGATGTTCTGGTAACCTATTCCTGTTACAATGTGTGGGTGTTGGCATTGTTTCAATTTCATAGAAAACGAGTGCGGTTGCTTGTTCAATTCACCGCTAAATGTGGCATTTTCGCAGCACTGAAAGGGTTATCAGAATGAAGTTGCATTCTTATTTTTTTTTTAAAAGAATTGTCAATTATTCTCCTTTATTCCCAATATAACCCCAATGCACCCACGCCCCCTGATTGAGGCGATGAATAGATCCCTGGGAGGACGTGTAACAGTTCAATGCGTCTACTTGGCAGGGAGAGTGGATGCTGGACAGGGCTGTGTAGCTGGGCACTTATTTGGATCCAGAAAAGAACATTTTTAACTAAAAAATTCTGGATTTCTAAATATATCAAATAGAAGATCTGATTTATTGTGATTTATTGTGATTTGTTTACTTGTTTAGGTCTCATGATGCACTGTTAGTGGTATGAGGTAACTACAGTGTATGAGACAAGATTTGCATATAAAAAAAATGAAAGTGTTGATGAATCATGTCAATCCATTCTGATGGTTGCAATTGCTATTCTTCATACTGTACTCTATATGACTTCCGTACATCCTCCCATCTTCAATCCTCACAGTGTAATAAGTCTGGCTTGTCACTGGCTGCCTGCAGCTTTCTCCTGCCTGTTATGTGTGCAGGACTAGCAGCCCTAGTTATGTTACAATGAACGGGTCAGATCTGACAGTGTAAATCAATGTAATGTAGCTAATAATTATCTAATCGACAATAAAATGTGATATAAATTTGAGAGTGGCTCCATCCCCCCCCCCCCTCCCTCCCCCCCCCCACACATTTATCTGTATAGAGCTGAGTTACAGGAGCATCGGGCTGTGCAAGGAACCTGGGAAAGTTATCCTTTGTAGTGATTTCTGTCACTAATCAGAACCCCTATACAGCACATGTTATTAGTGGGATAGTCATGTCTCATTTAACCCTTCCATATGCAGACGAGTCGGAGCATCATAAGTTGCATGCAGCCGGTTATGTGCAGACAATCGTGGAGAAGGGGTGGATCTCAGACTAGTACTTGAGCAAAAAGGGATCCCCCTCTCCTCAGTGACTTGGGTAAAATGTGTCTAGCAGGGGGGTGGCAATGTTTTAGGGTGCACACCCATTGCTATAGCTTTGTGCTGGGGGTGAAGGGGAGGATCGCCCGCAGGGTGGGGCCACTGGGGACTTGTTCCATGCCTCTGACAATGAGCTGGATTCTCAGCCACACATGCATCTCAGACCCTTTCTGCTCATATTTTAAAGGGGGTTTCAATCTCTCCCCTCCCTCCTCCTTCTTCCTTCTCTTTTTCTATCCACCTCCTGGGGCTGCCAAACCTAACAATCCTCCTCCTCCGAAAACCAGGCGAGAAGAGCTTGGGAGTCTTATTGAATGTCCATTTCCATTAACTCAGCCTATGCAATAGCTAATCCGATGCACTGAAGGCAAGGAGGCTAATTAATGACAAGCTTTTACAGTCAAGACTGGCGATAATTGCTTCGGTGTCCTTTATGGTGCCAAGATAAAAATGGACCGGGTCTCACATAAGAGGCACTGTGTACACTGCGAGACAGGAGGACATTAAAAGAGCTGGCCAGCTGAATACGGAGCAGAAAATTACTAATAGACATGAGATAATGAATAGACCAGGCAGGCATTCATGGAGAAAATCCATTTTACTAGCACGCGAAATGAGGTGCTGGAAAGAGTTTGCTAATTGTCCTCATCTTGTAGCGGGCAGGGCTGCTCCCCAATTCATTTCTCTGCTAATTGTGAGCGGGGAAGGGTGCCCACAGAGCCCTGCAGCAATCTGCCTGCCCAGGCTTTTCACGCTTTTTTCCTGTTGGGTTTTTAATTGTTGCTAATACACCTTTATAATGAAGCTAATGAGGGGGAATTATTGGACAACTTTACGCATGGATGCGAGGAGAACGCAGTCCTTGGATTATGTGATGCTCCCACTCTTACCACGGATTGGTGTTACCTTTCAGTGCTTCCACTCACCAGGTACAAGGTGCTCAGCATTTTATCCCAAAATCTAGCACTTTTTTGCAGCTTTGAATGTTTGACTTGATAGTCCTAGTTTAATGTCTATTTAAACTGCTTTTCCATGCACAACTAGTTAGAAAATATACCCAGTGTCTGGGCTTTATGTTTAGTTACTGTTTAAGTTATGTTTGTTGTATTATTATCCTGTTGGAATATTGTTCTCTTTGTTGAGTTTCCCATGGATGCTGTGTTTGACTTTTTGTTCTACTTTTGTCATTTCCAACAGAAAAGCAAACTGAAGTTATTGCCTCATCATTTGGAAGAAGAAGATTCCACAAAATTTATTATCCTCACTCTGATCTCCATCGCTTGTATTATCGGGGTTCTTGCTGGTTCTGGCGTCATCTATTGCCTTCGCCACCGGTCCCACCACAAACTTAAAGAGAAGCTTTCTGCTTTAGGAACTGACAGCAGCACAGATGCCACAAGCACTTACCAGGTAACATACACATAGATTTACTTATACATGTATGGGATGTTGAAACCAATGCAATAAACAAAAGTTACTTTGGTGTTTTTAAAAAATTGATTATTATTATTATTATTATTATTTTTAATTATTCCTTTTTTTTGGTGAAATAGAATTTATTCTATTTCATATCTAGTTAGTAATTTGCACAGACTGTGCCTTAGATATGATGCAATGTCTAGTACAAAATAAAAAAAAATCCTGACCACTCTATCCAGCAAAGCAGGAGTTAATAGGCAGAGCTCATTCTAAGAAACCTAGAGTCTTGGTTACAGATTGCAGAATGAAATACTACAACACAGAAGGATAAGCTATAGCAAATTATTGCTGTATCCAAAATAAATGATTCTGTAGTGATTTTATCAGCATTGTTATAAATACGTTGCTTCTTGTATTCATTAATACTTCAATGCTGTAACTAGTTTTTGTTGAGTAACAATGAGAAACCTTTTCTGCTTATTTGAGATTTTTGTTCACTATTATATGTAACATTTTAAAAGGAATTTCAATTTTGGTGGATTCTATTTTTTTTAAATATATACACTACAGTAGATATGATTGTACATAGCGACAGACTGAACAATAGTTTTAAGGCATTGTTATTTAACACTGTCTTGCATTCATGCTAGTATGTATGCACTGGCTTTTGTTATTATTTACTAAACTTTAAATTAGAAAAATGGAATTAAAGTAACTAAGTGAATTATTTATAGTTTATTTTTTTTGTCATTTTGTTTGTAGTAGTTCACCCAAATGTAAAAGTTAATAGCCTAGCACGTTCTCTTTTCATTTTTTTTTTCCTGCTGACTGATCTTTGAATAAAACTGTAGTTTACATCATTAAACATTTAGTATGGCATACTGTGTATATTTTAAACACTAGCTCTAAAAACCATGAGGAATTTACTGTAAAACTAATTGTGCAGTTCAGGCTGCAAATTTATTTTTAGGGGGGGGGGGGATCAGCACACTGAAACTTCCATGTGACTCTTCCACTTAATAAAATATATAATTAATAATATATAATTACACAGGAGTAAAATGTTTACATTTTTCTATGTGACCTTTTGGATACATCTCCTTGGGGCACATTGGTTGAATCGATATTGATTTTATAATGAGTAATGGTTTGTTTAATAATCTGGAAACTACACACTATATAAATTGTACTGAAATTATGGCTTCAATGGCAAAAAAAAAGTATCTTCAGAGCTTAAAATTCAACCAGTATAGTTATGTTTTAATTTAACAATGGTTTTACAATGGTGTTTGAAGAGTCAAAAATAAAACGTACTACTTCTTTAGCAAAGACAAAACAAATTCATATATCTACATTTTATAAATACAGTATATAAATAGATAGATACTACACAAATACATATTATTTAAGCATTAATCTTCAGCTTTTTAAGTACACTTTTAAGAATTGCTGTATTTAACCATATTCAATATAAAATCTGCTTTGTGTTTGCTTTTCCCTAATTATTGTTACACAATAATAATAAAATTTGCTAGTAATAATAATTGCTGGGGTATTTAGGAAACACTACGGGAAAAACGAATCAACCTATTCACAACTCCAAAAATGATTTCTTTGCCAGTTGGGTTGATATAAATAAAGATTGTAAAATTAATTTTGTAGAATGTTTTTGTGTTTATTTTATTTTATTTTGTTACATCTAGAATACAAATAGTCTTATCTATAACCGTTTGATTTTATTGGGGAGCTTCTATAGTGAAGAAGCCAAGGAAGCATGTTGTGTTTTTAATTACCATTTTTATTAGAAAATGTCATTGGTTTTATTTCATCAGCTTTTATTCTCCATATTGTTATGGTATTTTAAGATGCTATAAACCAGCTCTGGGAGTGTCTTGTAAACACAAGCTCTGAGCATGCATGCTAGTTGTCACTGTTCCCATTAAAGGTGATTAGAAATATGACTCTGTAGCTTGCCTCAGTGATCAGCATCGCTTAGTGCTGCTACATTGGCTCTGGGTGATGCAGATTTCAGGCTGTTCTCACCTGACTTGCCACCTCACTAACCCCCCTGCTGCTCTGCCATCAGTTTATTAGGAGCCAGGAGTGAGCATATGTTAAAGACCTGGTTGATTTTCTGAAACAAAAACCACACCCCATTGAGGAACATTTTCTTTTACTTTTTTCTACATTATTTAATATTTAACTTCTCAACCCCATCAATATACAAAATATATGTGTTTAAATTCTAAAATGGCAAAGGAATGGGGGATGACTTGCTGATGCACCTGTTCATCCTTTAACCTCTCTGTGTTTAGAGTTGCATTTAGTTATTTGCTGTAACCCCCTTTGTTCTGTTGCCAAATCCCCCACAATGCATTTTGGCAATCAGCGTTCTATGTCATGCACCCCTGTACTATAAAGGGAGCTGCGGTTCATTTACTTATAAAACCACCTTAAAAAATGTACTTTTATTTTCACAGTTGTTTCTCTATTATATAGTAACGACACTCTAGACTCATGCAACTAAAAGGCTTATTGGTACGATTGTTTGATGTAATGATGCAAAGATTTGACTCTATGTCCTTAGAGAGACACTAAGAATTTGTCATATAAGACACGTTTTCCTAGACACATACAAACACCTCTAATGGCTAGAGAGAGCCATGTAGCTTACAGTGTATACAGCTAAGCAATAAAATGTGGTGATCTAAAGTACAGCAAAGATGATAAAGATAATATTATACCATTAGCAGCCGTAATAGAGCAATAATTCAGAAATTCAGACCCAAAGGGTGACTGTTTGGTTAGAAAGGGGTGGAAAGATTTAAGTTCAAAAGCAGCAATGCTTTACAATGATATCGCAGTTAGACCAGTCGGTGTTGACCCAAAGATAAGCAGTGTATATATATATATATATATATATATATATATATATATATATATATATATATATATATATACATCATTTTAAAACATAGAAAATGAATTTTTCTATGAAAAAAATTAGATCTATGCATTTCCAAATACTTTTGAGTTTTTAATAATTAAAGTCTCTTTCTCCTTACTTGTTAATGATATTCTGTTGAATAGGCGCCCTAAGGAACCACAGAAGATCCATTTTTCGTGAACTGTTGGCCAACATATGTTGAGATGGCCTTTATTAACAGAAGGGCCAACAGTCAATAGCCCTGGAACATATGCGGCTTGGGCTTTTGTCAGATCCTATAATGTATGCTAAATATTGCAAGTCATTTGTAAGCTAAAGCTACTGCACTGAATTATACATTGTGTTCTAGTTAATCTATGTTTGAAATATGTTAGATGTAGTAGTACAAAATTAAGTTCTTACTACGCATTTTATAACTCCTTTATTGCAAATATAACCAATAAGTATTTAGCTGTGTTTTGAAGTAGATGATGTTTACATAGGGGGAGGGTAATAGGTACTTTGCATGATCTGTCAACAATTCATTCCACCGTGGTTCCAAATTCACATTTATGAATGAAAACGCTGAATTGTTTTTCAGCCAGGTTCCTATTACAGACAAATGGGTGTGAGCTTTGACTAACGGCTCCCCATCCTTCTTTTGTGATGGGTACACAAAAGACTGCCTTACCCATATACGTTGTTATTCTGCCTCTTTTTCTCCCAGTGTGGCTACAAGAATAAAGAAAATATCTAATACCAATATATTTATTCTTTTTATATTGGGCTTAATACAGAGAGAAAAAGTTAGTTATCCAAAGCCCCTCTCCCTTCATTATTCTACAAATGTCACGATATGAGGAACAGTACTAGGAGATTGTTATATGTGTACTGTATGTGTGTGTCTGTGTGTTTACAGTAGCTCTGTATCCCTCCTTTTCCCTCCTCTGTTTCTCTTTGTCCAACGTTCTCATCATTGCACAAAATTATTGTCCTGATTCTGCTTACCAATGAGCCCCAAACCAAGATCAAATCATTCAAAACCATATAATAAAGCCACAGCCAATATGTCAAATATATTTAGAATTATTTTACATGTAGGGGTGTGTATGGGTGGGCATGTCTACTATTATACAGTACCTTAATACTGTAATGAGATGTGTTTTCTAGGCTTGCCACAATATGAGTGTATGTGTGCATTTGTATGTATGTATATATATATAGAACACAGAAACTATTTGTATTTTTATATATATATATATATATATATATATATATATATATTATATATATATATATATATATACATATATGTACTGTATGTAGATATATGTATAGATTATTATTATTCCTTATTTTAATCCTTATAAAGTATTGCCACACTGTGCCACCCTGTGCTTAGGTGTGCAGTAACCTATAGCAACTACTTAGACATAGGATACATTTTGTAGACTTCATAAAAAAAAATGGTTTGGTTCCTTTCTGTTATAATAAATGTGTGCACATTGCACCATGTCATTAAATAAACCCCCTTTGTGATGTATCTATATGCTATGTAATAAGAAAGGGAAAAAAAAAACAAAAAACAGATGATGTCTGGTACAATATATCATCTGTTTTTTTTTTCGCTTTGAAAAACATTTGTTGTTAAAATATTTGCTTAGCGTAAATCATTCACCCACTGAAGGATAAGATCATTGAATATGGCGAGCCTGGCGCAGGACATTAGGTCCTGTTAGCATCAAATCTGAAACCTCAGTGCGACGCTTACATTTTGATGTTTCACTGGTTAAAAACAATGACTATCATGCTGAGCTTGTAACCGGCCTGCATGTTGCATGTGACTAAACGTGTCTACTTTTCATTCATTAACATCCTGACCGTGGTTGACTTGCTTGAATGCCCTGTCACTAAAGGCGTCACTTCTCTGGAGCCTGCCAGTGTGTGCCATGTAGGCTCAAGTCATGCGTTCAATGCAGAGTGGCACAAACGCAGAAAGCGCTTTATACATTGTAGGTGAGGGTGTAATGTGATTTTATAGCAGCCCAAACAGCAGGATCCAATAGCTCGGTCAAAACTGTAATCCTCATAGGGTTTTCTCTTCATTTTGGAATGTGTCATGATTTTGATTGTGTCCTTTCCATATCTATTAATGTGGGGTTCAACCTTTAGATACTGGTTTATCTTAGTTTCAACCTTTCTTACAGTACATATCCTTTAGTTGAATTCCTTGTTTTTACTACCCTGGGATTTGAAAGTTGCTTCCTAGATAGCATTATATACAGTGCAGACAGTATAACATGGTTATGTAGCATTAAGGCCACACAATGGGCAAATGGGCCTCTTATATACAATACATGTCTCACAAGCAAACAATGCATTAGTGACAGTTGCAGGAGAGCAAGAAAGCATAAATTAGCCACTAGTACAGCAACATAATCAGAGAGTGGGCAGCTCGTGTAATGGGATAATTGGACATGTTTCATTTTAATGAGAACCACATGAAACACTTTGTCACTAGCACAAAATGACAAAAATTAGTTAAAATCTCTCTCTCTCTCTCTCTCTCTCTCTCTCTCTCTCTCTCTCTATATATATATATATATATATATATATATATATATATATATATATATATATATATAAAATGCTAAATACTCCTCACCTCTATAAGGTAAAGTACCATCAGTTACCACTAGAGGCCACTCGATGGACCAAATTCACAGCTCAAACTGAAATGTCATTGCAGAAGCTGTCATTTTGATGGGCTTTTAACTAGTTCTTTTATATCAGTGTTGTCCAAGATTCACACCTGGAAGTCTCCTCAGCACACACAGTACAGGACAATATCACTGGACCAGTGCACATGCATAGCTGCACACGTTGATCTTCTCATGACAAATTGCAAATTGCATAGTTGCCACCTACAACAGCATACCCTCCAACTGTACCGATTTAACCTGTACAGTACCGTATTTTAACGGTCTGTACCGGCTAAAAATAAATGTACCGAATGTACCGATTTCTGACGATTTGCGGAGGCTGAGCTGGTCGGATCGGGAATTCTGTGTCTGGCAATGCAGCAGCACCTGTTCCCCATCCCGTGGGGCCTAGCGGTCTGGTCAGGACCGCAAGGCCCCATTTTAAAACAAAATGGCCCCATTTTAAAACAACATGGCTCCATCGGCGTGCATTCCACCTGCAGTGGAACGCACACACGCTGTTGCCGCGTCACTTCTGGGTTCCGCAGCTTGTCAGCGCTGAACTCTTGCCTTTCCTCCTCCTTCTGACATCATGTCAGTGGGAGGGATGGATTCTCGGCTCTGGCTTGTGCGTGTCACCATCCAGGATGCAGTAAAGGCTGCCCGGCGCATGCGCCGTTGGTATATCTGGATGCTGGAAGCTGTGCGATGCTGTGCAGCAGAGTGACGTCTGTGGCTGGATTCGGAGCCGCCGGCCACCAGTCGCAGCAGTGTTTGTCAGAGTCAGCTCAAACTGGGGTGCACTTAAGTTAATTATACATTTAAAGTTAATAATTGCCCATCAGTCCCTTAACTTACGGTGACAATAATATATGTAATTCTGTTGCCCCAGGTGCCAGATCCCACATATATGTATATAACTGTAAATATGTGAAAAAAAAGTGTCCAATCAATGCCCAGTACACATTCGGAAAGGGGTTGTGACCACGCCTCTTTTGCCCGTGGCCACACCCCCTTTTGAATGTGTACCGATTTCTGCCCTTTAGATGTTGGAGGGTATGCAATAGAAATGTGCATGCTGACAAAACTAAATGCTTCACCTTGAAGGCATGGCCACTCCTATGACTACTTATTATTCCTTTCCAATACCGCTCAATGGAGTTCATGTACTGTATTTGAGTCACAAGCATTTTGTGATAAACTTACTGTGGTCACAATCTCATTTGTGCCGCATTTTTAAACATTATTCTAATCCCATTGGTTTCTGTGTGCATTTAAATGCACTGTCCAGTAATGAATGTGTGTAGTTGGAGTTTGACTCAGCCTATAGAATAGCAGCAACATTTGTTTGCTTGCATCAGGCTATAAGAGGGTCTGTGTGCATTCGCTGTAGAACATCTCCCTAGATATGGTCTCCGCAACCCTTGATGTTCATTGGAATATTGCAGCATGGAGACTAGAGTTCATGTTTGGTCAGACATTCGGGAGCAGATACAGCAATCTGCAATAAGAATGGAATGTTCCAATCCACCAGACTCTCTGATCTGAAAGAAACACCATAGACTCCAGTCCATGGGGTTTATTTACTAAGATGGGAGTTCTATTTCAGATGGGATGTTGCTATGGGCATCCAATCAGATTCTATTATCTTCTGAAGGCTCTAAGTAAATAAGAAGTAGATTCTGACTGTTTACCCATAGCAACATCCCATCTGAAATAGAATAATGTGTACACTCATATTAATGTATGTCAGCCCCTGATGCGGTCCCATTGCATACCCAGAAATAAATGGTGATCGCTGTCTGTATTTAGAGATGGTTGTATCTACGCATCTGCACCGGCTCCATCCATCTGCTTAATAAATTGGTCATCACTATCAGCATACATGTGCGCCAGCCCTATCAGATCTCTGCATCATCATCTCAGTTCTAATTAATCTGCAATTCAATATACAAAATACATTTCCGCTACTGGCATTACCAGAAATCGCCATCATACAACATACCAATGGGGGTATTCAATCCCGACAGCCATGATCCTGGCCCGTTTACGTTTTGCAGGCAGGGTTCAATGTCCCACCTGCCAATCTGCAAAAAGGGGGGCGTGTCTGCAAAAATGGCCATGGATTGTCGAGATACGGCCGTGATTGCGACAATCCACGGCCGTTTTCAGTAAAACAGCTTTTAAAGTCAAGTCCGTTCTGTCGCTCTGCCTCTTCAATGTTGTCGGGAAGACAGCATTGAATAGGCGCCCAACGCTATTCCCCCGTCAGAAATAGTGGTGGGGATTGAATATCCCCCTAAGTGTGGTTTGGTGAGATGAATATCATGGCAGGCATTCCATTAAGTACCATTGGGACTTCGGGGCTCAAAAAACCTTTTGTATGCAAATAGATATGTCTAGTCTTTGCCTGGACTGAACTATTGATGCTTAATTTATTCTTGTGTGCAATTTCAATCAAAGTAATGCTTATTATTTATCCATGGTATAAGCTTTATGGATATATATATTCCATTTTTAATAATATGCTGACTTAGTAGCCTCATGAAACTATATATATGTATATGTATGTGTGTATATATACAGTATATATATATATATATATATATATATATATTTATATTTATATAAAAAAATATAACATAATTGCAAGATTACGATGTGTAACCAGAGCCGGACTGGCCGTCTGGGACTTCAGGCTCTCTATTTGCCTGGTCCTTCCGCCTGATGTCCCTTGCTTCAAGAAAGATGCTCAGTAAACACCCTTTACTGAGCAGTGGCCACGCCCCCTGTGATGTTCATGTGCTCATTTATATGCTGGAGCCAAAAAGCAGCCCCACTCTGTCATTGTATATAACTGATTCCAAGCAAAGTGTCCAAGGAAATCCAACAAATATTGCCACTGTGCACATGAATAACAAAATGACTTATATCCACAAGCCTAAAAGCCCATAAACTCTTTGGGGTGGATTTACTAAAGCTTCCAAAAATGAAAAGTGTTGATGTTGCTAAAATCAACCAAATGGGTTCTAGAAGTTCTGTATCGCATCTTAGAAAATCATAGAATCAGATTTGTTGCCATAGGCAACACCACCGCTTTTCATTTTTAGAAGCTTTAGAAAATGTATACCTTTGTTGTGGACCTAGACCTCTGCAAGGAAAATTGGCAGTAAAAAAACAATAAAATGTGTTGCTCATATTTAAATATATATATATATCATTTATATACTAATGGAGCAGCTCGCAATGGCCCCACGCCAGCATACAGAAGGGGGCATGGACCCTGTTCTGTCGGAGCCATCTGTCGGTCTTCCACTGCTCTACCGCAGCTCCTCCTGTTTTCCCCCACTCACTGCCCATCTCCCTGAAGTGGAGACAGGCAGGGAAGCCGCTCCCCTTGCTGACGGGGACGCGGTAGCATGTGAGACGCTCATGCATCCCCATGAGATGGAGCTCCTGTCCGCCAGCCTGCGCCAGATCAGGACATCTGGCGATCCTGCAGGCTGGCTGACACGCGCTCCATCTGTATATGTTTAGTGTTTGTTTGTGTGTCTCCGAAACACTGCCATCTGTTGGCAGCGTGTGAATCTACATTTCTTTCTCTCGCTCACATGCACAAACACAGAGGCAATCACAAGGTAGCAGACTAGCTTTCGAAGCAGTAGCTTGGAGTGGGCTTACTACTAGATATATAAAAGCAGAGCATACAATAGGCTTCTGAAGCAGATGCACTGCTGAGATAATACAGAGGCAGCCATTACGCCCTTCTGGCAGACCCCTAAACCAGTGCTTGTTACATACTGTATAGCAATTCCTCATGCCAGCAGAGAAGTATTTAAATGACTTTCCTTTTGGAATACAAATGTTCCTTGTCAATATTTTTAAAAATAAATCAGTTGTTGGTTGGAAAGCGGCTGTAATTACTGTACAGTTTAAAAGCATAAATATAACATAATTGCTATGGGGTCCTCTTATGCGCTATGCAAACACACAATGATTGCCCTCAGTGTGAAAGCAATTACATTTGGGACATATGGGATAATAACTATCACATATGGAATGGAACATTAAGTATACATCATTAATGGAAACCCTTGTCCTCCTTTTAGAGATATTGAACATTGAAGGGGAAGGGGGCTCTGTGAGCACGTTAAGAAACACTGTTGCGGTGCACACAGCCATTACACTCCTAAGGGCAGAAACTGCATGTACACAAGCAACACACTGACTAGTGTGCTTTGATTTATTAAACAGGAAATACAATATCAAATCTCATCTGTTTTGTTGGAAACGGCAGCGGATTGTCAAATTTTTCAACAATCCGCATCTGTTTTGGACAATCCACAGACTTTCAGACACTCAACAGTTCGAACATTAAATTCCGACTGTTGAGATACTGTCAGATCAAATGAAAACGGCCCGGGGTTCTGACTGTCTGGAATTTCCGACAGTCGGAATCCTGGATTGAATACCCCCCATACTCTTTTGGTTATCTGATCTTTTATAATTATTATCTTCTTTTCCCCTGGTGGTATGCCCCCAATTTTTCCGGGCTGAGCTGCACTGGGGCAGCGGTCTGTCCCGGAAAATGTCTGGGCATGCCACAATATGTAGGTGCGTGCAAGTGGTGCCTCTACTGTTGCACCACTAGTGCACCACAATCTGGCCACAACCTCCCCATTGCTTCCCCCTGTCGCTCATTTGCCCCCCCCCCCCGCAATGATACGCCAGGGCCCTCGCCACTACTGCCGATTACTCCCTGCCACTGATCACTAACCTCTGTCACCACCGAGCACTCCCCTGCACCTCTACGCATCCCCTGTCTCCGCACATGGAAGTTCAGGGCTGCTCGGGAGCACTCGTGCATTCGGATGCCCAAACACATAAATGATCCAGTCCCCCTCCAAGTGGCCACGAAAACCCAACGCCAGAAGCTGCAGCTCCTGGGGAGCAGGGGCTGCTGCAATAGGCAATGGCTGCAGCTTTTGTGGTGAGTATTTCTGGGGTAAGACAAACCTGCCCTGGTGGGTTTTTCCTGCCCCAGGAAAACCCATCACTCAAGGGGTTAATGCCTGTGGCTTTAGTATGCAAATATAGACCCTCCAACACTCCAACCTAAAGCACACCCAGTGCAAAATGCACTGTTCCATTTGTTTTACTTTTGCTATTAGCTACGCCTAGTTAATTCAGTTTGTAAATATGATTAATTATTTAAGCAAAGGCAGCTACAATAGTAATGTCAATGGGAAATTTGGAATGCAAACCACAGGATGCCTGGTGGACACCATCCAGATGTAAGGTGTGTGTATGATTCTTAATTGTATTGTTTTAATAAAATATGATTTACAATGATTAAACAGGCTGTCTACAGTACCTAGGAACCCAGGGAAATAATGCAAACTGTCAAATCAGTTAAGTTTCCCATATAAATGATGGCGAATGGGGCGAACCAATTACTGCAATGTCTTTATTTTTGTCCATTTTCACAGGGCTCTTGCTGAGGTGGGTGCTGATCCTGCCGCCACTTTTTAGATGGTCGTGCATACTGCTTTAAGTGATTTACAGGTGTTGCTACTAAAATACAGAGACTGTCCATGACTTACTGTATTCATAATACGTATCATGCCAATACGTATATGTTCTGTGTTCTGTTATCACACAATGGTGGTTATTTTCTTAGATGGGAGTTCTATAGAAAATGGATTGTTGTTATGGGCAACCAATCAGATTCTATCTATTATCTTCTAGAAGTTGCTAAATAAAAAATAAGTAGATTCTGATTGGTTGCCCATAGCAGCATGCCATCATCAAAGAACTCCCATCTTAGTACCCAAATGTGTCTCTGATGTACAATGAGCCCACCAGCCTTGTTTTTAATTTTATGTTAATACCCTCTGGCTAGAATGTAAGCCACTTATTGCCAAGCTCTTGATTATATAAATGTATTTTTTTTTATTAGTTAATATGGTGTTACCCTGTGCGTGCTTTTTTCTACCATTAGTCCTGCAACAAACTGTCACATTAAAAGCTGAAATATCCCTATTTTAGTGCATATCTCTGTCACAAAATTGGCAAATGCCCAGCTGTACCTGTATAGCACTCATTCTTTCATTCCATGTTTGTGTGGGAGATTTTAATCTGCCTGTAGAGCAGGGCTTGGTATCAGTTTTAATTTGAACAATCTCCCAATGAAGAACCATGGAAAATGCTATTGTGTTCCAGCATGATGTGTCCTGGTAGTATTTCCCATAGGGATCTGCAGATAATGCCTACATAGTCTGGTCAGTGCTATCTAGATTTTGTATAATGACTTAACAGTTTCATTGATTGATATATATTTTCTTCAATATATTTTATTGAACCTCAGATTGTGTATACCACCAAAGCCAAACTTTGTTCAGTCAAAAATACACAGAAGATGTAGAAAAAATTTACCAAATTTTACTTCATACTATAAACATATCAGATATAAACACAATAAGAGTGGGTGTCCCTAACAGGTGTAAATCTAGCATAATGGTCTTTAAACAAAAGGATTGGGAGGGATATGCCCCATAAATCCAACCACAAACAGACATGAGTGCCTATTCTCCAAATGGATCCAAAGAACACATAGGGGCCGATTGTAATTCAGCCCCTTCCCCGATGTTTGGGGTTTGCACAAGCATTTTTTGCGCATGTGCAAAGCCTGGGAGCAAGCGGCATTGGCGCATTTCACACTCGCCAGGCTGTTTGCTCCAGAGGTTGTGGGCAGGGCACTGCAGCAGGGGAACACCGAGTGTTTTATGGGCATCCCCATAAAAACAATGTCCGTTCCCCCAGGAACACAGGTGTGGCGTTGCCTGCTCAGCGCGGGCAGCTGATATCACCTAACTCCAGCGCCCTCCCCATATTTGGCGATCAGAGGGGGAAATAAAAGTCATTTGACCGAATGATTTTGCTCCCCTTCTGTTTCGTGCAAGGGGTTGTGTTTGAGTACACATCCCCTTACATGCTAGTGAAAGGATTTGGCAGCAGGGAGGTAGGCATTCAGCAGGTATACGCACGGTTGCCTACTCTCCTGCCCCCCGCCGTGCAGTTCCTGAAATACTGGCATTGCACGGCAGAGGGCATGGCCACAAGGACACAATCTCTCTGGCCATGTCCCCAAAACATGACGTACCATTTGTAGCTCCGCCTGCATTCCACCCCTTTCTTATTCCTTTAGCGGCCCCGCACACTGCCTGATGGAAGTTGCTGCCCTCTCTCGGAGAGGGCAGCCATAAAGTAGGCAACCCTGGGTATACGCAGTTTAGCGATCAGGCCCATAAGGAGATAACAAAATAACAAAGGAGCAAATGCCTACCCGCAGCCCAATGTTCATGCAGGCTGCGCAAGTTACGGTATGTCAGGCACATAATGTTCTTCACTAGTAAAGAATGTTTTCTCCTTATGGAAGCATAACATATCCACAAGCGTAGACAGAATAGTATTCTCTTAAATGGGCTCCACTTTGATAAAAGTTGTTTTATTTCTGCTCATTTTAATGTTTTTTCTCTAGAGTCTAAGCACTGTACAGTATATCAAATAAACAACTCTCCTTATGAAAAGCAAAGTAATTCTTCAAGAATAGCACATGCCTAGCAGGTTAAATGTCAGATAGGTTTTCTTTGTCATAAAATAATTAGACTTTTTCCAGTAATTCGTGGTGTTATTAAAAAGGTAACGGATGACCTCACATGCTCTAGTAGGTCAGCGTGCAATTTTCTGACTGCCAATCTCCTAAAATGAAACAATATTAGTGAAACGCAAATATTGTGTAAATCTGCGAAAGTAAATTTAGATGTTAATCTGTTCGCTTCAGTGGATTTTCTGCAGTGTTTTACAAGTGAGCGTCAAACTGAGATCACTTCAAACAATAGGATTAGGTATACTGGAGAAAGGATTGCTAATTAAGGGAGAGATTGGGAAGGGGCCAAAGAACAGTCCGTAGAGATGTTCCACAGGCTTTACAGCCAAGTTATAATGGGATCAAACCTGCTTTAACCCTTTGAGTGCCAAGATCTTTGTGGGAGATGTGCAAAATGTCCACTAAATATGCCAGCATCACTCACATTTGTTAAATGAAGTCAAATACAAAATGGGTAGATTAGATTTCCTATATAAGGTAAACATTACAGGTCATTATATATATATATATATATATATATATATATATATATATATATATATATATATATATATATATATGAATATATACAGTATATATGCATTTTCCTCCTAGTTAGGGTTACCACCTTTTTGTTGAGAGATTCCCGGACAGTGGCCCGCCCCTTGACACACCCACAGCGCCGCCCCCACCACGCCCCCAGCTCCGCCCTTTGACCCGCCTAATGTTGATTTTTTTTTTTAACCTTTGCTTCAATTTCATTCTTGATTTTGCATACCATAATGCCAGTTACATGATACATCATACACAGTAATGCCCATTACACGTTATGCCACACACCGCGATGCCCATTACATGTTACGCCATACACTGCAATGCCCATTACATGATATGCCAGGACTAAAAACGTTCTTTTGTAAAGGAGGAACAATATAGACAGTGCGCGCCGTAGGCGCGCGCAAAAAATTTTCAACATAATACTGATTACACGTCACACACCCATTACATGGTATACAAAATGCCATAGTATACCACATGCCATAATGCCCATTACATGTTATGCCACACACCATGATGCCCATTATACATTATGCTTATTATTTGTTATGCCAGGACTAAAAAATAATTCTGAGATAGGGACAACACAGGCACAGTAATGCTGATTACACATCATACACCTATTACATAGTATACCACATGCCATAATGCCCATTACATGTTACGCTATACACTGCAATGCCCATTACACGATATGCCAGGACTGAAAAAGGTTTTCGTAAAGGAAGAAAAATAGACAGTGCGCGCCGCAGGCGCGCATCAAAAATTTTCAACATAATGCCGATTACATGTCACACACCCATTACATAGTATACAAAATGCCATAGTATACCACATGCCATAATGCCCATTACATGTTATGCCACACACTGTGATGCCCATTACACGTTATGCCCATTACTCGTTATGCCAGGACTGACATTTTTTTAAAGTAGGGATAACATAAACTGTGCGCAGCAAAAAAAATCACCATAATGCCGATTAAAGGTCGTATACCCATTACATTGTATACAGTATACCACATGTAATATTGCCCATTACACGTTATATCAAACATTGTACCGCCCATTACATGTTATAGCAAACACCGTGATGACCATTAAACATATGCCACACACAGTTATGCCCATTAAACATATGCCACACACCATTATGCCCATTACACGCTATGCCACACACTCTATGTACCCCACTATTGCCAGGGAGGGGGCAGATGATAGGTACCCCAATACTGTCACATGATTCCCCCCCCCACCCCATCACCATTACCTTTTAGGATCAGCTCCTGCGTGACCTTGTTAAAGCCCTCCTGCTGGCAGTTGTGGAGTTGAAGCAACAGCTGCACTGGGAGTCTCCAGCCAGGTAGGGACGAGGGCAGCCTGGGTGCCCGTGGGTGGCTCCTCTCCATGGCTCACCCCAGGGTCCCTCACTCTAGAGACACATTGCAGCTTGCCTTGCAGTCCCCTGTGCTGGAAATCTGAAATGTGCACAAACTGCACGTTCCCCCCCCCCCCCCAGGTAGCAGCGCCGACTCCCAGTCCCACCCGCGGACGGCCCTGCTCAGTCAGGATGCCCGGGCGTTATTTCAAAACAGGTTTCTGTGCAGAGTCAGGCGTTGACCGGACACTCTCTCCCCGCCACGCCGCGGGCCGCCCTCCCGCCACTAACTTCCTCCTCCCGGAGCAATCACCCCGCTCTCACCACAGACACGAGCGCGACCTCGGTCACACACCGTCACCTGGCTCCGGATCTCCGACGTCCTGTCACTCACTCCGCATCTCCGGCTGCTCCTCACCCGGCAAAACGAGATTTGTAAAAGCCGCGGACTGTCCTGCACATCACACACAGCGCTGCCGGTATCTAGCTGGCTTTCTCCGGCAGCGCTGCGCAGGATCTCCCTCAGGTCTTTAGTTCCCGGACATTGTATAGTCCGGGAACGCCACCCCTCCGGACTCCGGACACCCGGTCTAATTACCGGACTGTCCGGAGTAATCCCGGACGGGTGGTAACCCTACTCCTAGTACAGTCATACCTACCTTGATGTATATATTTTCACAAGTAGCTTTCATTGTCCATGTTTCTGGCCCTCGGCCTTTACTCTGATCTTGAAATAAATATGCCCTCCACTTTATAGGCCTCTGTATCACATATTTCATGGATCTTCCTGTAATAGGAAGGCAGGTACTTATGTAGTATCTGGACGCCCGATAAAAAAATCGGGTCCATCGCATCGCATCGATCGTATGCAATTTTTTCATCGGATTCAATGTTAAAATGGAGTCCATTTTAACATAGGATTCTATGGGAAAATGGGCCCATTTCATTTCCCCACTATCCAAGTGGGCATGGAATTGGATATAAACCTGTGGCGAGCGTAGCGAGCCACCGAGCCCGAAGCGTGGCGAGCGGACGCAGGATACTGTTTAAGAAATCTGCGTCCGCTCGCCACGCTTCGGGCTCGGTGGCTCGCTACGCTTGCCACAGGTTTATATCCAATTCCATGCCCACTTGGATAGTGGGGAAATGAAATGGGCCCATTTTCCCATAGAATCCTATGTTAAAATGGACTCCATTTTAACATTGAATCCGATGAAAAAATCGGGTCCATCGCATCGCATACGATCGATTTTTATCGGGCGTCCAGATACTACATAAGTACCGGAAAGCAATTGGAGTATGAGAGCTTGATGAAATACCAATAAGATTATTTTCTTATTGTCATCATACAGAATAGAAATGAGTATCTTGAAAACATCAATACAACCTAAAGAATAACAGAAATACATTGTTTATCTTCTGCAGAACCAAAGGGTAAATGAACAGACAATCAGCTTGCCACTAGGGAAGCCAATCCTGGGGCATTTAACCTGGGATTCCCAGGATTGGCTTCCATAATAAAAAACCATGCCCAGGCCACCCCACATGCTTACTTACATGTACGGGTGCGGCCGGGAGCCTGGTGGGTGGGTTGTGCATCTGGGATCCGGGCAGGGCGTAAGAGAACAGAGCGGGTGGGCAGTGCACCTGGGAACTAGGCAGGTTGTGGGGGTGAGCACTGCGCAGTGTGACCTCTGACCCACGTCAAGCTGCGCAGAGCCACACATCCGGGGAAGGGAGAAGCTTGGCAGTGTCTGAGCAAGTGCACAGATGCTGCCCGGCATTAGACTGTACCTGCACACAATGTTCCCTCTAATTTTACGAAGGCTGTGTGCGGCAAAAGATTTTGGCTGTGCATCTTTGGAAGGAAATTTCAATTTTTGTGCGTCACTTTTATATAACTGGAATATGACGTTCAGCATTTGTGTTAACTTTACTTCAAAATGATATTAAACATTTGAACATTCAAAACACTGCACACAATGCATTTAATGGGTGAAACACACATTAATTGAGTCCAGAACTGCAAAAATGGACCACTGCTGCTTCGTGCGCTCTGTTGTAATGTCTGTGCGCACACTCGTCAAGTTGTGTGCGCGCAAAATCCAGGGAATGGAAACTCCGGGTGTTTTAGTAAAAAATATGGTCGTTTTCAACTATTTACCTCTGATACAGATTTGGTTTTAAAACAAGTCGAGCCTGCAACAGTGAAAAAACCATCCCCATTAAATCACATGCTGAATTTGACTCGAACTCCCTGGATGCCAGAACCGAACCACAGATATTGAATATACACACTGTGTGATTTTGACTATGTATAATTTGGGCTTGTACTATAGATTGTACTCAAAATGGTATTGCCTGCACAGTCTATTTTTTCTTGCAATACCTGGCCCATGGGGGGCGGACATCGGCATAGCAAGCTGTAAACATACATATGTGCGAACAGTGTGATATGTACTATGGCCGTCCATGTTTCGGGCTGCAAATGCTGCGTGTGAAATGACGCACCCTCCCCCCAAGTGGTTTGGAACTATCTGTGTTGTCTGGACCACTCCCAGAAAACGCTTGGTTGCCGCACAAGAGTCGGTCGCGGCCCCATCGCTTCCCCGCATTGCCACTCAAACTGCATTCGCAGATCTCTGGAAATTGTCGAGTAGCGATTTTAAGAGATCTGTGCTGATCTCTGAATTATGCCCATAATGCGTACACACTGCACGATTTATGAATTTGTTGTTATGATCATTATCTGCAAATTTGATTTAAAAAAGTCATCTAGTGTGTTTACGGCTTTAAACCTAGTAAACTTTATATTTATATTCCGCAATAATAATAATTTTAGAAATTGACACTGGCCCTTATTCTGATCGGTGAGGATATTCCCGCATGCGGACGGACCGCCGATGTTGATCGTCTGCGCATGTGCAGAGGTCACTCTGCGCATGTGCAGGTGATTTCGCCGCACGGATTCGTTATACGCCGCACAGGGGGCGTAGAGGGGCGTGAGGGGCTACTTAGCCTCATTACCCTATGCATACGCCCCGCGTTTCATGGGCGTTCCCATGCAAACGCGGGGCGTATGCATGGAAATGAGGCCGTGACGGGTGGGTACGGGGTGGGCATCTGACATCGCCGGATGTCAGCTGGCCGCCCCCATACATGATTTCACACGGACAAGTGTCCGTGTGGTCTTGTGTTGCGGGACCTGGTGGAGCGTGCGGCCCTGCATTCGATGTTCGGCGACCATCGAATGCAGGGGCTGCTCCCAAGACGTAGGAGGCGTATCCCCGTCCAATTTCATGCGGATCGCCACATATCCGCGTACGGACGGCAGGTGGCGATCCGTATGGAAGGCGGGGATTCGCCTGCACGGTTGCGGCCGCATATTCTGATCGGGCCGCACCGATCAGAATAAGGCCCACTGTGAGGAGAGAACTAGGCACGTTTGGCCTCAATTTTAATTAAGAGCTGCGATTGCTACCAGGCCAACCTTACCTAAGGGGCCACAAGCAAATATCATGCAATATGCACAGATTCTAAAGCACTAATGCTGCTTTGGAAGAAGGGGAGAGATCCAAGTATAGTACCCTGTTTAGGGCATTAATTAAAAACAATATGCAAAACAATTCAAGGGACAAAATGACTTTGTTAGGGGCAAATATTTAATTCACCCCGAGCCTTGCACCTGACAAATGTTTATTCCTGGTTTATAATGAAGTAAATGTTTGTGCTACATAGCATTGCAAACAACTCACAGTGCAATACTGGGCTTTCTGTTGTTAGAAATTATTTGATTATTTTTCATTTAGAGAAAGGAGAACCAAGCAAATCTTTGATGTTTATAATTGGCATCACTAAGTGCCTCCAAGCAACAATTTATTTTAATTAATCAATATTGCGTGCTTTGTCTTTTAAATAGCTGAGATACACTTTGCTTCTAAATGAAGTAATTCCAGACAAAATAACATAGTGGCGTATAATAATAATTTGGTTCGGAATTGCTTACTGTCTGTTGTGGTATAGTTGGGTTAGAAATTGTCATGTATAATACACTAGTTATTTATTCTAGAAAAAATAACTATGAATTCTTTTGTTCTATTGTCCATGAAGAATGCTATTCAGTTAGGATTTATGGGAGTTACGCTAAGGTTTAACTATCGGCTGTTTGGCCGATGCTTACCTTTCCGCTGATAGTGATTCTTTAACCTTGCTTATTATTTCCGTACTTATTTAATATGCATGTATGATTTTTTTTTTTGGTACTTGCAAAGTTGATAGAATGTCACACACATTCCTAGCAGCATAAAAAATTTAGGGGTGAATTTATGAAACTTGGAGAAGTGTTATCTATCCCCATAAAGAACGTTATGAGCAAGGTGATAATGGTTCAGCCAATCAGCTCTTACCTGTCAATTTACATATTGTAGCTGATTGGCTGAACCATTATCACCTTGCTCATAACGTTCTTTATGGGGATAGATAACACTTCTCCAAGCTTCATAAATTCACCCCACAATTACTGATACATTATTATTATTCATTTTGCACAGATGGGATTGGTGGATCCTGGGGTCGGAATCTGGTCGCTAGGACGACCAGTGGCGTAAGTTTGTCCCAGTTGCCCGGAGGCAAGATGAATATTGGTGCCCCCCCCCACACGCACATTATTCAAAATATAGTCTGTTATGAAATATATATTATATACTCTATGTATAAACAGAAAGAGAGGGAGAACACACATATATTTCAGAACTCAGCCACAGAAGCGATTTTGATGGCTTTCAATTAATGGATTTAAACTGGCAGTGGTGGAGAGGTGCCCCCTTAAGAGCAGGAGCCCGGCGGCAGATGACTCCATTGCCTCCCAGAGTTCTGCCTCTGAGGACGACATACATTAGGTTGACGACTAAAGGTCGTCAGGGTTTAGGTTCGACACATAAAAAAGACTGACATGGCTAAGGTCGACAGGTTCGTAAGTTTCGACAAAAGCATTCGGTTAACAATGGGAATGTCAAAAGTCAAAAGGTCGAAATTAGTTTTTCTCTTTTTTTTTTTTTTTTTTATGCCACCAGGCGGTATATGCCACCAGGCGGTATTTCATACCCTACCATCCACTAGGGCTTGGAGGGAGAATATAATAGTGTGCTGAAACATGGTGAGCACAGCGATACACTGATACAGTTTTATGCTTGTCGACTTTAGCCATGATGACCTATTTTATGTGTCGACTTAAGCCCTGTCAACCTTTAGTGATCAACCTAATGTATGTTTACCTTTATAGTGTTGACCCTATGACCCATATCAATGGGGTCATAGGCAGCTTAGATGGTAGAGGTGGCCTAGGGGCAAGGACGTAACTACCATAGGTGCAGGGGGTGCAGCTGCTATGGGGCCCAGATCTGAGAGGGGCCCACTTTGCCTGTCCAAGTATCATGTGCTGTATGCATTTTTCAGCATTAGGTGATAAATAGGGGCCCTTACAAACTTTTGCTACGGGGCCCACATGTATCTAGTTATTTTACTGCGACAAGGGGGGAGCAAAAAATTTAGCCCAACACCAATGACACTCAGACAACGGTATCATCAATGGGGCTAAAGAGAAATACACAAATTACACAATAACAAAATCTTTTGAGATATTATTCTTTCATGAACTAAAGGCGGCCTTACATCTACAGAACGATTGTCAGATTGGGCTGGTTGGGACAAACACCTGGTAATATCTCAATTACAGTTTTTGGCAGTTTTCCAGCATTTCAAAGCAAATGGTCAACTGTCATTTGCTCTCATCCATTACCAGGGTTTTGTTCCAACCAGTCCAATCTGACAATCGATCTGTAGATGTATGGCCAGCTTAACACAGTGTTTCTATTGTTTGATCTTTTAAACACATAGGGGGAAATTTACTAAGATGTGTATTCTACTTCACATGTGATGTTGCTATGGGCAACCAATCAGATCCTGTCTACTATCTTCTAGAGGGTGCTAAATAAATAAGAAGGCGATTCTTATTGGTTGCCTATAGCAACATCACATGTGAAGTAGAATACACATCTTAGTAAATTTCCCCCATAGGGTTAATTTCAGTTAAAGTGATCATCTTTGACTTAGTAATAGTGGCATAACTTTGATGTTTGTTTCCTAAGCCTCCTCTGGGCCTACTTCCATGATTAACCCCATATTCTAACTGTATGAAGGCAAGATCCTATAATAATGTCATTTAAAGCCGGGGATAGTTGCAAAGGAAAGACAGGGTGTTCGGAACAGACCATGCAAAATATACATGCGAAGATTCAGATGGATAATAGTCATGGTGTGAATTCTGAATATAGCACAGATGGTCTTCCTGTCCGTCTATCACAGAGAGGATGTATAAAACTGATGCAGTGGGAGTCTGCTGGAAGGATAGCTGAGGATAACACCAAATGTGCATCTATAATAGGCTCACAGAAGATGCATCACAGAGATGTTTGTTGAGTAACTGTAATCTTTAATAGATAATATTAACACGAAGGAAACAGAAATTGGTGGGTTCATGTTGTTTGACCGCTAAGCTTGTTGTATTGTGAGAAAATAAAAAGATTTGATTTGCATGCTTTTCTGGCATGTCTTTATATCATTGCAGAGGTGTTTATATGTGTTTCTCTGGGAAAGGACACAAAGCTCAACGTATACTTCATGTCTGTCCAGTAGATATTTTAGTTCGGTATTTGAATGTTTCCCCTGTTGGTCAACTACATTTTAGTACTACTACTACTGCTGCTACTACTACTAGTAATAATAAAAAATAATAATAATAGTAACTGGCTGATTCACCTGGTTCTACCAAGCAAAGGTTTAATAGGCAGAACATTTGACCCTCTTTTCAACCTCTTAAAAATTAAATTTCAAAAAAATTCCTGCAAGAAATGAGTAATGTACCAATACCACATTCCAGTGAAGGGTTCCATAACTGACCAGCTCTACATCAGTGCCAGTTGTATTTGAGGGGGCTATGACTAAATACTTTTACTAAAGAGCTTTATGGTGAATAATTGCATGGTGGCAGAACATCACACCTCTCAATCTTTTAACATTTCAGTTGGTGGAACTTGTGGGTGGTAAAACCAGATGCAAAATTATAATTTGCCATCCTCCTCCACCCTAATTCAAGGTCACATTTGCAACACAGTAGTGGGTGACTGAGAGGCAGAGGGTGACAGGGAGAGGCAAATGGTGACTGGGGCAGCAGTCCTTATGGATCCAGGTGCACTTTGCCTGTTGCACCAATGGTAGGGGGGGGGGGAGACCAATGGGGCAGGGAACATCAAGCATTGTATTTTGATGGGATTCTTCCCACCACTCATTGCAAGTTTATCTACGTTAGTAAAGTTGTATGCTTAAAAAAATGCCAACCAGGCAGATGTGCAAGCGTTTTGCCATGTTGCAAGGCGCTTGCACTTTAGTGATGTGCTTGCAAAAGCCATGCCCAAGCCAGCCATGTTTAGGGTTGCAGCACTTGCAACTTAACCATATACACACTTACGATTCATTGGAGGTCTTGGTGGAAGTGGCATGTAGAAAATAATGTCCCGAGTAAGCATGTAGAAATGCTCTCAAAATGACGAACTAAAAAGCACACATGAACCGGTTTGGAGGCACATGCCTTGTGGGTACTCAGGTTCAAGTTGCAAGCCTGTGATGACAGGTGTAGCTCATATCTGAATCACAGAGCATAACACCAAGTCATGCCAGTGTAGTGTAACCACTGCAGCTGCAATCCTACTTAATTTGGGAAAGGCAAGATGAGTTATATGGTTACTAGTAGGTACTTTTTATGGTTGTGTTTAGATGCAAATGACATCTGAATCTGGATGGGGACCTGTATACCGTTAACAAGTGGTATGGTATGCAGCTGCTATTTTCCAGTCTACACACTTGAGAATCAATGCAAAGGAAGCAGCCACCCACAAATGAATACAAGCACCCACCAGAGCCATCGCAACATGTCACAACTCCCTACACATTTGCACCATCAATGCAAATCAGAGGAACATCGACCAATAAATGACTGTATGATGTCACAGAATGAACTGTACTCGGGTGCCATGTTCTCTGCGTCTACAATTGCAGAAGTAGGCAGAGACAAATCCCGAATCTGCATTTTTGGCACCACTCCTTGTTACATCACCCAAATCACTAACTATGACACTAATTCAGTAAGCCCTGCTGATGATCAAAAATCATTACTCGCAGATCAGCGGGCATGCGTGAGCCCTGAACTGCGGGTGCATTCATGAAAAAACTACCGCAGTCTAAGAGCTGCCGGAGGATGGCGGCAATGGGGTGTCTACAGGGTGGTGACGGGATGGTGATGCGATGTTGCGGGGCATCAACACGGCATTGCAGCGGTGCAGTACAGACAACGCAGGCATGTTGGAACCATCTGGGGGACAGACCATGGTGGCCGCGTGATATCAGACACAACCGCTGCTACCCAAAACATGTCGGCTCTGCTCGTGCCTTCCCAGTTAGGCTGCACAGGCAGGGGGGTTACCCTAAACATTAGAACACTTCAGTTTTTAACAAAGCACTTGCATAATAGGGATGTGATTATAAGACCCTGTGCTGGGAGGCCCCCGCATACTAGCAAAACTCATCCTGAATCAGGCTCTATGTGTGTCATTGCAAAGCTACCCGACTGCAGCACCAGCACAATCTTCCGATAACCACTTAACTGTGTAAATATCGGCATTGCGTACAGATCGGAATCAGGCCTTGTTAAATACCCACATAAAATGGCTGATTCATGTGCAGCCATTTAGTCTTTACAAATTTTAATGGTCGTACGATAAAAACCGGACTAATTCTTATTATTTTCATCATAGACATAAATGACATAAAGCGCTGAGGTTTTATTAGACTCATGTATGTTATTATCTATGCTTATTTTATTCACTTACTTCGCTGATTTTTTAAAAGATGTCTTTACTAACTCTCTGCATGCTCCAGAACTGAGTGCCTTCTGTATCGGACAGCTGGTTTTATTTAGGCTGTATCTATGTAATTGCAATGCATCTGTATACAGTAAACAACTACTACCCAGCATGCTTTGGTCCCCAATATTTTAATATAAAGTATAAATACTGGTATTGTGGGCTGCAGTTGTTCTTTCATGTTTTCTGCTGTCTTTCATCTTAGCGCTTTGTAGAGAATTGTCAATAATTGAATTAATAATGTATTAAGGCATCCATGTATTGAGGCACCCTTAGTTTTGAAGCCTTCTTTCAGTTTGTTAAAGCACTAATAATACCGTAAATAATATTTTCACAAATTTATTATTGAAATGAAATCATTTTGTTTATGTGTATCTAAAGGTGCATACACACTATACGAAATCGATAATTAATGATTTTGTTAAGGCCTATGCTCCTGAACAAACAATATATTGCATACTAGGGTTGCCAATCCTGGGATTTGACCCTAAAAATGCTAGGATTCGAATCCCAGGATTGGAGCTTCCCAGGATTGGCCTGCGCAAATCTAATGCTGTGCAGCGCTGAGAGACCAGCTCATACGCTGCCTGGCTGCTGCCGATCCCGGAACACTGCTCTGCAGCTATGCAAAGCATGACCTGTTGTCAGAGATCCCACTGTGCAGCCCGTCTGCTGCTCCACACCCACCCACCAGACCAAAGCTCGCCATCCGACTGCCGCATTATCACACGGCGCCCGACCTCAACACCACCGCAAGGCTCGTTATCACCACCTCCCGACCACCACCACCTGGCTCCCTTACCGGCACCCTCCTCCAGACCACCGCCGCCCCACTCCCGCATGAACACCTGGCTCCCAATCATCACCGCCTAGCTCTCGCACCATTGCCCGGGTTAGTGACACTGGGTTGAGTGGGATTAAAGTTCATCATTATATTGACAAACTCAATCCTGGGTATCTCGTAAATTCCTGGATTAGGCATTTTTCAGTCCCGAATCCCAGAATTGATTGGCATCCCTAGTGCATACACACTGAATGGTATCATTAATTATATCGTTCAGCGGCCACATCCAGGATCATGAACGAGTTAATCAAAATTTGACTGCATGTACGGATGACAGGGAGGTGTCATTAACGACCCGCAGGAGCATGCATCGTTAACAATATAGTGCATACACATTAGACAGTATGCACTATAATATTGATAATGATGTTTTTATTGTGGAAATCGTTAAACAAAAGTTGTATAGTACAAAAAAACCTTTAGCGTTTACTCTATTCCAAAGTGCCATGATGAATGTCTGTGTCTTATCCATATAATATGAAGAAAGAAATAGATATCTGGGGCCTTAATTATATATTTACAACTGACTGTCTTTATGATGAACTTTCAGCAATAGCTGTGCACTAAAATAAAGCAGCATAAAATATTATAGCATTGGAGGAAATCCTGGTATATAACATATAACTTAGCTGGAGACAGTTTGGCAATATGCAGATTTGGGAATTAGCCACTAGGGTCATTGTGATCAAAAGCAGCATCGGCGACTACACCGTACAGGGGGGGAGGGGTGGTGAGCAAATAAAATCATACAGAGATTTATATAACATATGTGCTGGCTGTAGTTCCCTGGGGATCGTCAGTGCTGTGTATATCACAAGCAGACAGCACATATGATACATGCACCACTGCATGTATGTTTATATATGTGCTATCCAGCTCCATCTTGTACTATGTAGTTGGCGCTGTAGCGCCCGCCTCTGATAAATGAGCCACTATTTGTGTGCAGACTTTGCATTTGAATGGCTTTTTATTGTCATCTAGGTCTCTGTCCTTATTTAGAAATTGGGTCACTTCATGCTCTGCAGGTGGCCACAACCAATGTACTGTAGGTCCCCAATGTGTAGTTACCCATAACTAGACCACATAAGTTGTGACTCCAGACAGGTAGAAGAATATGGACTTCTCTGCTACTTCTGTTAGTCTGTTACTGATGATTTTTCTTCTACCATTTATGACCTAATAAATATAGTTTAAATTATCTTTTTGTCTGAATGATGTTGTGTAAATGCTGAAAGGTTGTGCAAACTACAGAAAATCAGCCATTATAGTCTACTCTAGATAGGCATTTTATTACCTATTCAGGAGAAATGTATCTCTTCAACTAAATTATTGCAGGTCTTGAACTAACTTTGGTTTCCAACTGATACAGATTGAACTACAAGTGCCGGCAGTCACATAATTCTGGGATTTGTAATTCTACTTAAGCCCCAGGCTTGATCTACAGCAGATCCTGTTTTTAGGACTTTTTTAATCATGAACTTGGGGGGGGGGGGGGTCGTCCTAATTGTTACCTAATTACCTAATTATTACTACAAACCAAAATTCTTAAAATGTAATCTGTTGGGTATAGTTGAGGGAAGTGAGGACCCCCAATCTAGAACAAGAACAGAAGAGTAGACTATTTACCTGTTGTCCACACCAATTCATTGTTGGAGCAACAACCACCTACTGTATGTCCTCTGCTTAGTCTTATTCTAGAGCTGTCCATTAAAATATGAGGACTTCTGGATTTATGACAACCATTTTGTACATGCAGTTGGACTCTCAGCTTTGTGACCTTTGCCCAAAAGCTTTTTGTCTTTACATGCCAGCTCTCTGCCCACCAGCTTTTATCTCAAGCATCCCCTTCTGCCCAGCAGAGTGCCGGACAGTTGCCTGTGTTATGCATTATGTGATATTAGTAATGACATAGGGGTGAATTCAATGATTTTTGCGAGCTGTGACAGCGAGCAGTGCTGACTGTTTGCTGTCACAGCTTGCAGGGTCCTGTATTCAACTGACCCCCTGCACACGCCTTTCCCCCTCGCTAGGTTTTTGCAGCGACATGAAAACAGCATGTGCGGCTGCTAAAACAAGGAGGCATTAGCCGCGAGCCTTGCTGTTTGGGGGAATCCTCGCCATCCTCTGACAGCGAGGATTACCCCGGAATGTTGAATTGGGTGAGCGAACGACGCGGGGGTAAAATGCAGAGGGTCGCTTATTTTCAGGGATCCTCACCGTTTAACCCCCCTCACCAGCCGCGAATACGGCCCATAATTTTGACACAGGCAGAGCGGCAAGAAAGGCCACCAATGCTATTCACTGTTGTTGCTTTACCTGTAACCTCTATTAACTCCTCAAACCTATTATCTCCTGAGGCAGCACAATCATTCTGCTGACCACTACATAGAGAGGGCACATGGGGCCTCAATGATGCTGCTCCCAGATACCAGCCCTACAGTGTAGACAGCTGCATGAAGAAGTCTACTAGCAGTACAGGCCAATGCAGTGTTCTACTAATATCACCTATAAATGTTGCTGTATTGCATGCATAGAACTAAATACATATATTTGACTTACTGGCCTCTGTGTTCAGAGTTGTATGCATCTTTGAGTCTGCAATGTAGTTACCCATACACTTACCTTCTTAGCCATCATTATCATCATCATCAGTACATACTTTAGCAACAAACTGTAAGTAGCAAAGCATAAATAACAGTCCAACGTGCCCTCAATGAACATAGCCTACATGTAAACACACTGTTAGCACCCTCTCACAACTTGTCAGCCATTGTGCGCATCCCAGCACTCACTCCTGGAAATGCGTGAAAGAAAATATTAAAGGTGAATTCGTTTACAAATGTGTAATGGTGCAGAGCAAAATCCTCTTTGATAATGGCACATGCCTTCATTTATGCTGTTGCTCTCATTTTTCCATTAATGTGCATTGGATTGCAGAGCAGAATGACTGCATCACTAGGTGATGAAAGTTGCACATAATGTTCCTTGCTAAGTGGCCCAGTTATCAATTGTTAATTGCGGAATAGCCTCTGTAAAACACAAGTGCAGCCATAGGAAGCCTACCCGGCACTCACTGGTAGGGCATATGTAGTTAGCAAAACACACATGTGCAGGAGTGCATACAGTAACTGAAGAACCAATGGAGCAGGGGTTAAAGTGAGGGGGAACAGGGTGGAACTGAGTTCCACCACCTCTAATGGTGCGGTGGAACATTTTAACCTACACATTGGCCCTGCACAGTCATTTTCACAGAAAAGCATTCGAGTTTGCAGGGGGGTGCCAAAAACCCTACCACCAGCTCTGTCTCTGCCTAATTGTTGGAGGGGAGATGGGTAATTAGGTGGCATAGAGAAATGAGTACCCCCACCTCTGCATGACCACTTTAAGCCTTGCAATGGAGGGATTGTGAATCACTACTTACACACTGCAGGAATGGGTTGCTTTTAGGGCCCCTGTCCCTGGCAAATATTGTGGCAAATACTGTAGTAACAATAAGAAATTATAATATTGAGTCTAAGACCAGATAATAAATAAATAACTCAAAGACTGAGGTGTAACAAACCTTCTGTTATGCTTGCGAACAGTGGCGGGATGCATCGCATTTCCACCATGCATCCCGCCCATGGCCCTCTTTCCCCATCTAATGGTAAGCACCCTGTGACTTGAATTAAAGGTTTCAACGTCTCTACTAGCAAGGTCTGCTGAAACTTATAGTTCTACAGCAGCTCGCTGACTTTTAATTTGAAAGGCTTTGTACTGCGTTGTGTGCTTTGCAAAGCACCTTTTGATTTTAATCAGTCTACATATTAAATTCTTCCATTGGTTATTGTATTAGATCAGCATATTCATGTTTCAGATTCATTGGGCGGTAATTCTGGGTAGCACCAAAATATATATAAAAACGATATCATTAATATAGTTTCTGTAGGTGGGTTATTTCACGATAGCAATGCATTTGCCAGCACAAACTATTAATGCAGCCCTGCCAACACAACACACAAGCTATTTATCATGTAGCTGATACAGAAAAGCACATCTGCTTTAAGGAAAAATGAATTTGCTTTCAAATAAACAGAAAGCACACTCATGTCCACCTGTAATGCCAGTAGCCTGCATTGGCACCTGGGCATCTGGCACATAACACTAACAGCAGGAGATGTGTGCTTCACATTGATTCAGAATGGTGTTCCAATGTGTTTTTAGACTCGTATTCAATGACTGGCGGCCAAGAGATAGATGTAACATCATGTGGAGTCCCAGCCACATTTTATTATGTTAGGCTAATTGATTCTTATGCATAAATCTGCAGAGCCATGGAGTTAAATTCAGCCATGAATCAATCATAAAGTCAAAAGACATAAATCTGAAATGGGGAAAGAAATCTAATTACCAGTAGCTATAATTACCGGACTCTCCAAAGGAGGCTAAAAACAATGACTTATGAAGCGGTAGTAACCATGTGCTCAGTCATATAACGCTTTCTTCGACACGTGTAGAATTATTTTTTACATTTTCAAAAAAATATATATTTTTTTGTGCTGCCATTGTAATCTTGTCATCTTAAAATGGTCTTAGAGTTATTAATATACATTGCTCATTGGTATTGTCCAACTGGATGTAAGAGAGTTACAGTTGTGAATTTAAAGGAGCCATTTATGAAGCTTAGAAATTGACTTTCTCACAAGGGCTGTTTTCAAAAGGTTGAACATACAGAAGTCAGACATTGCGGCATCACTTATTGCGTCCCCACAGACCTCTCTTGGGGCAGAGGATTGTTGAAATTGTGTTTCTTCCCAATTTTATATATATATATATGCCTCAGAGTATTTTTTGTTCACAATGGGGGGGGGGGGGGGCATATACAATGAGAAATGGGCCATGTTGGCCCATTTCCCATTTTTTCCCCGATTACAATGTTAAAAATATTTTAACATTGAACCCTATAGCAAAATTGGGTGCATCGCGTCGATCGCGTCGCGTGCCATGTTAATGTACCCAACCGACGCAATGGACCCGATTTTGCCTTTGCCGGCAAAATGGACCTGATTTCAAAGGAAATCGGGTCCATCGGGGGTAATCGTGTACCTTAAGTTAAGGAACACGATTACCCCCGATGGTGGCCGTTCTAGGAAACAAGTACCGTAGGTACATTACGCTCAGTTACTGTACCTGCTGAAGTTGAGCTTTTTTTAAAGTAATAATATATATATATATGTGTGTTCTGGTGCCAACATAAAACAGGAGGTTGCAAATTTTGGGGCAGATGTATTAAGCCTGGTGTATTAAGCCTGGCGAAGAGATAAAGTGGAAGGAGATAACGCACCAGCCAATCAGCTATTTTTGGAATATGACAGTTGGGAGTTGATTGGCTGGTGCGTTATCTCCTTCCACTTTATCTCCACTTTATCTCTTTGCCAAGCTTAATACATCTGCCGCATTGTTAGCAGTGACTGACCCATGGACACTGTCCTAAAAGTACTTACATAATAACATTATGGTCTACAATCAGTATGGTATATAGAGATGCTGGCATTTGAGAAATGGTGGTTGTTCGTGATGAGTGACTAATGAGTGGATCAAGGGTGGAGTTTGGGTAAAGGAACCTTGTGTGACATATGTAGCATCAGGCATATTGTTTAATTTTCTTCCCCAAACACCTTGGTCGTTATATCATACCTTCAATAGGGGATAGTCACATATGGGTTACATAGATTCTGTGGGTGGCTGACTTCAATTCTCTATTTTAACTGGTTTTAATCAGCCACGTGACCTGGACGTGGTAATTTGGTCATGGATGTCATATGGCCCTGAGCCTGACAGAGGAGCCAGCAGACTGTGGATGTACAGAGAGGAAGGCTGTCCCTGGTTGTGGTGTGTGGATGGGAGTCAAAAGAGCAGCATCTAGTAAAGTCAAGTAAGGAAGTTGGTGGGAGGTGCTGGGGAAGGGTGCATTCTACATTCTTCATAACGTTTGAAGACTGAGAGATCTCATGCATACAAAGTTACAAAAAATATATATTTTATGACCCGTTGCTCCGTATAGCAGGTGATTGGGAAGTTCATGGGGCAAGGGTTTCTACACTAGGCTAGTTTAAGATGGACTAGTGGGGAAATAGAGTAGAATGATGAATGGAACCATTGGAGTCCAACACAGGGGAGGGTAATAAATGTTCAGGGTCTACTGTAACTCCCTGCTGTGGAAATGCAACTAGTTTTTTGTAGGTCTACTCTAAGTACTTGTTAATTTTGTCTGCAATATTACTGTGATTCTTTTTAACCGCATGTACTTTTTGTTAGAGGGGGGGGGCGTATTCTGGTGCTTAAAATATGTAATTGGTTCGGAATATATATTAACCGGATGTTAACGCACAGTGAATGACATTTAATTTGTATTACAAATGCCTGAATACTGTGAATACTTTTCTATCTTCTCTGGGTATAGATATGAGAGTCACTGTTCTTACATTCCGGCTTCCGCTCGTCTGCTGTGTGACATTTTCACATCATCAAAAAATGAATGTGGTGACATCTTGTGGCTACAGACTTCAACATTGTGATATTGTTATAAATAAGCACTTTATAAAATACTTTTTCTTTTTATTGAAACTGAGCACTATAAAACTTTCTGTACTGTACTTTACTTTTTTTAGTATTTTGTTAAAAGTACATTGTAATCTGTTTTTATTGATTTTGAGCTGTTTATTGCTTTCTGGGAGTGGATGTATTAAGAGGCAAAATCTGATTTTTGGATCATGTAGTACAGTAGTATTCTGGTGGACTTAAGAGTAACCAACATTGATCCAGGCAATTCTCAGCAGCAATAAAAAATGGATTGAGCTTGATGGTGGCAGTATTTACTAGCAGTACAAAATAGTTTCTCTTCTATTTCATTTATAGCCGTTCATAAGTTATTGCAGATTACTGTAACAATACTGTAAAAGTGCATAAAACCTGTAGAATAAGTGATACAATTGAACGACCCCCCCCCCCCACCCGCCAACTGATTCCCCTTTACTAGCATGCGAGCGGTTGCATTCGCATACACATCCAATCTCGCGCAGCCGCACAGAAGAATAATCATTTGTTGGTCGCACACCATCAAGTGATTTTTCCTCCCTTCACAAATAAGAGTAAGTCTAAACTTACTCGTCAAAGGCATTCACTCTGGAGGTTTGCACATGCGCAAACCTCTAACATCAGCCGGGGTAGTGTTTGGCCCGCACCGAGAGGGTTTGAATCACCCCCTAAGTTTGAATTTTTTACATTATTGTGTGTTTTGTGAGCATTTTGTCATTACACTTATGCATTTTTTTATGTTGTAGTGACAATAAATTATTTGAATTGAATTGAAATGAGAGATAAATTACTAGCCAATCAGCTACTGTACTACAGTATATTTTAGAAGTAGTTTAATCAGTTAGGAGCTGATTGGTTGGTACTTCATCTCTAACAATTTCCTTTCCTGGTGTTGAGCAACTTATCAACACCTTTGGTAACCCTTTCCCATCCCCTATGCTCCTTTCATTAGGTATGCAACCTGGTACTCTTTCAGTAAAGCTCCATTAGACATACAGTACCAAATTTTGGTACTTGTGTATTATCACGGTGCCCATCGCATCGCATACCTTAATTAGTGGTATGCGATGGTATGCGATATTCGGGTGAAAAGACCCGCAATGTACAATAAAATATTTGGGTGAAAAGCCGAGGGGACGCGGAATACATGTCAACTAATCCGCTGCGCTCGCCACGCTTCGGGCTCGGTGGCTCTCTGCGCTCGCCACACTATCTAAAATCAACTCCATGCCGACGTGGATAGTGGGGGTATGAAAAGGTCAGAGGACGCTGCGCTCGCCACGCTTTGGGTTGGCATTGATAGTGGGGGTGCATTTAACATAGTATGCACCCATCAGGGTGCTTGTACAATTAAAAATCGCATGTCATACAATTAAAAATCGCATCTGATCGCATCACATGCGATAATCGCATCACATAATACACAAGTACCCAAATTTTCTTTGCCTTTCTGCAGGATAATGAAACCTGGTTGGTGTATAGGGGGCATGACTGGCAGGAAAGTGGACTGATCAGGGGTGTGGTCACATGATTACATCATTGTGGCTCTGCCTCCACTAACAGCAGGTTGTATAGTGGGGGCGGGGCAACAAGGACACAATTCTGTGCAATTCACGTCATTGGGTTACCCCTGATCTGCCTCTTATGTTCTGTAAGTGTGCGGCCGAGGATGGGGCGATACGGGAGACTTGCCCATATTTCTGAGGGGCTGGGAGGGCCACCTAATTTTTAGAAGCCTCCAGGCCCTTCTGGTCTAGAGGGTAGGCAACTATGGGCTTAGAGAACTGTATGCACTGACTTGGTAGATGCTTAGAACAGCAAAGAGGATGGATAGTAATTACAACTCGCAAATTTTGATATGGCTCCTATGATTGCCGAATTATGCTCCAAACTCAGAGTTACAATAGTAACTGATGAAATAAGATAATTTACAAATCACAGTTTTGTTTCTGCTTTTTTAAACATGTAAATGGTAATACACCCTGGCAGAGCTAATGTTGATAGTTTTAAACAAGCAGATTGTCAAACACAACATTCATAAGTGCAATATTTCAACCATAAGAAATAACAATTAATAAACAAAATGTTTATCACCTTGTGGGATAAAACCATAGAACTAAATCTTTTTAAAGATAAATTCTCCAAGGTATGATTTCATGTATATTTTGTGTGGATGTTACAATGTGCTTTGGCAAACGGTATTTATTTGTAATAAATAGGTAATTGACTGTGTTGCTTGCGCTGAGAAATTATGTGCAACGAGAGCCTCAATATAAATTCCATTTCATACAGGGATAAGAAGTCCTGCATCTCCCTGACCTTGGCATTTCAGAACATGTTCTGCTGGTCAGCCATAGAGTTAGTGTACATGTCTGGGGATATAGAATGTGTTCTGAGTGAGATTTCCATCATTCTATATACAGCACGTTGAGCAAGACCATTGACATATGACATATTTTGTCTAATATACAAGGCCAGGGTAATGGTTTAATGGTGAGAACATTGCCTCTAAGTGGGTGACCACAGCTAAGGCCTTAAGGTCCACGCTCCTAGTAATCCATTAACTCTCCTATTACCTGATTCCCATCGGTGCAGAAAATTGTTTTACCCACTCAATTCTATTTAGATTGCTTTATACATCATCACGACTGTTACACAAGCTCCATAAATGGCATAGTGTAATAAATGGTGAAATAGAATAATATTATTGTGCAATTTCCATGAGATAATTTAAGAGAAAAGTAGGTTCATGTTATCAAATTACTCGATAAATATGTTGCCGTTGGTTCTAACCTGCTTGAAAATGTTTTGGGAACCTTTTTTGAGTCCTGAGAAAGTGAATGTTTTTGTTTTGTAATTATTTTTACAATAATAAATGAGAGAGCGAGAAAAAGAGAGAGCAATTAGCCTAAATTCTAAAGGTATAACAAAATACTGCAATATGTTATTTTACCAATATTTGATATCATTCTGGACTTCCAGAAATTAGAAATACTAATTTGACTATCTTTATAGACGTAAGAATTGCATTTGAGTAGTTCAATAATTTACTCTAGATAAGTACAAGACTATATTGTCAAATTCTCTCAACAGTATATTGTTGCCACTTCCAGCTGTTCCTTGATTGACTACCACTACTGTTTCTATGTACATTGGAGTTATAATTAGAAATACCATAATAACTTGGGATTGACTTGCTTCTTCCGACCATCTGAAAACGAAGCAAATTATACATTTCCCAAAAAGCTTGGATCTTGTGTATTTTGTATGGCATATGTTAATGTCATTCATAATATATAAATATTGACAGATTGTGCTAATGCATAATACATAGTTTAAGAAATTGAACAATATGCCACAGAACAATGCGCATGAAGATACAAAAGAAATTATGTTAACGTTTATTAAGTGAAAAAAGTAAAGGAAAGAATAGGAAAGAAATATAGGGTGACTAGTAGAAGAGAGGCAATGGAGGTTCCGGTGATTTACAGCATAAATGTACTAGTTCCTGGGTCTGGAAGAGAAAACGTAAAGAAATTCTGATGACAAAGAAATATGAACATTCAAAAGTTTTTGGATTAGGTGTTTCATTTTGGACCACAAGTTTAAAAAGTTTGGTTAGTATAACCATGTAGGGGAAGAGAACAGCAACCTAGATCCGATACTGCAGGAGAGAAAATACTATCTAATCTGTAGTATGGTTTGTAGCCATTTTAGCACTGCTTATCTTGAGTTTCAAAGTTAATGAAAATATTATATGCATTACCCATACCTATCCAGTTTGTACTTTATTTCCCATCAATTGTTTCATTACAAATTGTTCCTGTCCATATCCAGGAAGTTTGAATCATATCCCTTTGGTTTCACTTTCTGTTAAGGAGTAATTTGGTCCATCTAGTGGTCACTGGCGGTACTGCACCTCAAAAAGGTGAGAAGTATTTAGCCTTTTATAAATTGTGATGAATTAAGAGGCATATCCAGTCAAGCAATTCTTGTTTTGGGAGATTCATTTTTACTTTGTAGCCACATGTATGCAGTGCATTGTATGCATTTGTACTGCTGTACCATACCCATAATTCCACTTGTTAAAGTAGTCGTCATTATCATTATTATTAGGGCTCATTTGCACAAGCCCTATGTCTGATGCCATGGATCCACCTCAAACCAGACAAATCTTTGTTTATGTAGTGGTTAACTAATCATGCAGTAGCCAGCAATTCCATTAACTAGCCAGAAATTCCATCAACTAGCCACAGCATGACCTTAGAGCACTACCTACAGTATGTGTGAACATCTCAGTTGTGTGCAGCTGAGAATAACCAGATCTCATAGGGCCAGATGTATCACGTTCCAAAAGTGATACAATGTAGAGTGATAAACAACCAGCCAATCAGCTCCTACCTGTTATTTTTCACACCCAGCCTGTAACATGGCAGGTAGGAGCTGATTGGCTGGCTGATTATCACTCTCCATTTTCTCACTTTTTGAAGCTTGATACATCTGGCCCTCAGTCAGTCTCATTATCTCTCCCAATAGAACTTGGTGATATATATTTTTTAAATATTGTAAATACAAATCTGTTTATGGGTGAAAAATTGTGGACATCTACATTCCTCTAATTTTTAATTTCCATAGGTTACTCCCCTACATTTTACTATGTAAGATTTATTTTTGTCATTTGTTACAGCATAGTAATTTTATATGAAATGTAATGGGCAGTCCTGTGACTAATCTTCCACCCAATGCAAGTGTGGTGCCCCAGTAAATATGGGTTTGGACATATTAAGCAAAACCAGATTAATCGTTGCTCATTCTAATGTTATATCCAGTTTTGAAGCTCTTTCTGTAAATACATGTTTTATATAATTGTATTACTTATTCTACATTGTCTTATCTCTGTTCTTAAATCATTTTGTTGAACCTTCATTTATCGGTTACCCCCATACTGGCATTCACAAAGTTAAGTGAGCATTTACATCAGTGCTCTGGATTGCTATACTGTAGTTCAGTGTATTTGAGCTCTAGTCAGTAACACTGAGAGTTCAGCTAAGGCGAGGGAAGGATTTACGACAGGACTGTGACGTGGCCTTGATGTGTATCTTAAATCTAGCATGTTTTCCTGTCACATTTTTCCGTGTGTCTTACGCTAAAATGATCTGACAATAACCTTGCTTGTCTAAGAAATTTATGTCAAAAGTATTATCTAAGGAAAGGTCTCAGGGTGTATTTGAAGGCAATTTCTCACACAAAACAAATTCAGCTTATATTACCAAAACAAAGGTTCATACTGAAGTCTAAAACATCCGGGCAATAAGCATTTGTCCCTGGCTAATATGCACTGTCATTATTTCACATTACACCCTCTTGGTCGCTGCCATTGACATCTGAAGTTTATAATGATGATTACAAAATGTTTCTTTGTTAAGTTGATTTGGAAACTTGCTTTGTGGTGATCAGACTTGGGTTTACGTATGATTAAAAAGATTATGCACCGATTTTGTTCTTTGTGTTTGTTTCCATGCAGTAAGGCAGGGGTGGCCAAACCGGCCCTCAAGATCTACCAACAGTCCTCGTTTTCCAAGCTGGTGCACAGCTGTAGTCATTAATTCATACTATAGATCCACAGGTTGCCTGAAAAACATGAACTGTTGGTAGATCTTGTGGACAGGTTTGGCCACCCCTGCAGTAAGGTATATTATTTATTTATTAACAGTTTCCTATATAGCACAGCATATTCTGTTATGCTTTACAATTGCAAACAACAGTGAGAGAACAAAACAGAGTATTAACAGATAGAGGTAGGAAAGCCCTGCTGGCAAGCATACAATATATAGGGAGAATAGGCATTGATACATAAGAACAGGTGCTTTCTATAGCATAATGGTCCACCAGAATGCAAGGGTTCTTAGTGGACTGTATGATATGGTTATGGCTAAGCAGTCAGGAGGATGTGAAAGTAAAAAAAGAGAAAATATGTGAAGATATTTGAGGACTGTACAGTGGGGATTTAATTAGTTTAATTAGTTAACAGGAGGCTTATGAAGGTTACGTGGGCAGTTCTGGAATATGGGGTATTAGCTAAAACAAGATTACACAAGTGGCATTTTGTGTGTGGTTCCATGATTGTAATATGATATTGGATATTGTGGAGATAGTGCAAGCCTGGGAGTACGGTTCACCTATGGTAAATAATATATATTCTCCATAGGTGACGAAAATGCGACAATAAAGGGCATTGAAACGTTGTAATCTGTCTTTACTTTGACAAGTCACCTGGAGTGCTGTACCTCCCCTTGCCTATGATATATATATATATATATATATATATATATATATATATATATATATATATAGCGTGGTGGTCCGGCACAGCCACTTTCAATGTAACAGCTTCGACGGGTGCCCGCAGTCAGCATACAGTAGCAGCAATATATATATTTATTTACAGTATATACATATATATAGTATATGACACTTTCGTTTTAGTCAAGAATAGATGTTCTCATCCAATCTTCTGTCTTAACTTTTAAGTACATAAAGACTGCAGTTATGCTAATCAGCAAAATGTTGGCAAGAGAAAATTATAGGTAATTATGTTAGACAATGACATTCAATATTTGGCAGAAAAAGTCCCTTTTCATAGTATTTTTTTATAAGTAATATGAGTAAGAGCAGATGAGTGTGTGACAGTGCACGGTGCTGTTCTTACATGTTGGCTGTAGAAGGCTGACAGGTTTTCTCTTAAATCCACAGCTAAAATGTACAGCTACTTGGCATGAGCTGACAAGAAATGTTCCCTTGGGGTCAACATTAATTCCATATTATTCATATTGTGCGTCTCTCTCCCCTTCTTTGTAGGAACTTTGCCGCCAGCGGATGGCTGTCAAGTCTTCTGATCGACCAGAGCCCTTGCATAGTTCTCGCATCAATAGCATCTCGTCGCAGTTCAGTGATGGACCAATGCCCAGCCCCACCGCACGGAGCAGCACATCCTCCTGGAGCGAAGAGCCTGTCCAATCAAATATGGACATCTCCACCGGTCACATGATACTGGTAAGAACATTCATTTAAAGGATCATTATTACTGGTTTAATAATTTAGTGTAGAGACTGTTGTTGTGCTGAAGTAGCTGGAGATTAATATGTAAAGAGATATTCAAGCATTGTATTTGATGATTATGTGTCCAGGACATTAGAGCCTTTGCACATTACATCTCTGGCTGCACATCTAGACCCCTTTGTAGTTTTCCTACTACCAAAAATGAACATTAACAACCGCCCCTGCTCCTACAGCTAACAGTGGGATGCCTCTCACCAACACTACTGGATATCACCTGCCATTCTTTGAAAATGTTCTATGTATCCATTCAGTATTTGGCAATGGCATGCTGCAACACAAATTAATCTGCAGCCAGCGTTAATCCATCTAGTGGTGCAGTTGAACTCACCAGATGATATTATGACTGCAGCATTGAGTGGATGCAGCCGTAGTTTTACAAAAATGTTTTAAAGAATATAAAGATGAGGACTGCCGAGGAACACACCACTTCATTCTATTCATAGTACTGCAATCTTATATGCCACCTGACTGGGCAGGTCTCCATGGCCACACAGCATGTAGTGATAAAGGCTGGTAGGGCAGCTCCACCTCCCGGTGATCATCTCAGCCACCCAGCATACAGAGATGGGCTCGTGCCACAAGACTAAGCCCCCGAGTCTCGTGGCATGCCACCATTGGATGTGTGTCTGCGGCGCATGTAAAGAGTAAAATTCCAAGGCTGTGATAAAGCCCCAGTCTGTCCTGGCTCTTTGTAAATTATACATAAAATATTATGTAGAAGCCACTTACCTTTACATTTCTAAAACTACTCAAAGACAAATTGTTATGTATATGCTGCTACGACAACATTAGTGACTTTTCCTGTAGTCGCGTCTGATAACCTTGCCGCTGGTGTACAAATGTGCTTGTATATGCAAAGACTCAGATGTCCACTTTCTTTAGATGGTGCCATCATACACATAATGAAAGCTTGATAGGAGCAGATTCTCTGTCAGATTATGGTCTCCTATGTATGCGTTTAAGCATGAGGTTCCCACCAGTTGTACCATGCATATAGGGTAGGAGAATTAGGACCAACCCAACAAAGGGGGTGGGAACTGGGTGCCACTTATTACAAGTGGTTTCCCCAGCAGCTGCTTAGGACAGGGTAATTAGTCCTGTATACAGATATAAACCAAAAAAGTAGAAAAACAAGCAGCGCCAGGCTAATGAAGAAATAAGATATAGACTGAATTATCTTTACAATAATTCAATCAAATAATTGTATGGTACCACAGTGTTTTTTTTTTACCTTAGTATCATTTTATGTTATATTCAATTAAATTATTGTAAAGATAATTCAATCAATATCTTATTTTTTCATTAGCCTAGCGCTGCTTGTTTTTCATCTTTTTTGGTTTATATCTCTGTACATCTGAATTGTCACTGCCCCGGAATGTCTTGTACATTTCCAGTACAGTACTGACACTGTGTGTCTCAGTCACTGCTGCATACACACAATGGGACGCATGAGCTGCGTAACTTATTTGTTGCTTAGACGCATGTGCAGTTGAAAAACATTGACCATTAGCATCAATATCGCATGGGACTTAGAATCGCATGAGACTTGTTGCAAAGTTATGTTGTGTAAGGAATTTGCCTTTTACAGCTCCAGTTGTAAGAACAACTGTGGGGAGACACCAGGGAGATGATACAATTCCATTAAAAGTGGTAAAAGCCATATAGTAAGGCTTATATGTATGATGTTTTCAGCAGAGCGTCGTGCTTAATGACCTAAACCACATAAGTGCCTTTTATTAAATCACAAATAGCTAAAGCTAAAATTCTTTGAAAAATATCACATTCATTGTCAAGTAGTATCTTATGAAGTGATATTTCTAAGGCATGGAGAGATTTTTCCTGTGTTCAGCAACAAGAATAGAATAAAGCTATTGTGTTCAAAATAAATGTTATTCATTATAGTGTCCCTTCTTCAGGTTATGTTTTACAGTGACATAATTCTATGAATATTTCATGGTCGTTTCCCATTAGACAGCCACAGACTGTTTTAACATTACCTTTGGGCTTGTTCCACATGAGTGATTTTACGGCACGGAAAGATTGCATGTCTTTTCTCTTTTTATTGTGTTGAAATTGTTTTTATCCATCTCATACAAACCATTGTAGAGATGACTGTTGTGCTGTAGCTGCAGATTTCATTCCTAGAACTGGCTTTCTATGAATCCCTACATGGTGTATGTGGCCTTAATGCTTTGTGGGTATATTTTACATATCATTCCAACACGCACATTGGGCCTGATTCAGGAAAGCACACAATCCGCACACGATACAAATGTACATGTAATTGAGTGATTTGTGCAAATGCACGTGTGTGAAAATTTCTCAAGACCCGTACAGCGCAGGCTGTTTGTGCACAAAGATGATGTAGCGATCCAGAAGTTTCCAGAGTGTGTATCTGACATCAGCTATGATCGTGTATATAAAGAAACATGGCACCTGCTTCGCTACTACAGTGGACACTCTGCGTAGCCATAGACCTACTCAAGCAGTTGATGTTCCCCTTTCTTGAGTGTAACGGATTGCTGCTCTAAAAATAAATAAATATGCCCTGGTTACCAAATGTATGTAGATGTATCCCCAGGATGTTCTCTTCTTGCTATAAATTTGTGAAAATCTATACAGAGTTAATTGTGGAAGCTGGATTTATCAATTTTGTGTAGATACTTAGGGGTTATTCTGGTTTAATCGGTCCCGTGCGTGTTAATACAGGGGACCGATTTTTAGCATCTGCGCATGTGCATGCACATTTACCTCTGCGAGCGCTGGAGAAATCATTTGATGATCGGTGACCATTGAATGATTTCTCCCAAGGCTGCGAATGGATGTTTATGCTATACATTCATTCGCAGCCGTGAGTGGGATCGTGGCGTGCGAGAGGGGGGTGGGGGACGTGCAGGCGGCATTTAGGGAGCTCGCAAAGCTCTAAATTTTGCATCCTTGTGAGTCAACCAGAATAAGGGCCTTAGTAAGAAACTTCATGGATGGTTATTCCATTACTGACTTTGAGGCTGATTTTGAAAAGATAATTTACACAAGATAGTACTTATGTGATTTGGCGAGTATTTTATGTGTGGTTTATTTTGGGTGGTTGGGTTATGAAATTTGTTCAATTTAGTGGTGACAGTTGTATAATGAATAGATTTATTACTGCAGAATGGTGGATCCATTATCTGGGGTATTACCCCAATATATTGTTTCTGAGAAAACAAAACAATAAACTACTGTCAGAATAGGGAGTGACTGCTACACTATAACCTTTCACAATTTTAAGGTGTTGTCTGAGTTGCGTGAATGTTTCTTCAGTGATCTATATATATATATATATATATATATATATATATAACTATAGAATGTAAGCAATTGCACAATACCGTCCAGTAAATATTGCAATGCTGCAGGAGGCGTCTGTAGTAACGAGGCATATCTCAGTCAAATTTCTCAATCTCAGGATTGGAAAAACCTGGGAGCTAGGAAGCCTTGGTTGAGTTGGTTCAATGGGCTAGTGCTCAGCGGCACTGCCCAGCCAAAAAGCAATCATGCCCATGTGCAGCTTAATCCTGAGACACCCTGCTTTTCTGATGGTTTTAAAAAAATTGAAAATTTCTGGGCCAAGTCTACCTCATGGCCAAGTATCGGTCTTGAGGGAGACAATGTCGAGAAATAAAGGCCATTTTTTTTTTACCCAAACAATGTGTTTTACTTGGCTTTTTTTTTACCACACTTATCAAACAACTCTTGTACTAGGGTGGCCAATCCTGGGCCTATTTTTAAATCCCAGGTTTGAAAAACACTTATTCCTGGGATTCCTAGGATCCGGCATTGACTTGGTAGTGGCACTGGCAGGCACCAGCAGCAGGATTCCTTCTCTCATCCCTCAGTCCTTATCTCTCTGTCTCTCTCTTAAATCCTTATCTTTTTCTCACCCCCAGTCATTATTTCTTCTGCCACCCCCCAAGTCCTTATCTCCCACCTTCCTAGTCCTTATATCTTTCCTGGCCCCTTCCCTATTCTCCCAAATACTGATCTCACACAGGACTGCCTCAGCTGGCACCTGTAGCAGATACCAGACTCCACTTGTATGTGGTGTCACTGGGTAGGTTGCACGGCGTGGCCTTTGATGTCACACTGTGTGCAGCCAGCTGGGGCAGTGGAAGCTATGCAGAATCTGAGCCATCTACTGCAGGTGCCCGGCATAAACATTAACTTGAATACCCAGCATTGGAAGCTCTAATCTCGAACTCCCAGGATTAGAATCTCCAATCTCAGGATTGAAATCCAGATGATTTTAGGCCAAAATCCTGGGATCCCGCCGATCCGGGATTGACCATTAAAGCGCCAAGCCCCAGTTTGGAGACGCGGTTAACAGCCTTACGACTCTCTCTCCTCTATTTGGAAGTCTGCGTTGATATTTTGCTCGCCGGTCATCGGTATGTCTTCCCCAGTGTAAATGTACCGTAACCCTGACCTGTAAATACAGTAAGTGGTTGGACATTAGCCGAGGAACGTTATGTTGTGTGAAAATGCTGCGTTTAAGCTATTCTATAATTCCATCGTGATATTTGTTTCTTTGCCTTTTAACACTAGACAAGCTATTTATTTTAGCGTACATTCTTCTTGACTGTAGATCAGTTTGGATAGATTTGGTAAGAGTACAAGAGACACACGCTGGCATATAAATAAACATTACGTTTGTCTTCTAGTTTATACTGGAACGGGTTTTGTTTTCCAACTGTTTTTACAGTGACCTTTACAGGAAATATATGATCTCTTCTCTAAACAGCTGGCATCATAAAGTGTTTCAGCTTAAAAGCGTTTTACGTTTTGTTGACACATTTTACATGTTAAATCATTGCCACTGGTGTCTTCATTGTACTTCTGCTTATGGTGCTAGATGTGTTTGTCCCTATGTATCCTCTCACTAAGTTTCCAGAGGGAGACTGGGGAGGTAACATTTTATTCAGTTTGAACATAGAGAACATTTTCACTAAAGTACAGTTAGTGTATGCACAAACAGCTGCTCAATACAAATATGTCTTGTTAGAGTTAGTACCAGGGGACACCATTATAAAATGATAGATGATTATGCATTTAACTAACGAGTCCTCAAACTTTTAGATGCATTCAATTTTGTCATGATTTAGATTTGAAATAAATATTTGTATTCTAGTGGATCATTTTGTAGCAATGGAGCACACACCCCATAGCCTGTACAGCAGAGCTCTTCAACTGGAGGTCCACAGTCCAGATTATTTTATTGTAGTGGAACGAAAACTTAACCTTAAAATACACTTAGAAAAATAAAATGTAGAATTTATCTGGTCACATGCAAGAATAGCAGAAGCCTCTGTACTACTTACACACTGGGAGAAGACTCAGGAGGACTCTCTCTGTTTGTCTCTCTAGACCCTTCATAGATAACAGGTCACACAGGACCCAGACCAGTGGCGTAGCTTCGTTTTGGGGGGGAGGGGCGCCAACCCCCCCCCCCCCCCCCCGTTGCCGCCCCGCCAAGCACCCCTACCCCGCCGCCCATGCAAACCCCCCCTCAATTCCCCACAGCCTTACCTATCGCGCTGGTCCCGGCGGCTCCGTTCTTCTGCTGAGGACCACCAGAAAATGGCCACCCCCATACAGCAGACAGTTTCAGAGAACTGTGTGCTATATGGGGGCGGCCATTTTGTGGTGGTCCTCAGCAGAAGAACGGAGCCGCCGGGACCAGCGTGATAGGTAAGTCTGCGGGGGATTGAGGGGGGGGGGGGTTAACTATAGCACCGCAGCCCCCGGCGCCCCCACATGCACAGCGCCCCCCGCGGTGGCGGGGGCTGCGGTGCTATAGTTACGCCGCTGGTGGTAGGAGAAGCTGAGATCCCTGTGTTGCTTACAGCTCTCTCCATGCTCCTATCCAGAGGTGGACTTTCCACAAGGCAACCTAGGAGCTCACCTAGGGCCCAGCAGGTTCCAAGAGGCCACATAAAGATATCCTGATCATACAAAACATTCCCAGAGGAGCATTGCGTGACTAACATGTGACATCATCATCATCATATATGGTCCTGCTCACACTCCCAATGTCCCTTTGTTAGGATAAAAATATTTGGACACACTAAATGGTTTCATCCACTGTATGTGGGCAGTCCATTTACTTTAAATGTGACACAGGCATTAAGCCTACTTTCAAAGACTTGGAGCCTAAATCCGATTTGTACGCAATGTCGATGTTCACACAAAAGAACATATATCAGTAGACTGCACATGCCGACTGCAATCAGTAGCAAAAATACATGCTATGGATTGTTTTAGGGAGGAGGTCCCAAACCAGTATCTTGCCTTGGGCCCCATGAGGTCTACATCTGCCTCCTATCTCTCCTCTGGTTGGAAATCTTCATCGGTAGCTCCTGAAACCTGATACGCCGGTGTCGCTCCCTGCACTGCATACTGCATGCTTGCATTCTAGCTGCCTAGATCTGCTGCTGCATAAAAAAAAAGATAGTGATGTCAGTGTGTTTTGGCCAGAGGGCCCTCTTAATTTGGCTATCATGATTCCCCCCGTGTACCACAATGTTCCGACTTGATAATGTCCAAGACATAATGATGTCATGTCTGCCATCTGGTTAAGGGAAGAGGAGGAGCTGTCTGAACAGCACTCCCCACCAACTTTTTCACCTTTCAAGACATTACAGGCCTCCACAGGGGCAGAGGTACAGTCCCCCCAAAACAATGTTGTTCTGCTGAAAGGCTGGTGGCCCTTCTTCTCTGTGTGAGCGGGGAGAAGTTGCGAGTGAGGGAGATGGTGTTTTAGTGGTGTGGAAACCAATATTGTTCTGTCTGTACGCACAATCTCTTTTGCCTGGGCATACCAACAATATCACTAATGATATTGGGGGTAGAGCCTGTCACCTTAGTGTTAACACAGCTCCTGTGGGACCTATTTACAGTAACTAATTGTTAAAATTGACAGTTTAAAAAAAACATGTCATTCTTAATGTAGCATGTTTGGACACCCCACCAGTTGAAATGTACTAGCACCTCTGGCAGAATTCACATCCTATGCATTTTTTGTCACCATAACATTTATTTTTCAGTATTCCTTGTAAAACTATCATAGCATTCATGTAAGCACCTACCCTCTACACAAAGACGTACTATTACTATTATATTTACTACTGTATACTGTGCACACACCGTAAGAAGCTGTTGTCCTTCTTTGGTGTACTGTAAGAAGAATGAAGGGGTCCCTTCTTTGGTGTACAGTAAGAAGCATTAAATATGTTCTTTGGGGTACAATAATTAGCATGAAAGGTGTCCTTTAGGGTGCAGTAAGAAATATAAAGGTTGTCTTTCTTTATGGTAAAGACAGAAGCATGAAGTGTGTCATTTTTTGTGATACAGTAAGAAGCATGAAGGTAAAGAATATAAAGAATAGTAATGAACAGTAAGAAGCATGACCGTTTCCTTCTTTGTGGTACAGTTTGGATCATGAAGGTTTCCTTCTTGAGGTACAGTTAGATGCATGAAAGGTGTCCTTCCTTAAGGTACAGTTAGAAGTATGAAGTTGTCCTTCTTTCGGGAACAATAAGAAGCGTGAAGGGATTCTTATTTGGTGTGCAGCACTGGTTCCCAAACTTTCTTGAATTACAGTGCCTTAGATCATCAGCATATTTTTCACAGCACCCTAGTCCAAATATTTCCCATTGAGAAATTCAGAAAACATTATTAAATTGTGCTCATCGGTCATCCTTAAGTTCAGTTATGCGGTTGTAGTGGTCAAGGTTGTGCGTTTGTTTGTTCTCATATTTTAGGATTGGCAGCCACCCACACTGATTTTGCCTATCTCCATAAACTATTTAATTTTCTCCAGGAATACAGGCAATATGGACCGGGTTTTGGTTCGCATTGTGACTGCAGTCTAAGGCATGATGGGGGCAGTAATGGACCATTGCAGCGGACAGGGTAGAGCCAGGTCAATGCAGGCATGTCTGGACCATTTTGGAGGGGCAAAAATAAAAAGGCCACCCCGCGACTGGCTCCACAGCCAGGGGGCAGCTGGTAATGTGCGATTACATTGATGTGTAGCAAAACGCTTGGAAAATAGTGATGTGCTCACAAAATCTTGCATGTGCTTTTTAGGGTGGGACCAGGCAAGTGTTGAAGCCTTGACCTGTGCTCGGCGACCCTCCACTGCCTGCCTTCACAGAATCCTCGCAAAACTACTACTCAAGCTGAATGAAGCCCATAGGGCCTCATTAAGCATGGATTGCTAATTATAGTATATGCAAATTGATCGATTATCTTCTGGCTGAGCCTGTGCAGCATTTGTATTGCATGTGCATGGATGCAAAAATGCGAACACTTACCAATCATAGTGCAATTGTAGTTTGACTGACAGAAAGCTGGAGTTTGTGGGTGGAAACATTGCATTTTCTTAGTGGGTTTGAAAATGGTTCTGGTTGTTCTGTTGACAGTATCTAGTTCGACAGTCAATAGGTCAATCACTATTGGTCGACAGGCAAATGGTTGACTGGAAGGTACTCTTGGATGTTTTGGGACTTGCAAATAGATCTGTGAATGCACAGCGGTTAGCAATGCATTTGCAATTTTGGCAATGGGCATTCATTCTTCCTTCTGGGCATCATCAGTTTGCTTACAGGCCACTGCGTTTTGTGTATATAGCAAACCAACCTGAATGAGCCTCATAGTCAGAAACATTAAAGACGTCTGCATTTTTATACCTTCAGATGCATTACATCCAAACAATTCATCCCTTCAAGGAGGGATAGTGGCCTAGTGGGAAGGGGCGTGAGCTGTAAGCCCCTCTGCAGGGGCTTGCGCACAGCATCTATTCACGGATGACAGGGGGGAACTCCCAACTGCCCCCCCCCCCCCGGGACACTACCTGCCCTGTGAGGGACGCAGGAACGTCCCCCCAAAAATGCATATGCCGTTTTTGGGGTGCAATAAGATGTGTGAAAAATGATGGTCTTTGGGTTATAGTCTGTAGCATAATATATGGCTGTATCTAAAGAGCATTACATACTGTATAGTTGGTTATATTTTGGGTACAATCAGAAGCATTAGATATGGTGGTATCTGAGTACAGTCAGAAGCAGGATATACGGCTGTATCTAGGGTATAGCCAGATGCACAATTTACAGTCTGCTATACCTGTCACTCAGAAGCATGATACAGTATATAGCTGTGTCTAAGTTATTGTCTGAAGCATGATCTATTGTTGTATCTCTAGCACAATCAAAAGCGAGACACATGGCTGTATCTCTAGCACAGTCAGAAGCATGATACATGGCTGTATCTCTAGCACAGTCAGAAGCATGTTACATGGCTGTTTCTGGGGTGCAGCAGTCAGAAGCATGATACATGGCTGTGTCTCTAGCACAGTCAGAAGCATGATACATGGCTGTATCTCTAGCACAGTCAGAAGCATGATACATGGCTGTTTCTGGGGTGCAGCAGTCAGAAGCATGATACATGGCTGTATCTCTAGCACAGTCAGAAGCATGATACATGGCTGTATCTCTAGCACAGTCAGAAGCATGATACATGGCTGTTTCTGGGGTGCAGCAGTCAGAAGCATGATACATGGCTGTGTCTCTAGCACAGTCAGAAGCATGATACATGGCTGTTTCTGGGGTGCAGCAGTCAGAAGCATGATACATGGCTGTGTCTCTAGCACAGTCAGAAGCATGATACATGGCTGTGATCTAACACAGTCAGAAGCATGATACATGGCTGTATCTCTAGCACAGTCAGAAGCATGATACATGGCTGTGTCTCTAGCACAGTCAGAAGCATTATACATGGCTGTGTCTCTAGCACAGTCAGAAGCATGATACATGGCTGTATCTCTAGCACAATCAGAAGCATGATACATGGCTGTTTCTGGGGTGCAGCAGTCCGAAGCATGATACATGGCTGTTTTTCAAGTACAATCAGAAGCATGATACATGGCTGTGTCTCTAGAACAGTCAGAAGCATGATACATGGCTGTATCTCTAGCACAGTCAGAAGCATGATACATGGCTGTGTCTCTAGCACAGTCAGAAGCATGATACTGTTTCTGGGGTGCAGCAGTCAGAAGCATGATACATGGCTGTGTCTCTAGCACAGTCAGAAGCATGATACATGGCTGTATCTCTAGCACAGTCAGAAGCATGATACATGGCTGTATCTCTAGCACAGTCAGAAGCATGATACATGGCTGTATCTCTAGCACAGTCAGAAGCATGATACATGGCTGTGTCTCTAGCACAGTCAGAAGCATGATACATGGCTGTATCTCTAGCACAGTCAGAAGCATGATACATGGCTGTATCTCTAGCACAGTCAGAAGCATGATACATGGCTGTATATAGGGTACTGTCTGAATCATGATATATGGCCATATCTGAGATACAGTTAGAAGCATGAAATATGGCTGTATCTGGAGTACAATCAGAAGCATGATATCTACGGTCAGAAGCATGACATATTTTTGTATTTGTGTCTTGAGTGCAGTCAGAAGCATTTCATACTGTAATATAATATGGTATCTGGAGTAAAATATGGCTGTATCTGTCAGTCAGAAGCATTATATACAGTATGGCCAAATTGAGGGTACAGTCAGATGCATAATATATGGTTGCATCTGCAGGGACATGCTGTGGGCTAAATAGTAGAGGAGCCCCTAGCAACTACCAGAGCCAGATTTGTACAAAATATATGAGCCCAGGGCATTATACACATGTGCCGCAGTATATACTGCTGGAGATTTGCTGAGGTTTGATAAGAGATGTGCAGAAACCTTAGCCAGGTGAGGCACTGCCTCACCTGCCATAGACTTTTGCTCCAGCATTTTGACTACAAAAATTATTAATTAAAAATGGACATACTTTAAAATTCACAACACTGGCTTATACATTAGTTTGACAGGAAAGGGTCTACCTCACCTGCCTCACCCCACCACACGCCTCTGTGTCATTCAGAAGCATGAAATTTGATCTTATTCATAATACAGTCAGAAGAATATGACATGCAGTTACATTTTGGGTACAAGCATGAGGTATGGTGGTACCTGAAGTACAGTTAGAAGCATTATATATATATATATATATATATATATATATATATATATATATATATATATATATATACATATATATATATATATGACTTTGTAGGTTACTATCTGAAGCATGACATATGGCTATATTTATGGTATACAGCAGTCATACACATCAAAATAAAGTATGGCTGTATCTAGGTACCGTTAGAAACATGATATACACAGTATGGTCATATCTAGGGTACATTCAGAAGCATGACATATTGATATATGGCTGCAGGGTTGGACAACCGTACGGGGGAAACCCCAGGTGGGCCCTACTGCCTGGGGAAACTTTGGGCAATTGTGCATCTTCTACAATACTTTGCCATAATTAATCTGGTACATTATCATGCAGTTTTTACTATATATGCATTTATATAGCACTCTCTAAGGGTAAGCCAAACCTCTGTATATTAGCCAAACCTATAAACAAGGGCCCCTCTAACTGCCCTTCATGTCCCAGTCTGACACTGATAATGGCTGCATCTGAAGTACACTCAGAAGTATTAAATATGGCTGTATCTGGTGTGACACGGCTGTAACTTGGGTACAGTCAAAGGTATGATATACGGCTGTTTCTGTTGTACAGCCAGAAGCTTTACATGTGGCTGTATCTGGTGCAGATTAAGGCCCCCATACACTATGCGATTTGGGCCCGATTTCTCCGGATTCCGGCAGATCGGGCAAGAGAAATCGTGTGAAATTGGCCCAAATTGCATATTTCTGACATCCAATCTGATGTGTGGTCCTGTGCATATCGAATCGGACCGGAAGATCATACGTGCTGCACATATGATCTCTGGGTCAGACCCCCTACCGGGGGGGGCAGAAGGGCCACATGCAATGTACTGTATAAATGGGAATTAAATGCGACTTCTCTTATAGGAGACACCTGAAATACTGTATTACTGTACCTGCGGTCAGGGGCATAACTAGATATTCGTAGGCCCCATAGCAAAGGTTTTTAAGGGCCCCCTATTTATCAACTGATGGTGATAAATGTGTGTAAAACATTACTTATACAGTAAAGGTGGGCCCCCTTCAGCTCTGGGCCCCATAGCAACTGCACCCCTTGTACCTATGGTAGTTACACCCTTGCCTGAGGTACATTCAGAAGCGTGATATACTGTACAGTATGGCTGTATTAAGGATGTAGTCAGAAGCATGACATACAGTATGGCTATATTTGGTGTACAAAAATGCAAAGATTTAGGAAATTATTAACGCGCCCCAAGAAAGACTGCAGCACACAAATTACCCCAATGGGATTACCAATCCCACAAAACACATGGAATATAGAAAAAGTGAGGTAATACAAGGCGCTGTCTTATTTTAACTCCGGAAATCAGGTATTATGAAGTGTCCAATAGCGTCTGCTTCTCCCAAAATTCTGGATCTCAGAGATGTATATGGAGAAATAGACACAATAGGAGAGGGTCACAATCTGTTCCTCACTTAGTTGAGACGGCGGTTCAGATAACCTGCTGGTATAACTGACGTTGATATAAGGCCCTATAGGCACATAAAGGTATCTTTGCCCGTCTGTTACTTCTTATATTTGGTGTACACTCTGACACTTTTTATATGATGATACAGTAGTCAAAAGCATAATATATGGCGGTTTCTGTGGTACAGTCAGAAGTAATATATATGGCTGTATCTAGCAATCTGTTGGAAGCATGGTGACCAAAAAATTGAAAGGTCAAAATGTGCGATTTTTGTGGCAAAAAGTGCAATTTTTACAGCGATTCACATCCTATTACATGTGCCAGTTTCTCAAAACGTGTAAATTCTGACCGTTTTCTGACTAAAAATCACAAAAGTTTAAATATCTCATCCTATTACACATCACCCTAGATTTCAGTTTGAACACACCCAACTGTATCTGATGTATCTGATGTATGGTACACTCTCTTGATAAATGACTGTATCTGTGGTACTGTCAGAAGCATGATATATCGCTGTATCTGAAGTATAGCCAGAAGCATAATATATGGCTGTTTCTGTGGTATAGTCAGAAGCATGTATATGTCTGTATATGGTGTACACTCAGACACTTGATATATGGCTGCATATATGGTACAATCAGAAGCATAATATCTAGGATACTGGCAGAAGCATGAGATCTGGTTGTACAAAGCATGATATATAGCTGTATCTAACAAACAGCGAGAAGCATAATATATGGCTGTATCTGTCAGAAGCATGATATGACTGTATCTAGAGTACACGCAAAAGCATGATACATGGTTGTATGTAGGGTATTGTCTTAAGCAAGCCATAATGTATGGTTGTATCTGGAGTACAGTCAGAAGCATGATATACTGTATGGCTGTATCTAGAAACATAGAAACATAGAATTTGACGGCAGATAAGAACCATTTGGCCCATCTAGTCTGCCCATTTTTTTACCCTTCAGGTAATCTCAACCCTTTTTAATCCTTATTTCTTTGTTATTCATATGCCTATCCCAAGAATGTTTAAATTGTTCTACTGTCTTAGCCTCTACCGCCTCTGATGGGAGGCTATTCCACTTATCCACTACCCTTTCTGTGAAGTAATTCTTGCTAACATTTCCCCTGAACCTACCTCCCTCCAGTTTCAGTGCATGTCCTCGTGTTCTACTGTAAACTAAGAAGAATAACATATGGGTGTATTTATGGTATAGTAAGAAGAATAATATATGGGTGTATCTATGGTATAGTAAGAAGAATAACATATGGGTGTATCTATGGTATAGTAAGAAGAATAACATATGGGTGTATCTATGGTATAGTAAGAAGAATAACATATGGGTGTATCTATGGTATAGTAAGAAGAATAACATATGGGCGTATCTATGGTATAGTAAGAAGAATAACATATGGGTGTATATATGGTATAGTAAGAAGAATAACATATGGGTGTATCTATGGTATAGTAAGAAGAATGACATATGGCTGTATCTATGGTATAGTAAGAAGAATGACATATGGTTGTATCTATGGTATAGTAAGAAGAATGACATATGGCTGTATCTATGGTATAGTAAGAAGAATGACATATGGTTGTATCTATGGTATAGTAAGAAGAATGACATATGGCTGTATCTATGGTATAGTAAGAAGATTGACATATGGTTGTATCTATGGTATAATAAGAAGAATGACATATGGCTGTATCTATGGTATAGTAAGAAGAATGACATATGGTTGTATCTATGGTATAGTAAGAAGAATGACATATGGTTGTATCTATGGTATAGTAAGAAGATTGACATATGGTTGTATCTATGGTATAATAAGAAGAATGACATATGGTTGTATCTATGGTATAGTAAGAAGAATGACATATGGTTGTATCTATGGTATAGTAAGAAGAATTACATATGGTTGTATCTATGGTATAGTAAGAAGATTGACATATGGTTGTATCTATGGTATAATAAGAAGAATGACATATGGCTGTATCTGGTATAGTAAGAAGAATGACATATGGTTGTATCTATGGTATAGTAAGAAGAATAACATATGGTTGTATCTATGGTATAGTAAGAAGAATGACATATGGCTGTATCTATGGTATAGTAAGAAGAATGACATATGGTTGTATCTATGGTATAGTAAGAAGAATGACATATGGCTGTATCTATGGTATAGTAAGAAGAATGACATATGGCTGTATCTATGGTATAGTAAGAAGAATGACATATGGCTGTATCTATGGTATAGTAAGAAGAATGACATATGGCTGTATCTATGGTATAGTAAGAAGAATGACATATGGCTGTATCTATGGTATAGTAAGAAGAATGACATACAGTATGGCTGTATCGGGAGTTCACTCAGAAGCATCACATATGGTGGTATTTGGACCTTCCGACATGTTTCAAGCCTTTGGTGGCTATTTTTCAAGACAGGGGACAAGTAGGCTGGCAACGGGTCGTTTTAAATGTTCATCTGGTGGGTGTACCGGAAGTATGTCACCATCACTTACCGGCTGCGCTACTTCCAGTTGTCGCAGTTCGTAACTTCCAACGGTTGTTGGCATACGAATAAGGGATGTCAGCAATGGCAGAAGTCAGCAATGACAGATGTCCCCTTCTTCTCGAAATGTTCTTTATTACTGTATAATTCCAGATGCCGTTCAGCCACATGTTAAAAGAAGAAAATTCATAATAAGATAAAAAAGTGCATGTATGGAGATAAAACCCTATATGGGCTTAATGGCAAAATAATAAATAAATGAACATATAGATGAATAAATTATTCCATCCACACTGAAAGGGTTGATAATAAGAAGGTAAAAAAAAGGTGGTGAAGAACTGTATGGGAGCACTGTGAGGGAAGATTCAGTAATAGTGTTTGTCATTTATAGAAACCATTTTAATTTAAAGTCTTTATTGAGACCGCGTGGTGTGAGAGTTTTGAGTCTGAATATCCATTCCATCTCTCTTTATGCTAAATTGGTATCACAATGTCTATTATTCCAGAAAAGTGGTGATTGAAACGAATGACTGGCTCCATTTCTGTGATGTCCTCTGTGTTTGAAAATAAAGACTATTTTATTTTTATATATATTTCTATAAATCCCGATGAATGGTTTTATGCTGGGGAGTCCAACCATTGTGAAGTGGTGGCGCTCCTTGAAATGTGTTAGTCAGACAACAAGCTGTACTTGTGCTGATAACATTTTGCAGTTTATACAGTACAGGTTGGGTATCTCTCTTCTGTATGTACAAAAAACAAAATATTCTGAAAACTGTAGGTCTTCGGAATATCCTTTTTTTTTTACTCCCTTGTACCGTTTCTTATACTCAACTGGTTCCCTGGCATCCCCAGCATCCATCTTTAGAGGGGCATTCCCGATCCCAAAAATGCCGTATGTGGGTGCACCGGTCACCTGTGCACCCACGCAATTCATCATTGGAATCGGGGGTGCTTCTCAGTATGTACACAATGGACACTGTGGACGTCTGGGGACCAGGTGAGTAAAAAAATATAAAAAAAAAATATTCCCAAATCCGAAATGTTCCCTTATACAAAATGCTCCTGGTCTTCAGCATTTTGGATAAGGGATGCTCAACCTGTATATTACTTTTACAGGTGTGGACACTAGTATACTGCTATGTTAGCAGATTAAGAGCATGCTATCAGCGTATGCTACAGTTTTTGCTCCCAGAGTACAAAGAAGTCTGTGCGTAATGACAGCTTCCAGCCTGAACAAGACAATAGACACTTTTATATTGCTTGTCGCTTTCGGAATTGAGAGATGCCTTCAGTAAAAACATGTTTATTCCTATTTTTAGTGATATGTTTTTGTTACTATATTTTTGTCTTGGTATTTCCAGACACACTAAATGTGCTGGCAAACCAGAACTTCCGTTCCTTTGCTGTGTAGCGACAGCTAACTCGGTAGCATGAGGTTTTTGAGATGCTGAAAGATGAGGGATTCGGTGTTAGTCCACTCCGGTGATGAATCCTGCTATCTCACATAGAGTTCTCCGACCACCTAGGGCAGCTGGGAGCTGTAAGAAAAAAGGGATTAAAGTGTTTGCCTGTCTCATGCTGATCCCTGGCACCTGCTGATTGGATTTAAATAATCCTTTTACGCATTACAAAACGTCATTATTACAGTATTACGAGGAAGGTGGAATATTATAGCAAAGCTACAGTATCGATGCTTTATAAATTTGAGCAAAAATGAGTGGCGTAAATTAAGATGAGAGACACTGTGATTTATTTCCACTTGTGATATTTCCATGTGCTTTCAGAGGGCGGGATGTAACAACCAGTACAGTATTTTTCTGGAAAATTAGGTCCAGGAACTCTGGGTCTGGGCATGAATTGATTAAATAAAAATAGAGAGAGAGAGATATGTATATATTGTATTTAGAAACAAAGGAAATCACAGGTGACTTTAAAATAAAATGTATATTACGGAACGTACATTTTGGCCCAGAACAGGTTCAGGAACCCAGTTTAGTTTAGTTATTGCTGGTTCCTGCTGAAAAATAGTACTGGTAACAACCATTTCAGGACATCCTGCTACTTACTGGAAGATAAATAGTCACATGTGCACTTACATATGTTATTAGTTATGCAGAGGGTCAGGGCCGCCGACTGGGGGGTGCTGTGGGTAAAGCTATCCTGGGCCCCGGCCTCCGGAGGGGTCTGGGCAGCTGCCCACAGCAACACCCCCATCCTCACGGCAGTACACCGCCTCCCCCACCCGGTTGTCCCCCAGCCATGCATGCACGATACACAGTGCAGCCTGCAGAGCGCCAAGCCTGGGACACAGAGGGGCTCGGCGCTCTGCAGGCTGCACTGTGCACTGCAGTGTGTGCTCCTGAGGAGACGTGGAATGCCGCAGCTAGGTACTGTAAGTAATGGTGCGGGTACGCAGTGGGTGCCCGGAGTGAAGGTGAGTTCCAGGCGGGGGGAGGGGAATTCAGGTGGTGCCCAGACTGAAGGTCGGTTCCTGGCCCCAAGATTACTAATGGCGGCCCTGCAGAGGATAGCTCTCCCGATAGGAAAGTCCCAGGACTTCTGGGTTTCTGACCCGTAGTCCCCCTGCACATGCGCAGAGAGATGGGGCAGCCACGGGGGTAGCTTGGAGAGATCCAATCAAAACCCTTTGACAGCATCAATGGGAAAAGTAGCCCATAGGTCTCTATAGAGTAACACCAGCTTTCGCAATGGAATTCCAGCGCCTCGGTCATAGTACTGTACATATTGGAAATGCAGTAACACCACGGAAATGGTTTTTTACCATATTTTTTCAATCGTACTAGAGTAACAAAAGTACTGTATAAACAATTTTGGCCTGTCTTATGTTGTACTTATATATTCTGTTATTGATATCTGGCTTTAGTTCATTTTGTTTTGTGATTTTTGAGTACAGTATACAATTTGGGGGAATCGTGTCACTGTGGCCCCGCCCCCTTTCTCACAATGCTTGTAAGCTCAGCATTGTGTAACGGGCAGGTCTGCAATGATGCAAATTTGCAGACATGCATAAGCCACTCTGCCATTCCCCAGTATGCTGCTCCATACCCTCCTCCCTGCTACACTCACTGCCTTCTCCCGGGGAGATGTCAGACAGAATATTGGCAAGAATACATTACACTCAATAATTTTGTGTAACTCTCCCTGAATCCTGGGAGAGTAGGGAACTCAAGAGGAAAGGGGTGAGATTTAATAGGATGAGATATTCAGAAAGTGAGAGATTTAGGAAGAAATCTCCAGGTTTTTTTTAAAGCGGCAACCATTTACACTGCAAAACCAGTTTGATTTTGCAGTGTAAATGATTACCGCTTTAAAAAAACTGGAGATTTCTTCCAAAATCTCTCACTTTCTGAATATCTCATCCTATTAAATCTCACCCAATGTGTTCTCCCTAGGGTGCACAAGCAGGCGCTACCAGGGGTGTTCGGCTAAGAGCTGCCACTTGATATTGGGGTTGTCAGTCCCAAATAGACGAGCAAAAAAAGAGAAGGAAGTGGCGCTTGTTTGATAAAAAAAATAATTAAATTAATTTAATAGCAATTAAAAAAGATACATACAATCACATTGACAATGAATAAAATAAACTGAACACACTAGAATAGTAGCGAACTCTGCTGGATACCAAACTGGGGCATGATGACATGATTCACTGGAGACCGTGGAGGGATCTCCCAAATGTCAACAAGCATATTATAGACATATAAGTCATATATGATTGGTGACTTGGCTGCTGAGTGTGTGCCTTTTGTGATATTGACAAGTGCAGTCTGCAAAATGGTTAGTTGAAAAAGGTTGTTAAATAGACAGTATAGGGGATGACGTAGAGATCCCTCTAGCTTTGTTGCAAAGTTCCTAATAAGCCTATTAACTCAGAGGCATCTAAAAGGAGTGTGGCATCAGCATTTTTATCACTAGGGAGTGGCCAACATTGCCAGGGATACTGGGCTGCCCCCGGAGGCTCTGTCTGCACTGCCAGCTCCTCAGAGGCGGGACGCCAGTGTGCAGGCTCCAATCGCCACCACCCCTTCTCTGCATGGGCAGTAGATATTTGCATAGTACCAGGGTCTACTGTGCAGGTCTCTGGAAAGATGGTGCCTGTACTGCATTCCCAGTGACATCTCTATTGAGCATCACCGGAGGATGACTGCGGTGACCATTTTCCCAGTGATGTTTACAGCTCTGCAGCCAGGGCTGGTCCAATGGAGCAGTGAGTATAATAAAATGGGTGCAAGGTGTGGGATGTGTGTGCCTACTGACCCCAGGAGCCTGTGTTCACACATTGCATCCATTATAGATAAGACATTGCAGCTAGTAGTAGTAGGAGGAGCTCCTTCTCAATGAAGGCAGCCAGACGCAGCATATTGTCACAGTCCAGCACCCTGCTCCTTGCTGCTGCAGAGGAGCTGTAATATTGGTGTTTCCCCCTGACACTCTGGTGCAGTCCGCCCCCGAGGCACACCCATCATAAATCATGATGCCTCTGTCTTAACTATTATATGGTTGCTGTAATGATTGGCAGCAAGCTAAATGCAGCTGTATTGTGAAACCAGCCTCACTAATTCCCACCGACTTAGGCCACCTAAAGAAATTAGTGGAAAAAAGTAAAAAATATATTAAATATAATAAAGATGTGGCTTAATGTATCTATTTTAACGTATCTATTTTAAGCATGGGAGAGTGCTTTTACATCTGAAGTTGCTGTGTTCAGGACAAAGTGGGAGATTGAGCGTAAACTCTTTCCAAGTTTTGATAAGAGAGATGAAGTACTAACCAATCAGCTTCTAGCTGCCATGTTATAGGCTGTGTTTGAAAAATTTCAGGAGCTGATTGGTACGTTATTTCTCTTCATTTTTTTTTTCTCTTCAAGCTTTGATACATTTCCCCCAGAGTATGGTATATGGGGAACTATGTTAAATGGAATGTAGAGAGGTGAGGCAGAGGCTTTATTGTCATACTCCAGAGTTTTTACTTTAAAAATAATATTAAAAAAAACAAATATGATATTATAAATATCTTCTTTGTATTATTCAAAACATTTTATAGTCAAATGTCTATGGGCCTAATTCAGACTTGATCGAAAAGCACATTTTTTCTGCACATCTCTGTTTAAAGCTCAGTTTATACTGTTGCACCCATATTTAATGCCCGCATAAACCCTTGGTCTCATATATGGTATGTAAATCTCACTTTGGTACTAGCCATGACCTCCTCAACCATTTACCTCACCGCATGTCACACTCTCCTAAGCATTCTTCCTCCTTGCATCACAACAGCAGACCTGTAATGTGCAGATGAAATCAGTCGGAGAATAAACATTTACAGTCTGACAGCTGTTCATTTTCCCTGCCTGCTACCTCTGTAAGTCACAGTTCTGCTGCTGGTTAGGCTGGAGAAAGCTTGCTTGGCGACGAGCATTGAATGGTAAGTAACATGTTGTCAAATTATCAACATAACTGTGCTGAGTTTGTATGTTCTCCCCGTGCTTGCGCGGATTTCCTCTGGGTACTTCGGTTTCCTCTCACAATCCAAATATATACTGGTAGGTTAATTGGCTCCCAACAAAAAAATGAACCCTATAATGTCTGTGTGTGCGTGTACCTGTGGTAGGGAATATAGATTGTAAGATCCACTAGGGCAGGAATATTCAAATATTCTCTGTAAAGCGCTGCAGAATATGTGTGAGCCATATAAATAAATTGTAGTAAATAAATAAATAAAATGACAGCTTTTTTTTTTTTTTACCATGTATTCAATTAAGTCCATTTTTTTCAGCTAATCAAATATTGGACTAATTGAATACACCCAATAGTGCAAAAGCCACAATACTTTTTTAAATCATTGTGTACATCTAGGATTTGCTAAGATCAGTGGCGTAACTCCTGAAGGCAATGGAGACTTTTGCTGCTAGGTGTTAGCCGTCAGGGGGCACAGAGAGCAGGTACTCACCATGGATCAGATTTCTAATACGGATCCAATCCGCGCCACTGCCCTCCCTGCTGCAGTCAGTGCACTGACATACATCACGTCAGGTGGCTGTGCTGCAAAGCTGGTCTGGACAGCTGAGCGACATAGCATAGACTCGGCAACGGCGTGTATTACTATAGCCTGTGCTCCAATGCGGAGGAGGGATATGTAATATGTAAGCTTTCGCTCCATGTGTCACTCACAGCTACAGAGCAAAAGTAAGACTGTCTGGATTAAATATTTTTTTATGTTATGCATATTAATGTAGATTCAAACAGTTGTTGTTCGCAGTTATTCCAAGTCGCCGGAGTGCTGCCCATTTACCTACCGGTCTGTTGCAGACCCCGCTGGGTCTACCTCGGGAAGGCACATTTCTAGAGGGAACAATATGTATATATATATATATATATATATATATATAGTTTATTAGCAAATACAGTAGCCACAAATGCAGTGTGTGTGTGGGGGGGGGGGGGCACTATCTATACCGCCCCTGGGCACCATGCCTCATATGAACTTATGCCCCTGGCTAGAATAATACGAGTAGGAAATGTTCTTCAAATTCTTATGTAACAAATCAGTGGTTATTTAATTACACAATGTATTGTGTATAAATGTGTACGTAGCTCTGGCAGGGTGTGCAATCACTGGAGGTGTATATTACAGAAACAACACTCGGTGGGGCGGAGGTACGCTGTAAGAAAAAAAGCACACGCTAAGAACAAATTTGCAAGTAACCAACAAAAGGCGTGAAACTGGGATAGCATAGCATATTATTTTTATTAAATTTTAAATGTCCTGGTCTCATAGGAGAAGTTTGTATGGGTGTGAGAATGAGGGGTGCACATTAATGGCAGAATGAAATGTGCCTGCTGCTTCTCAGTTGTTCTCAGCTGGAGGAGTTGTAGTACCAACCAGCTGGGATGACTCCATACGGTTTGGTTATTAAGACTGGCATCCAGGGCTGCCAAGAGAAATGCTGGGTCCCGGTACATCAACTTCCAGGGGCCCCCATGGGGGTGACCACGGCATGTTAAGGGCGTGTTTAGCACATGAGGAGAACCCACTCACAGGAGCATGGCAGCATAAATATACACACAAAAGGACATTCACTTACCCATATAAATACCGCCACTGTAGTCCCATCTCTCCATCCCCGCCGGGCACCCGGGTCGATCCTAACGGATGTGCTTTGCACCGTACTTCTGGTAGGAAGTCAGGGCACACTCACGTGCGTTCCACTGATCCCCCTCCGTTTTCCACCGGCCAGCAGTATCCAGCTACATCTTAAAGGCAGATCCGCGGCACCCATTCACGGGTCTAAAACCGCCTCTTCTGTTACAGCTGGGTGCCGTGGATCTACCTGTCATGAGCTGGGTACTGCCAGCCAGTGGAACGCAGAGGAGGAGCAGTGGAATGCATGTGATTGTGCCCTGACTTCCTACTGTGCGCGATACGGGAAGAGGGGTGCCGAACACTTTTGGTAGGATGGACCTGGTTGCCCAGCGGGGACTACAGTGGGGGTATTTATATGGGAAAGTAAATGTATTTTTTAGTGTATATTTATGCTGTATCGCCCCGGAGGATGGGGGAGACCCTGCAAGTGGTAGGTGCTAATGCAGTCATTTCTCCATAATTGCTTGTGTGCCTTCTTCATTGGATTATCAATATATATATTTATGGAGAACAATTAAGTATTAAGACAGGCAGGGCAGAAAAAAGGAACTTACAGGGCAAGACTTGGAGTCAGACAGATTCATTAGCTCCTCCGACTCCAGCCTCCACTTCACCTTCCCCTGTCACATGCCACACTTCGTGCACCTGACCTTCCGACCTTCCCCTCTCACGTCAAGTGCTGTGCTCTGCAGACACACAGAGTTTCTCTGCAGACGCTCTGCAGCGGTGGATGCCGGCCTCTGTCACTGTCTGCAGCACTGCACACAGTGAGTGAGAGTGACACAGGCTGTCGCTGCTGACCCGCTCTCACCGGCGCCCGGCCAGCCGCCACCCCCGCACTGCCGCTACACCGCTGCCTTAAATTTTTTTTTTAAAGTGTGTCTGTGTGTCCCCTGGCCCGGGCCCCCTGACAGGCCCGGGTAAAATGAACCCGGTCCCACCTCTCAGTGGCGATGCTGGCATCTGGAATCCAGAGGGGTGGCGTTATACAATGTGCAGGAATAGCTGCCTATTCCTGGACATTCTATAGCCCTGGAATGCTATCCCTCCGGTCTTAATATACCAGACTGTCTGGAGGCATCCGCGACAGGTGGTGGTAACCCTAAGCAGGCCTGGTCCATATGTTCTCATGGCAGGAGAGGCCACATAATGATCCTGAGCTACGGTGTTTGTGAAACTGATTTAATTTGAGATTCCAGAGTATTCTAAAGTCCAAATCCAGTACAAACTTTGGTTCTAACGTCTAACTGCATCTTTATAATGGCATTTTTAACAAATGAAGGCCAAACCATGAATGTAGGCCTTATATATTTATCTATTTATTTACAGTTTCTTCTGTAGCACAGTATATTCCACTGCACTTTACAGTTAGAAACAACCAGGGCCGCCACTAGTAATCTTGGGGCCCAGGACTGACCTTCAGTCTGGGTCCCCCGCACTCCTCCACCGCACCCACTGCGCCCCCTGCACTGTGTATCATGCGTGCCTGGCTGGGGGGGCGCCGAGTGAGGGAGGCGCTGTGTGCCCACGGGGGTGGGAGGTGTCGCTGTGGGCAGCTGCCCGGGCCCCTCCAGAGGCCGAGGCCCAGGTCAGCTGTACCCACAGCACACCCCTGTCGGCGGCCCTGGAAACAACAGGGATTAAACAAACTGGGTAGAGACAAACTGACATAGAGATAGGAGAGATACATGGCAGTCCCACCAGATTACAAGATTACAAGGCCTTGCCAATAATGCTCTTAAATACTACACTCTCTTCGTCAGTTGGCAGTGGTACAGGGGGAGGTGTGTTCATCAGGATGTTCAGCTATCTAATTAACAAAAGGGGTGTTACATTGCATACAAGATAACAATTGCAGGCAAACTTTCTTGGTATGTGATAAGTATAGCCAGGGAGAGATGGCAAACTCAGATATATAAATGTGAAGATGGCTTTTACCTGTGAAGAAAGGAGAGATGGGATTTAATTTCTGCTTTTAAATGCATCCTTGAAATTACATCCTTAAAATGCATCCATAACAAATGCAGGCCAAGCATAAATGAATTTCTGATTGTATATGTATTGGCGCCGACAGCATGCTCGTCATTACAGCAGCACACTTGAATTGCTTCTGGTGGGCGACCTCTAGTGGCGGGTGCCCATTAAACATTTCACTTCCCTTTGAGAGAAAAGGTTTCCGCATTACCATCCTCCAACCATCCCATGCACAGTAAACTAGTAGTGCATCACAAACACTGTAATTAGGCAGTGCACATGACTCCTAATTTTGACATTACCCTGGTGTTCTTTTTGTTCTTCAGGAATATCATATACTCTTGGGGTGATTTGGTTGGATCATCAATAATGGGCAGGCTATCTCTAGGGGTGGTCTGGAGCTATCTTTGGCGTCCGCCTGTTTTTGGCCCAAAATGCACGGTGCGTTCGCCGATCGAGCGGTTGTAGCACTGTACATTTTTGGTGCACACACCCGTGTACGTCCATGTTTACGCCCAGTTTTCCTCATTATTCCGGCCTCTCCCCTAAAAATGCCCCCATGCCGCCCACAATGTCCGTACTCTTGCGGACAGGTTTTTTCGCACGGAGAGACCCGTCCGTGAGCGGTGTGAGGTCGCCGCACCTGCGCATTGCGAAAGCTACGCATGCGCATATGAAAAAAAAAACGATCTGCCCGTTTATGGTCCCACCGTACCGAGCAGAATAAGGCCCTAAATACCAGAGGTCAAATGAAAAGATAAACTGGACACAGACAAAATTAAGGCTAGGCGACAAGACTAAAGCAATCTTAACACTGACATGGGAAAATAGAAGTCCTGTCATCCAACCATTAATGGGCAACCAACTTCCTGGCCTTACCATGATGTTTGGCTTATGCTAACCACCTTTCTGCTCAAGATTTCTCTTTGGCGTACGTAGCTGTCCCTAAGGCTTAGAACATATTGTGAAACTTTGGGCATACAGCATGGAAAATTGAACTTGACAGAGCATAGCGGTAAGAGAAGCTAGAACACTGTGGTTTAACTACTGCTGGAGAAGTCCATGAGATGCTAGGGCCTGAAGGAGAGGGGGCTTGATAGCATTGCCCCATCTGCTCAGAGGTCTCCCGATCCACTATTATGAGCATATCCGCATTTTCCCATTAAACTGTACTAGACTTGCTTAAACAACTCCTAATTCAGATCAGGATCACTGCCTATTTTGTGCTTCCTCTGTCTTGCTCTTTGGTGTCTGTCTTGATCCCACTGGATTTGGTGATGACAGTCTTTAGTCACTTAACCATCTGGATGGTGGCACAAAAACTGCATATTGCTATTGGTTGACAACTTAACAGGTGTATTCAACTTGTGGTTCTCCGTTTGTGGAATTACACGTTTCAGTAATATGTATGTACTGGCAGGACATGCTGGCACATGTAGTATCACAACAAACATTTTCTTATTAAAACAATATTAATTTCCAAGTATGCAGCTGCTAAAACAAGCCTTTAAAATGTGTTATCGTCTAAAAGAATGTACTGTGCCATTTGCCCAGTGAAACGGAAAGTGGGTCTGTACTGTGTGTTAATCAGTTGTCATCTCTTGTCATCAATGCTGCAACCAAGCCAGATTTCATGGATATTCCAGTGTTAGCAAAATCCTTTAATCTGCTTCAGTCGTTTGACTTAGCCATCTGTGTTGAAACAGAGAGTTAATTAAAATCTGGTGTGTTTGCAGCCACCCATAAGAACCATTGAATTATGTGCATTAACTCTTAAATCTCCTGTGCTCTAATTGCCTGACGCAATTTGTAATACATTCAAAATTAAACTCTTTACAAGTGGGAATATTAGATTATAAGCATTTATTGACTTGCACCGGGCACCAGGACCAGTTCCTTCAAGTTGTGTAGGTGTCATCCAGCAGAATACATTTCATATGCTATCTGCGACTGAGTTCCGCCAGACAGTTCCGACTCCAGTAACAGACATCAGTATTCTGCATGTCTAATAACTTAATTGAAACATAATTAAAATCAGTACTGTAAGTGGCATATGAGGGTACTATGAATTTATTTACCAATCAAATATTCTAATTAGTTTTTTTTTTTCTTGTAGTTAATAGAAAGGGCACAGTACTCAACCTCCACCAGGGCTGCTTCATGCTGTGGACACAAATTATCAAACAGCAGGTTTGATGAAGAGGCACAAAAGATGCCAACTGGCATTCACCCTTGATTACAATATCAGGCCCCTCAGGCATCCTTGGAGTATTTTGTGAATGATAGAATGCTTGGTAATTCTTACTTCTACATGCAGTGAAGTAGAAATGTGGAAATTTGTTGCACTTAAACCATTTGGAGAGAGAAAAAGTGCAGACAGAAAAAGTACCAACCCACTCCCAACTGTCATTTTTCAAACCAGCCTGTGATATGGCAGTTAAAGCTGATCGGCTGGTACATTAACTTTGTCCACTTTTTCTCTCTCCAAGGCTTAGTACTATATACAAGGCAGGGCCGCCGACAAGGGGGTGTTATGGGTACAACTGTCCCGGGCCTGGCCGCTCTGACAAAGAGTAGGGCCTGGGCCGCAGCCTGCCAGAACCCCCATCCCCTACAGCCGTCCCTCACCCACTACACAGTGGCGAGCCGCACATAGACAGTCCCCAGACCGGCCATATCCTCCTGCTGCCCATTGCCCGGGGACATACACAAGCAGTGCAGTGGGCAGCTCGGCACCCGCACTGTAAGCCGAGCATGGTGTGACATCATTGCGCAGCTTACAGTGCGGGCGTCCAGCGTGCCAGTTGCCGGAGGACTCGGGAGGACCTGAGAAGCTGCTGCCACCGCCACGGCCACAGATATAATTTTAATACACAGCGGGGGTTGGTAGGGGAAGGGAGTTGGTAGGGGAAGTGTCGGTGGGGCCCAGGATTTTGGCAGTCCTGGGCCCTACAATTTCTGACGGCAGCCCTGCTACAAGGCATAGTACGTGTGCCCTATAATGAATAACTAAATGCCAACTATCCTCCAGGATTTACATTTCTGAGACCTAGAACATCACGTATTGTATCTGGCCTATACCAGTTTTTCACTTGCAGAAGCCATACCACTATAAAGCATGCTACAGTAATAGTAGTTTGATGTAGTGTATTTTCATAGTCTGCAGCCATTTAATTATCTTTTGGGCATTGAGTTTCCATTGTGTTCCCCTTTTCCACCCACCACCTAACAGCATACTGGTAGGTTAATTGGTTGTTGACTAAATTGTACCCCTGTGTGATTGTGTGTTAGAGAATTTAGATTGTAAGCTCCAATGGTGCAGGGAGTGATGTGTTTTCAGCGGCATTAAATAAGCAATAATAATAGTGCAGAGTGCTATTAATAATGTCACTATGACCTTGTAAAGAAAAATAAAATTGCCACTGTTAACATACTGTAGCACTAAGCGCACAAATGTTCATATTTTTCTTTACTGTAATGCTACTCATTAGCATAGCCTTCAAAGACACAGGAATGGCCACGGGGAGTGCTAAAGGGCTCAAGACGTGTGTTTCTCTTTTATATCTTGTGCCATTAGTTATAGCACTCCGATGCCACCTATGGCTGTTAAAAGGAGACCGAATGCTAATTTCTCCCTGTAATCATGAAAGTACCAACATCTTATTGATAATCCCACTCACTGGGAACATGGTAAAGTGCAACAGCACAATCATTTTAAATGCAGATTGACTGTTCAAGCGTACGGCACATAACAATGTCTCTGCTTTTATTCCAGTCTTATATGGAAGATCACTTGAAGAATAAGAATCGTCTGGAGAAAGAGTGGGAAGCTCTGTGCGCATATCAAGCAGATCTGAATGCAACATTCATTGCGCTGAAGGAGGAGAACGCGGCAAAGAATCGATCTGTCACCACAGTAGCATGTATGTATTGCTTTACAGGTGCTTGGCAAAGGGCTCATTGGTGAATATACCATTAAAAACTGCCCAAGGTGCTTTAGAAAACTTAGTGGACCCAGGGAAATGTACAGTACTGTATATCAGCAGGAGGACAAAATTAAAATATAAATAAAATATTTGTTTGTATGAGGCCCCATGTTTTTCTTCTACCGGTATTGTCTAAATATATAAATACCATTGGATGGCAGTCATGTTCCGGATAGTTGTAAACCTGTATGTGATAAAACAAAATACTCCGTGCCACAAATTTCCATATCTCACTATGTTCGGGAACTCTGGAACCGCCTCCCTAGTCTCTGTCGTCAACAGAAAATGGGAGGTCTATAATATGCGATACTTGTACCATTTCCAATATGCCAACCAAATATTATTTTCCTTCGAATCCCTGGACTGAATATTATAAGGGGGCTCCATTGCTACAAGACAGATTTATCCATCCAGTCCCCCCAACTATTTACTCATCCATAGCTGCGGTGATTCTTACTCTTCCTTTTATTCCCTTTCTCCCCTTTGACCTGTAAAAATCTTTTTTTTTAGTTTCTTAATTAAACTTTACCATTGGTTGAATGTACATTATTATCATTTTTGCAATGTTTTATTTCCTAGATTTCTGAGAATCTAGTTCCCCTCCTCCTTTCTTCCTTGTTGTATATACTGTATATGTTTATACTGTACTTTTCTTGGAAACCAATTAATATACTTAAAAACAAGTTTAAATTAAATAGCTTAAAAACATGTTCTATCTCCATATGATATATATGCTATCCCGATTCGATTTTGACTACATAGTCAAAATCAAATGTCAAATTGTACTATGTGTACACAGCATTAGTCGAATAGCAAAGGACTCTCACCGTGTGTACACACCATAACCCAGTGTGAGGTGTTTTGTGTTTTTTATTATTATTATTATTATTATTACTATTTATAATATTATTGTCATTTAAGAGCATTACAACTGGAATAATTAGATTTGGGTTACTACTTGAATTAGTCCTTATGTACTTGTGCTAATAATACATTTATGTAAGGATGCTAATGTTAAGTCTACAATGTTGTAGTAGAAACAAGTGAATTGTTTTCTCAGTGTGTCGCAATAGAAGCCCATGTAGATAATATGGAGTTGGGCCATATAAACATTATCCTGAATGCCAAAATGTATTTCATTTGCATCTGATTAACCCTTTGTGTGTCAACATCTCTGTGAGAGATGTGCATAATGGGGGTGATTCAGGTCGGTTTGCGAAGTACATTTGGTTTGCTAATAGACAAAACCATGTGCACTGCAGGTGGGGCAGAGAGAGTTACATTTGGGTGAGTTTTTTTGTTTCTGTGTAGGGTAAATACTGGCTGCTTTCATTTTTAACTGCAATATAGAGATCGGTTTGAAGTAGAGACCCCACCCAAATGTAACTCTCTCTGCACATGTTACATCAGCCCAGTGGCAAACGCAGGATTTTCAGAAGGGGGTTTCCAGAGAGGGGCGGAGCAAAGCACGGAGATGGACACTTAGGTGATCCAGTATATGCCGAGTCAGTTAAAGTATTATAAATAGACCAAATGTAGATTAATAATTATATATATATATATATATATATAAATAAATAAATAAAACAGCAGTGTAGACCCCTGGGCATAGCAATGTATTGGGGCCCCTACCGATCCTCCAGCGGTAGGGGTAAGGGGTGCTATGAGCGGAAGCTTTGATGTCCCGCAGGTGGTAGGGGGTATTATATCAACTACTCAGCATGTAGGGCCTGGATCAGTAATTTCCACTAAATACCCCTTTACTGCACAGATGGTGGGAGAAGAGGGCATTGGGCTGAATGAAGGGACCCTGATACATAACTTCCAGGGTGGTAGAGGATGTTTAATACGCAGAGGAGGGGTGTATAGTGGAGTGAGCTTATTATCAGAATTTTCTGGTGGAAGGACAGCTTGCTTGACTACAGATATCTCCAGTTCCTGGATCTAGATTGGGACTGGGGATCAGAGTTCAGGAGGCAGAGCAATCTGCCAATGAGTATATAAAACTACATACCAGGTGTGTGGAGCTGGAGCAGTAACCAGCTGATGGAAGGCTGATATCTCTGGTTCTGGGAACAGTAGAGACAAGCTACTAGTGTCCATCAAAGGGAGATAGTCCCAGCTTTTGTAATATACCCTCAGAAAAACTCTAAGTCAAACAGAACCTGAAACATCTGACTGGGAAGAGCAATTAACAGGCTTGGACGGGGACCACTCCTTTGAAGTCAGATATCTCCGGTTCCCCAGGGCCGATTTTTAAAATTCTTGTACCCATGGAAAGAGGGGACCCTAAGCTTTCAGACTAGGGCCCTTAGATTCCTGGGGGGGTTTCTGGGTACTCAGAAACCCCCCCTGCGTGCGCTACTGCAGCCCCACCTGCAGTGCACATGCTTTTGTCCATTAGCAAACCAAATGTGCTTTGCAAACCAACCTGAATCACCCCCAATACCCCCCAAGAAATTACCAGCGTCACTCACATTTGTTATATAAATTCAACTAAAAAATGTTGTGTAAAAAAGATTATATTTCCTATATAAGGTACCATTACAGGTCATTATGAAATGTTTGCATGGAAATTTTTAAACCTGTTTTGCCAAATTAGCTTGGCATGCAAAGGGTTAAGAAGCATACCTGGCCTGCAATGTTGTACTTTCACATTGGCAAATGTCAGGTATGGGTGTCAGCAGAGCTGCAGGCTACCCAGAGTGATACCACAAGTGATAACTAGCAGCATACACATGAAGGTGCACACGTGTAAATATACACATACTGTATTTTCACTGCATGCAGTTCGTGAGCAATATACTGCATGCGTGATCAAGCTTCTACTGTTTATTATTAGACTTTATTCTGGGTAAATCATGAAGATGGCACCGGCATGAGAATATAGAAGAGAGCCATACTGAGTTGGCTTAGCATTAAACTATGCTCTGTGAATCTGCACAATGGATCTAGTAGCAAAGAGAACACAAGGGAGTCAGTTTGTGAGATATAAATATCCCAACTCACAGCACCAATTAGAACACTTTACCACAGCAGAAGAATGCAGCCACCAGCAGGCGTACATGAAGCAGGAAGGGACATAAAGAGTGATAATGAAAGAGAGTTTGCTGCCGTACATCTTCCACATTATAAAAGCATTTTATAGTGTTGCTACAGGGATAATTTGGTGGCATTATCCACATAACTGTAGATGGCAGTCTGTATTTGCAGTTTGAAGCGTCATTTAACTATATTTCATTCCAAGAAGACCATCTTTTATATACAGTTTTGACAAGCTGCTTCTGTAAATCTGAACCAAATGATGTCTAGTCGAATGTTCAATAGTTTAGGCTTAATTGGTCATAGAGTCTGGTTTTGGTCTGTCTGTACTGTACACAGACAGTGGCGTAAGTTCTTCCCAGTTGCCCGGAGACAAGATAAATATTTTTGCCCCCTAAATATCTCAATCAGTAAAGTGCCTGTCTCCAGTTAGACAGGTCATGGGTTCCAATACAGGGTTTGACACTTGCAATATGGAGGGGAGAGTCAGCCACAGAAGCGATATTGATGGCTTTCACTTAACTGATTAAAACTCACAGTGGAGGAGAGGTGCCCCCATGGGAGCAGGAGTCCGGTGGCAGATGACTCCATTGCCTCCCAGAGTTACTCCTCTGACTGTAATGCATAGTGTAGCTAACAGAACACACAAGGGAAGTAACTATCTATGTAGCCCCCTATAGATGTTTATCTGCCAGTGCTATGTCATCTGCTTCAGTTCTGATATTTACAGTAGCTAGTATAGGGATTGTGTTTTGAAGCTACACAGTGGCCAAGGCCAGACAGGCGTATTGTCTCTTGAATATAAACCAAGACAGAGTTATCATTTGCAAGTATTTTCAGATTTAGTTTATCTCACTGAAGGGACAAGCTGGTCCATATTGAGCTATTAATTGTAATTTAAGGGATAGCTGATATCCAGACAATGCTCATTTCATTCAATTATGCCTAATGATGATACTATTTTCTCCTTTATAGATGACCATAACAGAATCATTCTAAAGACAGAGAAAAGCCATGATCATTCTGACTACATCAATGCCAGCCCCATAGTGAGTATTAAGTTGCTCTATGTTTTATTTCACAGCTATATTCGTATCTGGGTAACATTCTATTGCTAAATCATCTTCCTTGCCTGTTTCCTATTACCATTCTCCTATTAGGTTTATTTATGAGAAATACTATACAGTACCTCCCAACTGTCCCGATTACAGGGGAAGGGGGGGGGACCCGCTATTTGGAGACTGTCTTGCTATCCCTCCGACAGGTGGTATTGTCCTGCGGTTGTGGGAGGGAAGTTAGGGGGTGCCGGAGATCACCTCTGTGCCGTGATTGCTGAAGAGATGTTGTGCGCCTGTGCACGACATCTCTTCATGGCAGAAAGGAAGGAGGGATCCGGTGGCTGCCCAGCTGCTGGGGCGTGGCAGGTCCCGATTTCAGTGCTTCAAATCTTGGGAGGAATAGGAATACATTTAATTTAGGTCTTTTTTTCATCACAGTTGCCATTGTAGCAGGTAACAGCTCTTAAATTTATTTACATTTGGGTGTGGGATTAGGAGGCAAAAATGCATTAAACTGAATTACGCAGTGAATTACAAACTGAATTACAGCTTACCTTGCACTAGCAGTGCTCCACAGATCAACGGATGTGCAAATGGTGTCAGCACATATACAGTATGTACCGCATTCAGGAGAGAATCAGGCCTGCAAAAAAACATACCGGGTAAGCCAGTCCTGTGCTGACCAGGATTGTGCAGGTTTTACCTTATGACAGAGAGATGTTGGTCTACTTGTTAACGTGTCGAGAAAGAGCAGAAGGGGCATTTAATGTGACAGTAGTGTCATAAACCTCCAGGCTTGTGCACTCCTGCGGGTTTACGCTTTTAGTAGATATGGATTTAGTTTCTGTTTGGGCCAATAATGATAGTGTATTGGGATATGGATGAGGGCTTTATGCTGCTTTGTTGTTATTGCAAGTGAGGCTGTCTCTCTTCATTTCGAGTTGCCCACCTTCCCGTCCTATGTGTTTCTTATTTTTCTGTCAGCTTTTGGTGTTTATGGCCGGGTTCAGAATGGCCTTGTGATTTTAAGTGTAACACCCCCTTCTGTAATATGCGGTGGGAGGGTATATATATATATATGTAGTGAATGATATAGGTGTATCTCACCTCTGAACTTTATTGGCAGTGCCTCCACCTGAATCACGGCTTTCTCTTCTGGGGAGTGTTCTGGAAGTACACCAGAGGGAGATTCGGTAAACCCCCTGCCCAGTACTAACACTCTGTGACACACTGTGTGCTGCAGAAGCCTACTTGGCACATTTATTTAACTGGGGCAACTAAATGCAGCTTTTGTAATTTTATATGAAAATCATACATTGGAATGACATGACAGAATAACAGGAACAATACAATAATAGGACCTTGTGGATGAAAGCATAACACCAGCTCCTAGCTTATACTGTGAACACTCGGCTAGCACAATAACTCTAAATGATTCCAACTGTCTCTGACATAAACATCACTTGTCATACACTTTTACACGGGTATGGGTGAAAACCGGACCAGGACCTGATCCTACAGGTCCGGACAGGACACCTAACCGGTCCGGACAGGACACCCCCCGGACCGGACCCTACAAGCTCCGGACTGCAGATTTTGATGTCCTGTCCGGCGCTCCGGAGTCTAGTCCGGGTCCAGTTTTTACATAGTCCCCTTTTACACTGCCTCAGTATCTCAGAGACTAACCTTACAGGTGCTGGCTAATGGGAATAATCATATGTGCTGCATGTTGCATATTTACTTATAACTCTACAATATCCTTCCATACACAATGATACCACACAAACAAAACCACACAAATGGAGCAGTGCACTGCAAGATGGGGCCCTTCTATATTAATGGCTTGGAAGCACTCTCTGTCCAGTGTACAGCTTTGCATGAGTTGTTAATCCTTTGCAGTAAAGTAGAACAATCCCAGTATGAACAAGGGTATGCAGCAACAAATAGGAATTCCTCAGCATGAATCCTTGTTTAAGTGTGTATTTAGACTTGTAGTTCCACAACTTTTATTTATCATAAGGGGAATACCATGGAGTATAAGTTCAAATGCGTGACACTTGGTGCATATTTACCTGCCTTCCCATCTAACCCTAACTCTTCAGCCCTTGTGGCCAAACACAGTCCAAACCCCACTCGAATAACAGTTACTTATCTGCACACATGGGGATCTCAAGACTTGAACTTGATTCCTCATTCAAGATGGCTGACTTGCAATGTGTCCTTCCTCAGAGGTGCATGCAAGCCTCTCCCTGGTGCTCCTTACTGTCACTTCCCAGCACTCCACCTGGCTCTGGAATCTTTCAAAACTATGAGTTCTGTCTAAATCAACAATACTGTGCCTTCTTGTACTGGGTCCCCTCTCCTGGACTTCTCACACAGCACAGTCTCTCTCTGGATACTCTTTGACCTCCTCTCCCTCATGCACTGGGGGATTCCAGTCCTCCCACACACAGACCCGTTTTTAGCTCCTCCCCTTTACAGTGGCCTCCTGGGAGTTGTAGTTTCTTTTTCTGGAATGTTAAAAGACAGTGTCCATCTCTCTCCTTATTTATGTAGAAGTTATTAGTAGCCCCTGGGTGCTCAAGTCCAACTGCAGCACTCACATTGGTTACATAAGGGTAGTTGTGTTGTGTCCCTGGGGTGTGGCCTCTGTCATGGAGTACGCTTGGTGTCAATATCAGTTTGCTTCAAGGGAACCGTGTGACCAGGTGGGACCTATGCATCTCTGGGGATGGGATAGCACCTCAAGTCATCAGTGAAGGGGCCAGTTGTTATGTTGTCCCTGTAAGCGGTCCTTCTTGCAAGTTGTTTTGCGGGAATGGGGAGGTGGCTGCATCCTTGCAAATTTGAAAGAAGTTGGCCCTTTTGGACTTTGTTGTGTTACCATTATTGTTTTAGCTAGGTTATTCCACCTCTGTTACCACGCCCAATTTACAGCTAAAAGTTTAAATCCCTTCGGAGTGCATAAGCTGATAGACTATATGGTGCTGCTTGACAATTTCATAGGAGAGTCCACATGTTGCCTATGTCCTTGTATTAGTGTTAACCAGTCCAGACAATAGCACTTTTATTGAGATTTTTTTTAACAAAAAAGGATTTATGATGATGCTGATGGGTTAATTAATCGCGCAAAATCAGCATATGTTCATATTGTACATTGATGTCTCATATTTACATGAATATTTATAAAATATATGCATATACAGCAGTTATAATTCAATTACAACACATAATTGAGGTTGATGGCATGGAAGCACAGTAGTTAGCATTGTTGCCTTACAGCACTGAGTTCAATTGCCAAACGAAGCTCCAATCTGCATTGAACTTGTATGTTGCCCTCATCGAATGTGTTTTAGATTTCCAGTTCCTGACCACCATTCTGGTAGGTTATTATTAGCTGCTGTCACACATAGGGGCTGATTCAGACCAGTTTTCGATAGTGGAGGGTCAGTGCCTGTGTATGCGGGAATATGCATATGTGCAGACCACCTGTGTGAACACCTTTGGCAAGTATCACACCCGCTGAGGTGTTTGTATGGGCATGAGCGGGCCGGGGGGGGGGGGGGAGGACTGCAGGGAAACGCACAGCATTTTATGATTGTCCCCATGGAAACACTGGGCATCTGTCTGTGATGTCGGTGCCCACCCCCTTTTTGGTGATCTGCGATGAAAATAAAAGTCAGTTTTGTAATGATTTCTCTCCCCTTTGGTTGTATGTAAAGGGATGTGTTCTCGTGCTATAATAAGTTGTATTTACCCCACAAGTATAAAACATAACATTTTGATTAAAAAAAAAAATTGAGGGGACACAATTACCGTATTATCACTATTGACTGTTTGCATGATGTCCTCAATAGGGAAAATCCAGGGTTGTATCTACCCCTTTATACACCCCTATGCATATAATCACCCTAAAGGAGCCCATACACGGTCCGTTGTGTAGGGCTCCGTTCTGTACTATGCGATGTGCGCTCCCGCACATCACATAGTACGGTACAAAAAGTATGTGCTGCACATACTTTTTGTACTAGGTACACATCGGAACGGATCGCAGTGCATGCACACTGCATGCACTAGGGATGCGATCCGATCTGATGTGTACTTTAAAAGTACAGAACGGACCGAAAAAAACAGACCGTGTATGGGGGGCATTACTTTTACTTTTAACAATTTTCTTTCTCATGCTTTATTTTTCCCCCTTCCCTTTTAATGCATCAGTCCATAAAAGCAGCAGATTTAAAATGTTATTTTTCCCCTCTTTCTTCTATTATCCATCAGCCATCTTTACTATAGTAACTGTGATAAGGTAACACTATATGATTCTAATCACGCAGAACAGACAGTTGACACAAATCAGAAATTGTCCAGTCTATAGAATAGACATATTGATCTAGTATGTCACCAAAACCGTCTTCCTGGGATCAGAGTTGGGAGATAAACCTCTTTCAGATCTCAGACCACCCACAGATTTAATCCCAGTGAGCTTTTCTCTGTCCCAGAAACCATTGCTTTGAAGTTTCAAAGATTTTAATATGGAGATTCTACTTGTTTAGGGAAAATTCTGGTTGTGTTTAAATAAAGCAGGTCAGATATGCCCCTAATGTTGCTATCCCAGATACAGGGGCTTAAGAAGGCTGCTTTCCTCATAACTACGTGTCCAGACCACCAACTGGGTGTCAATACTGTGTACAGGCAACTGGCTCATTTTAAAGGCTGGCTCCATTATTCACTTACTAACCATACTAACCAAAGCCTGGCTTCTAACCATACTAACCAAAGCCTGGCTACTAACCATACTAACAAAACCCTAAACCACCTCCCTTCACTCAATTTAGAATTACCTTTATGCAGCCAGAAATAAGCTCTCTCAGAGACACCTCTACCCACTGTGCCAATCCACAACATTAGGGGTATCAAAGTAATAGTGCAAGATCCATTTACCCCATAAGTTTACTAAGATAACCTCCAGTACTTCATGTGCGTGAAGGAAGACAAACTGTCGGAGTGAGTAGATGGCTGAGAATTCCTGGCATTGCATATGATGCAACATTGTGGGGCAGATTTATTTAGCTCTGTGAAGTGATAAACTGTCTGGTTTTTATCACCGGCCAATCAGCTCCTACCTGTTATTTTTCAAACCAAGCCTGTAACTTCGCAGTTAGGAGCTGATTGGCCGATGATAAAAACCAGACACTTTATCACTTCACCGAACTTAATAAATCTACCCCTCAGTGAGTAGCCTGCATAGCAGAGGACAACCAGCCAAAACACATAAAGTAATTTAAACTAACACAGGTACCAACCAGTACTTCTACCATTAAGTAGAATGAAAGTTAGAAAAAGTTGACTTAGGGCCAGATGTATCAAGCTTTAAAAAGTGATAAAGTGAAGAGTGATAAACAAGAAGCCAATCAGCTCCTACCTGTCATTTTTCAAACCTAGCCTGTAACATGGCAGTTAGGAGCTGATGGTTTGGATGTTTATAACTCTCCATTTTATCACTTTTTGACGCTTGATACATCTGGCCCTTAGTCTTCTAAAAGTATATTTAGTCTTATACAGTATGAGTCATTGTTCGTGTATTATTCTTCATGTGACAGTGTAAAGGAAAATGTCACAGAATCCATTTGAGCTATACAATAAGAAAAAGGACTATTATGTGTCTTTGCCTCTGCTTTTATAACTCCTTGAATCACCGCTGTGTATTCTGATAATCCATTTTGATTGCATGTAGGAAGCTCTCTTAAGACTTATCTATTCTTCATATGAGGACTGACTTTCGATATTGATGTTTCACTTCTTCGGGCAATGGCTGTAGACCTGCCCTGTCTACTGTAATAAGACCAGAAGACTGACATTTATTTTTGTGTTAATCAAAGCACTTAATGGATTGAACTACAGGTCCTTTTTCATTTGCTTTTACACAGGGAACTATTGATGAGCTTGTTATCGACTTCTCATTGATTCACAAATTGATTTTGTTACTTGTGCTTCGAGGAAAATGCTCTAGTTCCGTTTTTCATAGATTTCTACTTCTCTGAGTTCTTCGCAAACTTACCTAATGTATTGTGGTTATGATTTTTCCTCTCTGCAATTGTAAATAAGCAGTCTTCAAGGGTTTGGTCATTAACATAGAATTTATCATGTTCAAGAACAATATCTCAAGCTGTTTTTGCTTTTTGTTTTCTATCTATTTCTATCTATTTCTCAGGCCGTTTTTGCTTTTTGTTCGATATTGGAAGAGTGTGTGCACACCTTCGATGGTGTCGAATTTTATGTACAGTTTAATTTTCATCCGATTCAATAGGGCCTGGTCGGTCCAAAAGTGCATAGGTGTATAAACGCACCATAGACTATTCTTGTGACCATTCTTACGAGTGTAAGCCCGAGCAGAGACGCCTCTGTGGACATGCATAATTGGACCACATCAGGAAGAGTGATGCATACGCTCATGTAAACTCGCGCTCCTCTTCATGTAACCATTCACTCTTGTTAATCACTGTGTTTGACCCATGCAACCTTTACCGTAAACCTTTCCCCAGTACATAGCCTTCAAGTCTTTTTTGGTATACACTTTACCAGGGCTTCCACAGCTTTCTGGGATCTATGCAAGTGGCTAGATACATGTGTCCTTTAATTATACCCCTTCCATTTTAATTATGCTAATTTCAGGTACATTGACTGTAATGGGGCCTACACACGGCAATTTCGGGCATTTTCTAAGAAAATCTCACTTCATTCCATGGTGTAGGAGTCATAGTGATAGCAATGCGCGGCCCCACGCAATGCTATCTCCCGGCGATTAATATCTAGCATGCTGGGTAAATCTAGTTAATAAACGGTCAGGGCCAGTGTTCTCACCGGAGAACACTAAACTTGACAAATCGCTCAGATTGCTTAGCAATATCTCCCCATGTAGCACAGCATCAGGAGAGTGTGTATGCTGGTACAATCATTTTATCTCAGTAATTCCTCAGACTGTGATAAAAGGTTGCAAGTACATTATAATTACTTGCAACTTGTGTACAAGTATGTATAGGTGTGTACGCATGTATCCGCATTGCAGACGGGTCTCCAGATGGGAGATAAATTGATTGCACCATCACATGTAAAGATGTGTAACCCACTTCAGTCAGCTAAATCTAAATTTTATAAAAAAAAAATACTATTAAGGTATATTTCAAAATAATAGTTAAATGGCAAAGTTTAACAAAATAATCAAATAAAATAAACAAAACCACTCAGATGTAATACTGCCCGAGTTCAGCAGCTGTGCGGGATAACTTCTGAATTCAGATGTTAAAATGATTGCCCTTTTAAAAATCTGAGTTTGGTCAGCATCCCGCATGGCTGCCAAACGCGGGCATCATTACAAATAGGATAACTTATAAGCATAGGTTTTCTTTTATTATATTATGCATGTATATTATATATTTCTAGGATTCCCAGAAACTTGCAGAATAACTATTGTTCCTACAGTTGGGAACAGATAATTTTATTTCTCAAATTTGCATTCTTCCCTTTAGACTCAAATTCATTTTGCTAGCAGCTTATTTGGGAGTATTAGTTTGATTTGATTTTAGGCAATTTGAGGGCAAAACATTTGACTTTCAGTGAGTCTACACTACATTCATGATGCCCAGCTCATAGGAGTTGGCTTAGAGAATGGAACTTGTAGAATAAAACAGTATTTACAGTATACATTGGTGCCTAAAAATATAGGAATTAGTGTTATAGATTTGTTACTGAGGTTGGAGCCCCAAAGGAACTACAACTAAATTCTCATGCCTAAATAATGGAAAGTCAAACTTGGAAGATTAGTTTGGTCAAGTATGGTTGGTGTAGGGTCACAGGCAACACCCTGCAGAAGATATATTAGAATATAGCAGGCTGAATCTGAAAACCACAGTGACCATCCGTTACAGAACCTCTGCATTTATTATCAGACTGCAAAATAATTATTTATCATAAACTGGGATGATGGCATTCGATACACAATGTTCCCAATAGACCTGCATGGGTATAATGGAGACAAAGTGAGGTGTAGCATATACAAAGAGATAACTTTTTTGTTTGAAGGAGTACTAAGCCTGTTCTAATTCTATTAGTAATGTACTAATTGTCATGTGGAAAGTCCTATGAGTGACCAGTGCCCTATTAGTGGCCAGTGCTAGTCAATGGTTTCTTAGCTTAATCTAGGCTAGGCTTTATTGTTTACAGTATTCCCATTGGGGACACAGGCCTACATTGTGTCACCCTTTTCAGGTGGCTGTGGGCCCATGCAGCCAGAGCTGGATTAAGGCTTTGGAGGACAAGGGGCACTTAAGAGGTGAGCTCCAGGTGTGTGGTCTGTATACGGCTAAGACCTGGCCCATATCGGTGTGAGTGTGACCGATGCAGGAAAAATGAGTGGTTAGCCTGGAAGAAGGGTTGGCATGCTCTGTGTTGCTCATATCCCCATAGAACAAGCAAATGATGAAAGCCTATCCTAAAACATTAGTTATTAGCTGCTCTGGATGCTTGAGGTTCTACCCTATACAGTATGACACCATGCAGCAATCTTGCTTCATTCATTATTTTATATAATTTAATGGTTAGTATGTTAGTGAGTGTGTTTTTAGTGCTTTAGATAATTGATGGCTGAATAATGGGGTTCATTGTAATCCATACGCTCCCCTGCGCAAGCAATGGTTTGGGACTGCGCATGCGGATACACATGTACAGTATGCGCAAGTGCAGCCGCTTGGGGAGCATGGGGCAGAGGGCCGTCATTGCACCCATAGGAATGTCCAGAGTTTCACGGGCATTTCCATGCTATGCTAAACATCCATTTGCATGCATGCGAGGAAATGAGCGTGCAGGGGGTGTCGGGCGTTCGTGCGGCCGGCGCACAGATGACATGCAAAACTGTTAATTTCACTGCTTTGCGTGTGAACCAGAATGACCCCCAGTTTTTTCACTTTCTGCAGCTCACCAATGCACTTTCATTTTTCCTACTACTGAGTGCTTATGGCTTAGCTGTAATTGTATTTTACATTTATAAGCAGATGGCATATTTTCCTGTTCTGAAATCATTATGTTTGCCACGTTCCAGATTGTAGTTTTGTGACAGTAGCTGATTAGTGGTATAAGGAGACGAGTGACCTGTTTGTGATGTAGCAGGTAGCGAAGTTCCTTAACAACGCTGCTCAAATCTGCATTGATTGTCTCGGCTTTTGCCTATCAGACCATGAATGGCTAGATACGTAAAGCAGACGCTCCTCATATTTATTTATGTCACTTAAATGACAGCATAATGACATCTATGCGAGTAAACATATGTCCCCTGTACTGGGTGTGTTGTGTGTTGTGCAGAAGAACTTTACAGTTTGTTCCTTGCCATGCTTATAATGTAATAATTGGGGCTGGTTGTTCAGTTATAAAAGTAATTATAAAATATATTTTTTTCAAATATAAAATTAATTAATGGAAAAATCTAAATGATTTGATGTCTTAAAAGAAAGTCAGGTTTGTAAGCTTCAGAATTTGAAGGCTTGTTGACAATGTATTATTCGATAGCACAACCAGTTCTATATATTTTTGTGGTATGTCCCCCATGATATATATTTGTGGAAGACCTATTTTTTCCTGTTTAGCAAATCAGAAATGTAAGCAGGTATCATGTGAAAGTCTTTGATCTTAAACCCTGTAGCTGTTTCTTTATGTGCTTAAAAATACCTTAAACGTATTCATATATTTGTATATGATAAGTTTGTTGTTATAGCGATACAGTCTGAGTTCACAGAGCAGTGCTGAAGACTTAGGGGTATTCAATCACCTACAGCCATCTCCCGACGGGGGAGATGGCTGTGGGGCCCTATTCAATGCTATCTTCCCTGGCAGCATTGAACAGGGTATCTCGGCAGAACGAGCCCATTTCACAAGCAGTCAGGCTCATTCTGCCGAGAACAGCCAGGAAGTGACGAGATCCCAGCCGCAGCTCGCCTCTTCCCAAATGCAGCTCATGGCCACGCCCCCTTCTCATCACGCTGCAGATGGGGCATTGAATCCCACCTGCTTGTTCTTGGTCGAGCAGACCGAAATGGGACAGGGTCACCGCTGTAGGGCCAGCTCAATAGCCGTGACCCTAGATTGAATACCCCCTTAGTTAGCCCATCTACCCCTTACATGTATTTAATTTCATGTATTTAATTTTACATTTCAAAAAATGTATTCAAAATAGTCGGAAGGTGTTGATTGGCACTGGAATACATTTTTCAGGTGTTACACCGAGTTTTCTTCTTCTTACACAGTTGATCTCACATTTGGTAAAAAAGAAATAAAACCCTAATGGTCCAATAGTACTGATATTTGTGGTTGTAGAGTAATGGGTTAAGGTGACATGGATGCCTACCCTTCTTCACACTAAAATCGGTATATCCATGTGCATGATGGTATTTTTAACTCTGTGGACACCACGCGTACTGGATATAAGCATTCACTACTAAATTGCAAATGCAGAAACATCAAATTCATATCGTACTCACACAGACAGTAATCCCATATGAATTTGATGTTTCTGCATTTGCAGTTTGGTATTGAACCCTTATATCTAGTACATGTGGTGTCCTCAGCTTAAATAAACCTTTATCCACATGTGAGATCCACTGCATAGGAAGAAGAAAACTCAGTATAAATCGATAACAACTGAAAGATTGAGCCCAACGCCAATCACCACCTTCGGACTATTTTGGCTATCTTCTCTGAAGACTTTTTTGGTGGTCCTTGTTTCATGGTGAGGTTGTGTTCATGCTAAATGTTGAAATTGTTATATTCCCACACTCAAATAGCAGCCATCATAATGTCAGGATGACACAAACAATGAACAATGGCATTATTGAGGAATTCATTTAAAACTTCTCTTTCCATGTTAAAAGATTTTGTGTGGTCCTTCTCTCAGAATCTTCTTTTTACCTTCTTGTTTTCACTTGAATAAAAGAAGCCATTAGATGGGATGTAATGGGTTGCGGGTCCAGCCGATGTTAGGGATGTCAAATGAATTGGATGGTTTTTTTAAGAGGGCAGTCATTTACCAGGCAAAATTATGCCTTGTAAAAGATTGACCCTTTAAAAAAACCTGAACTCGCAACCTATTACATCCTGCCTATTATCTTTTGGACCTCATGGGCATGGAGAGGAAGAGCCACTGGCAGAGATTCAAACATAAGTGAGGTGGGGTGTGCACTAAGCCACTCCTGAAGCCATTTCATCATTGTTTTTAGTGCACAGTCCCTCTTATTCCTAGTTGATATCTACTTTTCTTCAGTGCAAGAGAAGGTGTTTCAATACTGAGGACTCACTGTTCCTCACTTGTTTAAGCCAGTTTGAGTAAGACACTTCAATTCGTGCATTGTCCTCCTATACGGGAAAAAATAAAAATTCCAGTGACAATTCGGTATGAATGTTCATAAATAAATATACAATGTATTTTCTCCATGAAATAAAAATTCATATTTCTGCTTTACCATAAAATTATTCTGTTTCTGCATGAATTGCGGCATAGGTAAAGTATATACCAGTACATCATTTCAATTGCTGAATAAATCAAGTCTGTTTTTCCAGGCAGTGAGAACTTATTATCTGATAGGTTATATAAAATATTTTCCTGGAATCACAAAACTTACCACCGTGGCAATTCAGTCGTGTGATTCAATATTTTTTCAAAAAATTGGGATCTTTTGAAGATGTCAAAATCATTGTTTCAGAACTACTTGATTGTCCAAGAACAAATAGACATTAAAAAACTATTTTAGAAAATACTTTATTTCCCTACAAGGCAGCTGAAATGTTCTAATCATACAGAATTGTTATTGTCGCTGTTTGCATTTTAAAGCTATCTCCAGTCTCTACATACTCAAGAAAATTCTCATAAAATAAAACAATTGATCTCTTTCACCATATCAATTACTTTGATGGTTGACTTAATTAGGGATATGGGACCACTTTAACCCAATCACTGATAATAATGACAAATGGCCAACAAATATTTTAGAACTGCTGATAAAAAGCATTGCTTCCTATCCTTAAGTAAAGCAGATTTAAAATTATTATTGACCAGAAAATTTATGTATGCAGCATATTATCCATAATTTAACAGTTTTTCCAACTCATTTATCATTTGTTAAATTGAGATGTCAATATTCTTTTGCAGATGGATCATGATCCGAGAAACCCGGCTTACATTGCAACTCAAGGCCCACTAACTGCAACCGTGGCTGATTTCTGGCAGGTACAGAGTTAATTCACAAATATTCAGTACAAAGTGCATTATGTATTTTACATCTACCTAAAATTCTTTCTCAAAATATAATATTTTTCATAGCTAAAGTAGAAACAATTTCAACATGATTCTAGCATAGGGAGGACCAAACCGTAAAAAATGTTTTTGACTCTCCAAATTAAATTTTGTTTTGTCATAACAAACCAAAAGGTGTAAACCAATACAACATGGAAAAATGGAATGGTAAAATGCTATGTATCCTATTAGCCCTGATGCCATTTTAGCCGATAAAGACAGACAGATACCGTGATTAATGACTGATGGTCATTATCACGTTATCCAATTAGAGGAAATTTTTATTGGCCAAAATGAAATCCACTATCGGGTGAAAACACATTGGATCTGTGGAAAAGGATGCTGGCATCAGGGCTAATAGGATAGCCCCCAGCGATCCTATTGGAGGTGAAGTACTTCTGCTAATAGGATACCCCTCCCAAAGTGTATAAGCCAATTTGTAACATTCACAAACACATGAGTACATTTTGCCATGTTTTGACAGAACTTGAAGTTTGGCGATTGTCATTACATAGGTTAGATTATAAATTGCATACAGTTTAACTCTGCTATTTGAGACTGAGAGAATTATCTGTAAGTATGCTTTACTAGACTTTAGTCCCACATAATTCAGAGTGTTTGTGATTCTCTGATCTCTGGGTCCCAGGTCGGGGAATGGGTTATATTCAACAATATGGAAATATTTATATATCCCAATCCTGAGCCAAAAATGTTCAGAATTGGCATATCTGAAGAATTTCTCTGATTCCCAGATGGATTATCAGTGGCCTCCATTCAGCAGTTCCATAGCAAAATCACAGCTAACAATCACAGTTTTGTTACATTTAGCTTTTATATTAACCAACATGGAAATCTATCGATCAAAATACAATGTTTATTTTTCTGAATTTATTTTTTTCTGTATTTGTTTGATCAAATTTTACTCTCAAAGGCATAACAGTAAATGGTGGAATACCTACTACTACAATCTGTTATTTTGTTATGGTACTTTGCTAACATATTGTAGTTTTCACTGAAATATTTAAGGTATTTATGGCAAAGGGTTGTCTAAGACCTTATTATCGAAAACTGCTTGCTGCTTTTATTTGAATAAATCAATGTGAAAGGCCATGGTATGAATAATACATGTCCCGTGACAGCTGGATACATGGATGTTTGTATCTATTACATAATTTGAAATGGTATTATGTTGATGTTGGTTTGTTTTGTTGTTACAGTGTATGTCTTGATATTAGTATTTATATACTGTAAAAGCTGTCGATTTTATGAATGTTTAGTAAAAGGATTTAGTTCCTATATAGAAAACATGAAGTACATTTCTTAATATTTCAAAGCAGAGGTGACAATAAATTGTCTTTTAGAAACATTTTCTCTGATGGAAAAATGTTAATTAATCTAATTTAGGGGTTTTTGAAAACCCTTTATAAGTGTTTATTACGTCATTCATCTCTTTTTCTTCTCTTTGTGTTTTTTTTTCACAAGAGTGTCATTATTTCGTTTTTATGGCCTTAGATATAAAATAGAAACTCCAAAATGATATACATTATATACACCTATGTGGCAATGTTAACCAAAAATCAATGTTTTTTTTTTAGTAATTTCAAATATTTTCCACATAATAAAATGTAGTTGTGCACTTCAGGACCAAAAAAACTAAAATGTAATTGTGGTTGGTCAAGTGCGCTTCAATTCTAATTTATAAATTCATATGCAAAATGTTACACACTTTAGAAGTCTAGATATCTGGAATGAATGTAATCGAGGGGAAGATATTTTTCTAAACACATAACATTTCCTTCCTGTAAAAAAAATAACTTCAGGGATGGAACAGTAGATTACGAAGTACAACAGCCAATAGTTGAGCTGTAATACCACTAAAGGGAAAAATGTGTCTTCCTGATACCATTCACCAAGGTTAGGGGGGACTCTTTGAATTTCTCCAAACGCTTAGAAAACAAGAGCCTCCAGGTCCATCTTAGCCCCAAAGTCTTGGGTAGACACCTTTCACTTTCAGATTGGATGTAGATTGCTATGTAGAACTCAGGGGTAGATTCTTTAAGCTCGGTAAAGTGATAAACTGTTTGTTTTTTTATCACCGGCCAATCAGCTCCTACCTGTGAAGTTACAGGCTTGGTTTGAGAAATAACATGTAGGAGCTGATTGGCCGGTGTTAAAAACCAGACAGTTTATCACTTCACCAAGCTTAATAAATCTACCCCTCAGTCTTAAGCTCCCATCAGCAGGAGGGAGCTTCTAACAACTTGGGCTGTACCCCTCCAAAACTTTAACACACAAACAAAAAGTGAAAAAGTGGCAAGTTCATAAGTGCTAGTGATAAAAAGGTAAACAAGTAATTTATCAGAAAAGGCTGAAAGGCATTACTTAAGGCATTACTGGCTTTCTCAGCCACTAAAAAAAGTTGCAAAAATGACAAATACATAGTTGCTCTCATACCTTACTTTGTCCAGATATCCCACCAAACATTTGTAGGCACTCTCAGGCGCTGTCTTCTGCTACAGGCCTTTTGGCCTCAACAAAGCCTTCTTTGAACCACTGTAGAGTGGTCCCCAGTGCCTCCATAAAATAACAGATGCTTCACTTGATCTTTGCTACAGGCCAAGAAGAAAATATCTGATAGATAATATGTTATTACTAATTACATACAATTTGCATTATTCTATCTTGATAGGGAAACTTTCACACATATGTCCCTGAATATTACATAGACTCCTTTACATCTTGGATAAACTATTTTTATGTTTAGCTGTCCTATAATGATTTCCTTTTAATTGTGAATATACATTTTTTTAAATGATTTTCCCCCCAACAACATAATACAAATATTCACATATTGTTGAAGAGAAACAATTCCACAGGTGATAATTATAAGGAAAAAATTAACTATTTATAAATATATGGTTTCTTTTTTTTTTATCCATTTAATAATATTCATAATATGTTTGAATGTATTAATGGTACTGACAGGTGCTACGTTGCACCTCCTGTAAAGTTACTGTATAATATGTGTAGATAGCAATGGAACATTTCTGCACAGTAAAGACCAACAGAACGCTCATTGCCAAGGCACCCTATAAGTAATAATGTTGTGAGATAGCTTATCTTATATTCCCTGATAACTATTTAAGAGAGTATGCAACAACTGCTGACCCTCTGTTTATTAATACAGAATACCCCTATAAAAGCAGTGCAAAGCCTGAGTTCTCTACTATTTGTCTTCTGCTCTCCCTGGCAGTTTCCACAAAGAGAAAATATTTAAATTGCTTATATTCTAAATGCTGCGTTGTGCTTGGGTACTTTGGGATTTGGAAGCAGCTGCGGAGGAAAATTGTCTAATGAAAATGAAATTTGAATTTACACTGAATGGAATGAGTTTTGATTGTGTGTCTGAGTGCTGTAATTACACGTGTCATGCAGTAATTAAGCGGTTGCAGTGTGACCACGGTGTGTCTCTCTTTTGTCTGCAGATGGTATGGGAAAACGGCTGTGTTGTAATCGTGATGTTGACATCACTTGCAGAGAATGGAGTCAAGCAATGCTACCACTACTGGCCTGATGAAGGCTCGAACCTCTACCATATCTATGAGGTATGTATTTTGGTAATAATATCTTCCTGTATTAAAGTGCTTATGTATCTACATAGGAAGAACAATATTAAATGCAGGTGATTACTTAATAAATACCAGTACCAGTGCCATTACTCCATCATTTCAATATTATTAAAAAATAATAATTTAAATTATTTCCAACAACTTTAATAAATAAATATATATATATATATATATATATATATATATATATATATATATATATATATATATAGTGTATATATTACACACATAGCATTGTTCTATAAAGGGTAGGTGTAGTTTCTCAATAAAGGGAGGGGACATAATAAAACTATCCAACAAAGGGGAAGGGAGACTCAGGGCATGGAATCTACCTTCAGATATACAAACTGAAAATACTGTATTAAAGTGCCAAAAACATTTAGAAACTCAAAATAATGGCTCCAGGACATTGAAATGACTGTGTGGTGAGCATATTTACAAGAAATTCTGTAAATTGTAAGCAAATCGCACAAAATTACAGAAAAAGTTGAAAATTATGTTTTGGAGGGCAATAGAGTGAAGATTCATGTATGTGCAGTGAGCAGCAGAACCTCTATATCTATCTATCTATCTATCTATCTATCTATCTATCTATCTATCTATCTATCTATCTATCTATCTATCGGTACTTGTTTCCTAGCACGGCCACAATCTTGTGGATCGTGTACCTTTAAGTTAAGGTACACGATCCACACGATGGACCCGATTTCCTTTGAAATCAGGTCCATTTTGCCGGCCAAGGTACAATATCAGGGGCATCGCGTCGGTCGGGACCATTAACATTGGTCACGACGCGACCGACGCGATGCCCCCGATATTTCCATAGGCTTCAATGTTAAAATATTTTTTAACATTGAAATCGTGAGGATCGTGTCGGCAAAGGTACAATATCGGGGGCATCGCGTCGGTCGGGACCATTAACATTGATCCCGACGCGACCGACGCGATGCCCCCGATTTTTCCATAGGCTTCAATGTTAAAATATTTTTTAACATTGAAATAGTGAGAAAATGTGAAAAATGTGAAATGGGGCAATATGACCCATTTCATATTATAGATGTCCCCGTCGTCACCCCACGATAGACGCCAACCCGAAGCGTGGCGAGCGCAGCAAGCCCGCGAGGGGCGGCGGTGCGTGTCCTCCGACCTTTTCATTCCCCTACTATCCACGTCGGCGTGGAGTTGAGAATAGAATAGTGTGGCGAGCGCAGCGAGCCACCGAGCCCGAAGCGTGGCGAGCGGACGCGTATAACTTCACAGGTATACGCGTCCCCTCGCGGGGCTCGCTGCGCTCGCCACGCTTCGGGCTCGGTGGCTCGCTGCGTTCGCCACACTATTCTATTCTCAACTCCACGCCGACGTGGATAGTAGGGGAATGAAAAGGTCGGAGGACGCGCACCGCCGCCCCTCGCGGGCTCGCTGCGCTCGCCACGCTTCGGGTTGGCGTCTATCGTGGGGTGGGGTTTACGACGTTAAATTTGGGGGTGTAGGGAATATTTTACATTGAATCCAATGTAAAATCGGGTCCCAGGGACCCGATTTACATTTCATTCAATCAAAAAATCGGGTCGGTCGCGTTGATCGCATCGCATGATCGACGCGATTTTTCCGACATGACCACCCCAATGTAAATCGGTGTGGCCGTGCTAGGAAACAAGTACCTATCTATCTCTCAAAGAGAAACTCAGTAAATAGGCAGGTGATGAAAACAGAAGATCTGACATTCTACAAGCTCCAGAGAACAGGCGGGGGAATTTTGAAATTGGTACTACAAATCACAAACCTGCAGGAATTTGAGATCTTTATTACAATGATAGGTGGTCATTTTTTTTTTCATGCCCGCCATCGGCCATTTCCATATGATGCAGTCAAGCATCTAGCAGCTTTGGAAATTTAGACAGCAATTTTTTGAGTAACAGTAACCAAAGTTGCAACAGAAAAGATCATGGATCTAGAATAGGGACTTTTACTACTTTGATAATCAATTATGTAATCCTCTACCAGTAATTTGCTGTCTTGGAGCAAGACCGCCATACATGGAGAAAGGAATCCAGTTTGTTACATCCTTACCAAAAATAAGGGGAATAGAGCTTAAAGAGTTTATTCAGTTAGTGGGCACTAGATACCACCTATAATATATATTATAAGCATTTTCCTTCACCAATATTGAAATAGACATCTTGGAGATGCATTCTTGGATGATCATCATCAAGGATGTCCCAAGTCTGACTTCCACAGAAGTTCAAATGGTGGATCAGAAAACTGCCTAGAAGATAAGAGGAGGCAATACAGAGTTGATATAATTCTCTTAGTCAAGGGTCTGTGGTTGCACAAATTCAAGGCAGGACAAAGTGTTTTTGGACATAGAGTAGGACAGAGAGGTGGTGAAATGTCTCTGCTGAAGGTACTTGCTTCAATTGAATATCAGACAACATGCAGTTTTGGACTTAGCCTTGCCCCCCCCCCCCCCCCAACAATAGTGATTTGAGCAGTGAACCTTATTTCTGTAGGGATCAGCATGGGCTGCAGCAGAAATGCAGGGGAGAACTGCTTAGTACACATATACAGTACATACATATTCTCATGTATGTAACATATGTGTATTTGCACCCAGGAATCCTTGTAAGGTTTCACACACTCCTAAATCCGGCAACAGACTACTGTGAAACTAGCCAATAGTAGTCTGGGAGTGGGCCTATAAGGAGTATGTGAAGCATAATGCTAATTTCAGGCCCATAACCAATCATTGTGCATTACATAGTCTCTTATACTACAGCTCCTTACTAAAGATGCACATTATCCAAAGATCACAAGACCACCAAGAACCCTTAAGGGTGCAATGCTGCCAATGGCTTTACTTCTGTGTATACAATTCAGCCACCTATATAACCCAGCACGTTATGTTGTGTCAGTTTCCTCCCGGCTGCCAAATATGAATGAGCATGAAGCCTGCATGGATCAGATCCATGCAGGCTTCTCTGTGTAAAAATAAGAAAATGTAATAAATAATTCGAAGAAAAAGGTGTGCCCCCCCCCAATTTCTATAACCAGCACCGGGCTCTTGGCCCAATCCTAGTTCCCAAAATAGGGTGGCCAAACTGCATTTTGGAAACCAGCAGCGTTTATAAGGTCCCATGGCCAAATTATTACTGCGAGTGGTCAGCCTGGGCCAGGTCCCTAGGGAGTGGTGACCTCCAAATAAAGACCCCCCCTCCGGTGTGCCCCCAGCCTGGGCTGAAGCCTGATGGGAGGTGGGCGCCAGGGGAAAGTTGTTGCAGTCCAGGGGTTAAAGTGAGTTCCACCACCTGTAATGGTAAGGAGAACTCAGTTCCACCTCCACCACAGACCTGCATAGTAATTCCAACAGAAAAGCCTGTCCCAGCAGCTTCCATGTCTGGCATGACAAATGTGATGTCATGTCGTCACTGCAACTGAAGTGAAGAAGAAAGAAGGGGGATCTGCTGGAGGGACAGAGACAGATATGTCTATAAAGGGCACATATTGTGTACATTTTGCATAAGAGGTACTACTTTTGTGGGCATTATGTGAATAAACAATACTACTGTGGACATTATGGGGTAAATTTACTAAGATGTGAATTCTACTTGGTTGCCCATAGCAACATCACATGTGAAGTAGAATTTACATGTAAGAAAATTCCCCCCTATGTGTAAGCAACACTACTGTGTGGCATACATGTATAAGGAGTACTATTGTGTTTAATACCATGAATAAACGGCATTACTGAGTGACATTATGTGAATAAGAGGCACTACTGTGTCATAACGTGAATAAGGGGCACTGCTATGTGGTGTAATATGAATCAGGGGCACCACATGCGGTGTAATGTAAATATGATTGTGCTACTGTGTGGCACAATTTAAATTGGGGTGACCATCGTCTTCCTTGTGAGACCACTTTCCCTTTATAAAGTATGAAAGTT